>NC_092708.1:372546592-372849607 GCF_047496885.1 Scyliorhinus torazame
TTTTTGAGCTGAAGCATGACCCAAGAAATTGCATTTAAACGAGCCAATTGTAAATTGAGCATAACCTTATTAAGAGTCAAACAGATTACAAGCATTCAAAATACAGTTGCATGCTAGGCTGAGCAAGTATCAAAGGGGTATTCGCAGTTAGTCCACCTTTGGGAGTATTGTGCATTTTGGACTCCAAGGGCGGGATTCTCCAAGCCCCGCGCCGGGCCGGAGAATCCCCGCAACTGCGCCACTCCGCCCCGACGCCAGCACGCGATTCTCCGCACAGCGGAGAATCAGTGCCATTTGTGCCGGCGCATTTGGCGCGGCGCCAGTCGCGGGCCGCCGATTCTCTGGCCCGGATGGACCGAGCGGGCGCTATAAAAAGGCAGAGTCCCACCGGTGCCGTCCACACCTGGTCGCAGCTGGCGCGAACTCTGCGCGCAGGGTCGGGGGGCGGCCTCTGATGGGGCCTGGCCCGCAATCGCGGCCCACCGATCGACGGGCCGGCCTCTCGCTCCCCGGGCCTCTCTTCTTACGCGCCGGCCCCTGAACTCATGCACCATGTCGCGTCAGGGCTGGCACGTTGAGGGAGGCCACCACGCATGCGCGGGGTGGCTGTGCATGTCCTCGTTGACGCCGGTGCCACTGCGCATGCGCAAATCCCGCAGCGCACAGTTCACGCCGGGATGGGAGGCTGGAGCAGAGTGAACTGCTCCAGCGCTGTGCTGGCCCCCTGTAGGGGCCAGAATTGGTACTCACAGCGGCCCGTTCACGCAGTCGTGAAACGCAACGGCGTTTCCGACGGCGTGGACACTCTGCCGCCGAATGGAAGAATCCCGCCCCATATTTTTTGAAGGACTTTAAGACAATGAGCAGAGTAAAGCACAGATGTACTAGGAATTGCCTGGTATAGGATTACAAAATTGCAAAGAAAGACTTGAGAAACTAAGACCGTTTTCATTCAAACAGAGATCATCATTTGTCAAAAGTGCTGTGATCAGATTAAACAGAGTAGAGAGAATAGGCCGTGAAGGGTCCAGAAAACAAAGCGACAAATAGAAGACTTAGGACAAAGCGTAAGAGGAATTAGAGTGGGCGATTGAAACAGAGACCATCTTTAAGATATGTTTCGATGAGTGGTTTAAAGGGAGGTAGAGAGTTATGGGAGCATAGCAGGTACATTGCATTGGGACTACTGTTCAGATTGATGATAAGCACCAAAAGAGAATGGTTGAGTAGAATGGCATTTACTTCTATCAGGCTATTTCATGCATGTGAACTGAGTGGAGAGAAATGGGCTGTTTCCAATATTGAAGGATCCAGGGGGGGGAAAAAGGACATGGATAGAAACTTCAGGAGTATTGTATGCCGTTTTGGTCTCCTCTTCCAAGAAAGGGTTTACATGCCATGGAGGTAGTGCTGCAAATGTCCACCAGTCTGATTCCGGGGATGGCAGGATTGTTGTAAGAGGAGAGATTAGGTCAACTGGGCCTGTATTCACGGAAATTTAGAAAATTTAGAGGGGATCGAACGTATAAAATTCTGACAGGGCTGGACAGACTGGATTCAAGGTTGTTATTTCCTCTGGCTGGAGGGTCGAGAACATGGGGCCACAGTCTCACGATACGTGGTAGGACATTTAGGACTGAGATGAAGAGAAGTGTCTTCAATCAGAGGGTGGTGAACTTGTGGAATTCTCTATCACAGAAGACTGTGGAGGCCAAAGTACTGAATATACTGAAGAAGAATATAGATAGATTTCTAAACTCTAAAAAGTGTGAAGGGGTATGGGGAGAGCACTGGTGTATGGCGTTGAGATAGAGGATCAGCCATTATCATATTGAATGACGGAGCAGACGTGAAGGGCTGAATGGCCTACTCCTGCTCCTATTTTCTATGTTGCTGTTCTAATGCTCGAATTTCACAGCAGACCAAGCACAATGCCATTTTAGAAGTTTTGTTGCCACGTACTTTTAAAGTCAAGATTTTCGATTGTTTTCTAACATAAGACTTCCAAGAATTAAGATTTATTACATAGGAGATTCCAAATGAATGTGTAGTGGAGTCTTTTCACTATTACATACTAGGGTTGGGGAGGAATTTTGGAGCTTTATTGGAGGTGCCCAAGCTACGATCCACAGCATAGCTGTAAAGTGGGTAGAAAACTCAATTCCAGGTCTACAGCGTGCTCCGGGAGAATTGGTCCTCCCAAAGATAAGCCACAGGCTTCCTTTTGACATTACTTCTGATGAAATTGGCAATGGAATGCTGTAGAAAACATGGATGTTTAAAACTACAGCACAGTAACATCATGTCATCTGTTATGAACCAGTTTCAATTTTACACTACCTCTGTACTGGTTAGCGATGACAGTGTGTGGAATCAGAGTGAGTTTGTTTATGTGGACATAAGAAATCATATTCTGCAAGAGTGTAAATCAATCATATATACCTTTTTGTTTTTTACGAATTTTCTCAACCAAGCCTCGGATCTGCACATATTCTTCCCATTCCTTTCCTGGTGCTGTGGAAGGATTGCTACATTCTTGAAGAGAAATTAAAAATAAAATGTATTTTATTACAAATCCATGTGCTTATAAAGGTGAAGCAGTTAAATATCTCATCCTAGGTGGATACGGAGGTAGACAATTGTCCTGTAGCCCGCTTTCAAATCTCCATTAAACTGACAGGAATGGCTCTTCTTCCTTAGTCTACAAGGTATTCCCTCTATCTCTTCTATGTGAATGATTGTCCAGGCTCAATAACCCAGTCTTTTGAGTGTGTGAACATTTTAAGAATCCCCCCCTCCAAATACCCCAGCATTAATGGGCATGAACATTTCCAATCTCAAGGGTAGCTAACATACAAATACAAATCTTCTGGGGCTATAGAGATGATCAGAAGTTGACAACAACATACTGTTGCCCTCATTAAGCCTCACTGTGAAACTGGCTATGATAAACCCGCGTTGGGTGATTAATGTTAAGCCATTGTTTCTGGGGTAGCAAAGTGCTTAATTCTTCAGTATTAACATAATGACTTGATGAACTCAAATGTCATATAGAATCAGAGCATAGAAGTAGGTTATTTGGCACATCATGGCCATGCCGGTTCTTGAAAGAGGTACCTAATTAGTTCTACTTCTCTGCTCTATCCTCGCAGCACCATAATCTTCTCCCCACCCCACCCCCCCCCATTCCATTATCTATCCAACTTCTTTTTAAAGATTCAATTGAATCTGCTTTCACTATTATTTCTAACCATGTATTCCAGATCACAACAGCCTGCTGCATTAAAAACATTTCTTTATGTTGCCTCTGGTTCTTTTGCCCATCGCCTTAAATTTGTATCCTGGTTACTGACCTTTCTGCCACTAGAGGTAGCTCTTCCTTATTTACTCTCATCAAAGCAATTTATGATTATGACCACTTCCATGGGCAATATGAAAGTTTAGACAAATAAGTTTGAATGACTCAAGAGTTTAGAAATAAACGAAAATAAACGGAACACTAACTCATCATTATGATCCTGGCAGGTTTGGAAACAAACATTTACTAACCATATGGAATGTTGCCCCACAAAGAAGAAAAGAAAATAACGATATTCTTCAATTTATTTACAAGTTGTTTGCTCACTACTGGGAGACCAACAAATGTAGACAGATAAAGTAAGGGAAAAAGAATAGCTTTGTCTTCTACTGAGTGGTAGGTTTAAAATGATGAAATGTATTGAAAAAGTAGGCAGGTAGAGGGTGTTTCCATTTGTGAGAAAGGGTAAACTAGAAAGCATCAATATAAAAACAAATCACCAAGATATCAAATAATGATTGTAGAATAAACCTATTTACCCAGAGAGTGGTGAGAATGTGGAGTTTGAATCCTCTATGTGTATTTAATAAGCTAGATAAGCAAATGAGGGGGAAGGGAATAGAGGGTTATGCCAATAAAGCTAGATGGAAGAAATTCGAGAGAAGCCTAAACACCAACATGGACAGATGATGTTTCACGTACTTCAATGAAATTCTAGAAAATAATTGTATGTCTAAATCTGGGAATACCCATGATAGTTTAAGCTTCTGCAAAATACTGATTTAAGTTACAAAAGGAAATTACAAACATTTCAATTTAATCTGGTATTCTTAGCACAGAAATAGAACCACCTCCTCTCATGTTGAACAATATCAAAATTTTACAATGGGGTACGAGGGCAGCAAATAAGAGGATTCACAATAATTTCTGATGGAGCCACTAATCAAAAGTAATAATAATAATCTTTACTGTCACAAGTAGGCTTACATTAACAAGGCAGTGAGGTTACTGTGTAAATCCCCTAGTCGCCACACTCCTGCGCCTGTTCGGTTACACTGAGGGAGAATTCAGAATGTCCAATTCACCTAACAAGCACGTCTTTCGGGATTTGTGGGAGGAAACCGGAGTACCTGGAGGAAACCCACGCAGACACGGAGAGAACGTGGAGATTCCGCACAGACAGTGACCCAAGCCGGGAATTGAACCTGGGACCCTGGCGCTGTGAAGCAACAGTGCTAACCACTGGGCTACCGTGCCCCCAGAATTAACTCTTTCCACAGATGTTGCCCGACTTGCTCTAGTAATTTCAGTTTTTATTTCAGCTTTCCAGAATCCACAGAATTTTGCTTTTTAGTAACATATTAGTTTATCTCCAAGAAGTAATCTCTCGAGGTCATGAAAGACATTATACAGAGTCAAAATACGGAATTACATCTGGAAATATTGAACTATAAATAAGACTTCAGGTCTCGTTTAAAATGGACACACAAGCCAAAGATGGTTGAGGATGTAACAAGTAACAGATCCACACCCGGTTTCCAGACAATGATACTTCTAAAGCATACAGAAATCAATTGCCATCTCCGCTGGAGACAATGGGACATAATGGGATATGACTGGGATACAATCAGCTGAAAAAAACTGCCCCAGGTGTGTGTATGGAAGTGTGAACTAGTGCTGGATGTATCAGAACGTGGGTGACACCAAAGCGTCAGCCAGCAGCAGTAGCACCTCTGCAAAAGCTTTTTGCAGGTATATCTTAATCCCTCTTGGAGTATTGAAATAAGCCAAGTCAGCACAGACCACAGCAGTAATGGAAACAAGGAAGCTTTTTTGCCAAACTGCAGAACACCAGAATCTCAAAACTGATCATTTGCCTCCTGAAGTCAGTGTTACTGGAATCACAATGGCTGCAATGAGTCATAGAATTTAGTGCAGAAGGAGGCTATTCGGCCCAACAAGCCTGCACCGGCCCTTGGAAAGAGGCCAGAGTCAAGCCCACGCCTCCACACTATCCCCGTAACCCAGTAAACCCACATAACGTTTTGGACACTAAGGACAATTTAGCATGTCCAATCCAACTAACCCGCACATCTTTGGACTGTGGGAGGAAACCGGAGCATCCGGAGGAAACCCATTCAGACTCTGCATAGACAGTGACCCAAGCCGGGAATCGAACCTGGGACAGTGGTCTGTGATGCCACAGTGCTAACCACTGTGCTACCATGCTGCCCATATGCTCATTCATCTACTCCTCACGAGTCAAGGATTGTTCGTATAATTTTTTTTTTTTTTAATTTTTACTTACTTAGGACTCAATTCCCACTTCTAACCTGGATGAATGTAGAAAATAATAATATTTATTGTCACAAGTAAGCTTACATTAACACTGCATCGTCACACCATGGCGCTTGTTCGGGTACACTGAGGGAGAATTCAGAATGTCCAATTCACCCAACAAACACGTCTTTCAGGACTTGTTGGAGGAAACTGGAGCACCAGGCGGAAATCCACACAGACACGGAGATCGTGCGGACTCCGCACAGATAGTGATCCAAGCTGGGAATCGAACCTGGGTCCATGATGCTGTGAAGCAACAGTGCCTACCACTGTGCTACCGTGCTGCCCAATGTGCTTGTGTGGTGGTTTTAAAATTAAGTCTGCACGCTTCAGAGGTTCAAACACACAAAGAGCTTGGTGAGATGATGTTAACACTACAGGTTGCTCTATTACATTGCCTGTTTTGTCGCGCAAATGGCAGGGAGATGACTTCACATCATCGGTCTCTTAAAGTGCCTCTGTTCCACTGTATGACTGCTAGTGAGGAAACACTAGAAATATCATGAATACACAACATTTTTCTCCCCTCTTAAATCAATGGTCCGCGACGCAATAAACAGTATAACATTAACAATCAATCAACAACAAGTCAATACATCAGATGTTTCGGAGGCCGTCATTCTGTGTGGTTGTCGGCAAACCACAGGCATCTGCAGTTCAATGCTTGCTTCAATTTCTGTGTCTTTGGCTTGGTTTGGACATCGTCCGCGGTAGTTTTAACCAGAATCGACCTAGTGTTTGGAGTTGACGTCCAGGTCGTCCAGTGGTGCACAAACTCTTGCAAATTGAACTGCGAGTCATTATCGCTCACAAGTTATCCAGGGTAACCGAATCTGAAGATTTCACCCAATCACTCAATTTCTCCGTTGGCGCCGTCTTCATGATAACACCTTCAAGCCATTTTGAGTGAGCACCAACTAGAATGAGAAACATATGCCCTTCAAAGGTCCAGTGTAATTGACATGTATCTGTTTCCAGGCCTCTTCACATGTATTTATTGGGGCTAATGGCAGCAGATTCCGCACTTTTGCTCAAAACATTCCTGCCTTCTCCTCGATTTCGGCATCGAGCTCTGACTGCCAAAAATAGCTTCTGGCTATTTCCTTCACCCCTACAATACCACAGTGGCCTTAGCGTAATTGAATTAATACATGTTTCCTTCGTGGTGGTGGAATGATGACTCATTCCACAGAGGAGACAATTTGCCTTTACGGATAATTCAAGTCTTCGAGTGGAATATGGCTTTAACACAGGGATTGCTCCTGAACTCTTTCCTTGTAGCACCTTGTCCATGATCGCTGACAGAATTGGATCATTTCTGGTCTGCTTTTTAACTTATCCTGTGGCTACAGATGTTATCTACTGGCTCGAAGTAGAAAACATTTCCACACGAACTGCTCATTGACAAACTATTTGATAAGGGTTGTCAAAAGGGTCCATCAGCATTCCTATGCAGGCTTGACTGTGTGTGTGTGTCGTGTGGTGTGGGTGAGGTGACAAGAGCAATGCCCACCGCTGCATCCTGCTCACTGCCATTGATGGAATTTGGGTATGAGGTTGAAGAATCGTTGTTAGTGGACGATGGCCCGCCAATAAAGTAAATTTCCTCTCATACAGGAATTCATGCCAAAAATGATTCCTAGGGCTTCTTTCTCAATCTGCGTGTAATTACTTTCGGCCTTCTTAAAGGTCCTGGACACAAAGACAATCGGCTTCTCTTCACCTGTGGGGATTATGTGGAAAACCACCGCCCTAGCCCCATAAGGTGATGCATCACATTCCAGTTGCAAGGGTAAATGTGGATCAAAATGTGTCGGGACATCTGACTGGAGTAGCTCCTATTTGGCTTGCAAGAACGCTCTCTCACATTGATCTACCCATGTCCACCTTTTATTTTGACCGTAAATTGGAAGGTTTTAGAATAACAGCCAGATTAGGAAGAAGTCTTCTGTAGTAGTTTGGTAAACCGAGGAAATATTGAAGTCTATTCGCAGTCTTGAGGTGCGGTGCCTCAGTAATGGCTATGACTTTTGAAGACGACTTATGCAGTCCCTTGGTGTTAATGACAAGTCCCAGATATTCAATTGAAGATTGGAAAAATTCACATTTGTCTTTTCAGACTCTTAATCCATAACTTTCTAATCTCTAAAATGTGGCATCTAGGTTGCGAGATGTTCTTCCCTGTAACCAACGCGTCATCCAGGTAACACTGGACTCTGTCTAATAATCTTAAGATTTGATCCACAGCTCATTAGAACAACACTGGTGCGGAAGTTTATATCAAAATAACCCTTTGTGTGTCACAATCATCAAGGGCTGCTGTGAATCTGGATCCACATTCATTTGAAGATATGCTTGATAGAGGTCAATTTTACCAAGTGTTGGCTTACCAGCCAAACCAGCAAATAATTCATCAATCAAGGGCAGAGGGTACTGCTCTGCACACAGTACAGGATTAATGATGACTTTAAAATAGTCACAAATGCATCCAGATCCATCTTTATTCAGCATGGGTATGATCAGTAAGGTCCAATCACTCACGTTAACAGGTTCAAGGACTCCCGTTTTGACCAGTCGTTCGAATTCTGCCTCTACCTTGAGTCTGATTGAGTACGGGACTGACTGAGCTTTCTTCTTGATTTTCAGCTTTAGAGATATCCTTCATGCTTCCCAGCTCACCGTTGAAGACAATGGCATACTTCTCCAAGGTTTTGGGTAGGCCTGATTCAGAATCGGTCATGAGATTGACCTCAGCCAATTTGTTTATTTATTTATTAATTTAGAGGACCAATTCATTTTTTTCCAATTAAAGGGCAATTTAGCCTGGCCAATTCACCTACCCTACACATCTTTGGGTTGTGGGGGTGAAACCCATGCAAACACGGGGAAAATGTGCAAACTCCACACGGATACTGACCCATGGCCAAGACCGAACTCGGGTCCTCGGCTATGTGAACTAGTTAAATTGCCCCTTAATTGGAAAAAATGAATTGGGTACTCTAAATTAAAAAGAAAAACAATACAGGCTACTATGTTATACTGCCTATTTGCCCGCGCAAACTGCCGATGCCATGTGATCAGTCTCTTAAAGTGTCCCTGTTCCACTGCAAGGTTGCTACTGAGGAAACAGTAGAAATACCATGAATACACAACATGTATTTTACCATTTTCTTGCCTTTAGTAGTTAATAAACTCATTCTTTCTTTAACTTAAGGAAACCTGGTTAAATTGGATCCTTTTAAAACATAAATATTGAGATTGGGAAAAGGTATCCATGAACGGAGGGATCATTTTTAGATTGATCCTGTTGCAACCAGCAGAAAGGGTTGAATAAAGAAATGGAGCCAGTTCACCCCTCTTCACCTGAAGCATAACAATTTTGGGACTATCCCAGCTGGACAGTAACAAATGCAGGATCTCGCCCAGGTTAAAAGATTTGGGGAACCTCAGCTGGGGAGCAGTCAAAACAAGAGACAAACTTATTCTACCAAAATACGCACAATCAATGTTAACAGGATATTAAATGGGAGGGAGGCAAAAAAGTGGGTATCTATAGGCCGGTTAGCCTAACATCTATTGTTGTAAAAATGTTGGATCAATTATTAAAGAAGTAATAGTAGCACATTTGGAAAATCATAATCTAATCACGGAGTCAGCATGGCGTCATTAAAGGGAAATCGCGTCTGACTAATTTATTAAAGTTTTCCAAGGAAGTCTCAACTGGAGTGAATAGAGGGGAACCAGTAGCTGCGTTGGACTTTGGGGGCTGGTTTAGCTCAGTTGGCTGGGCAGTTGGTTTGTAATGCAGAGCGAGGCCAACAGTGTGGGTTCAATCTCTATACTGGCTGATGGTATTCATGAAGGCCCGCCTTCTCAACCTTGCCCCTCACCCGAGGTGCGGTGATCCTCAGGTTAAATCACCACCAGTCAGCTCTCCCCATCAAAGGGGAAAGCAGCCTAGGATCCTCTATGTCTACTTTGGACTTCCAGAAGGCATTCAAAAAGGTACCTCACCAGTAGGTTAAGTAAAAAGATAAGAGCCCATGATGTTAGAGGTGGTATATTGGCATGAATAGAGAATTGGCTATTGGGCAGGAAAACAGCAAGAGGGGTTAAAGAGTCTTCAGGTTGGCAGCCTATAACCAGGCAGGTCCCACAGTGATCAGTGCTGGGACCGCAGGAGGAATCAGGAAGGTTAATAGAATATTGGCCTTTATTAATGGGGTTGGAGTATAAGAGTAGGGAACCGTGATGAATGTAGGAAATTTTTATATAGATTGTATTATATATGTCTGCAGTAATGTTATTAAAAGCCTGGGTTAAGGTATATATAACTGCTGCAGTAATATTTTTTAAAATTCTGATTTAACATCCAGGCGGTGCATCTGCAAAGGATGTAATTAGTACGTCGTAAAAGTGAAAATATCATTCATTCCAAACATGTACTTGTTTACAAAGAGATGCCGAAAGGAACTTTGTTATGATTGCTGGAGATTCCCTGGAGAGTAGATAATTTGAAACATTAGGTCTGTGTCGGAACAGCAGAAAACAGGGCAGCACGGTAGCACCGTGGTTAGCACGGTTGCTTCACAGCACCAGGGTCCCAGGTTCGATTCCCGGCTTGGGTCACTGTCTGTGCTGAGTCTGCATGTTCTCCCCGTGTCTGTGTGGGTTTCCGCCAGGTGCTCCGGTTTCCTCCCATAGTCCAAAGATGTGCAGGTTAGGTGGAGTGGCATGCTAAATTGCCCTAGTGTCCAAAAAGGTTAGGTGGGGCTACTGGGTTACGGGGATAGGGTGGAGCTGAAGTAGGGTGGTCTTTCCAAGGGCCGGTGCAAACTTGATGGGCTGAATTGCCTCCTTCTGAACTGTAAATTCTATATTCTATCTTCTAAAAGGCCAAAATCGAGATTTGCGCCAGGCATGAATCAGTTTGCTATGTAACCGTCCTGCTCACGATGGCGAGTTCCGGAGTTCTCCCAAATATGGCGAGCATATAATTGAACCTAATTTACATTAATTTCCATCTAATTAGCGAGAATGAAGTCGAATGCAACAGCCTCCTGAGGAGAATTAACCGGCTTCCTCGCGAGAATCACACGGGCGTCGTTTAGTCGTCCTTTTTAAAATCGTGAAGCTGATGCAATGACTGATATGGGGAACTGGGGGTGTGAGTGGGGGGGGGGGGGGAGGGGGGAGGAGGAGGAGGAGGAAGAAAGAGAGAACGACACCTCAGAGGCTTTGGGCTTGGTCGGGGGCCTGAAGGGTTCCAGGTTGGGGGTCGCCGCAGGGCCCGGGCGGGGGGGGGGGGGGGGGGCTTTTCATCCAATGTAGCCTTCAAGCCACCTTTAAATATTTTGGACAAACATAACAGGGACAAAAACAGCTGCTGCCTGTCTGTCCTACCAAACGCTTCCAGGACACAGCCCTGTTCTTAGTTATACGCTGAAGGTCACCAACTCCCTTTGACTGTGAGCAGCCTCAAGCTTCAAAGCTAAGGGCAGCGCGGTAGCACAGTGGTTAGCACAGTTCCGGCTTGGGTCACTGTCTGCACGTTCTCCCCGTCTCTGCGTGGGTTTCCTCTGGGTCCTATAGTTTCCTCCCACAGTCCAAAGATATGCAGGTTAGGTGGATTGGCTATGCCAAATTGCCCTGAGCGTCCCAAAAAAAAGTTAGGTGGGGTTACAGGGATAGTTGGAAGGTGTCGGGATAGGGTGGTGGTGTGGCCTTATAGAACATAACAGCGCAGTACAAGCCCTTCGGCCCTCGATGTTGCGTCAACCTGTGAAACCACTCTAAAGCCTATCTACACTATTCCCTTATCGTCCATATGTCTATCCAATGACCATTTGAATACCCTTAGTGTTGGCGAGTCCACTACTGTTGGAGGCAGGACATTCCACGCCCTTACTACTCTCGGAGTAAAGAACCTACCTCTGACATCTGTCTTATATCTATCTCCCCTCAATTTAAATCTATGTCCCCTCATGCTAGACATCACCATCCGAGGAAGGCGGCTCTCACTGTCCACCCTATCCAATCCTCTTATAGAGGGTGCTCTTTCCAAGGGCCGGTGTAGACTTGATGGGCCGAATGGCCTTCTTCTGCACTGTAAATTCTATGATTCTATGAAAGCTATTGCTAATAAGGAATCGGCATTGTTAATTGTGAGAGCACTTCACAGCTGCAGGTTGTGTTTGCTGCTTGCTCCTGCTGGTAGCTGCAGATGCCTGGTGGCTGCTTTTGCTGTTTCCTTCCTTTTCTGTAGCTGGAAGGAAGAACAATTTTTTCTACGATACCAGTGTCCTGGAAAACCAGGCTCAGGGGGGACATATGCATCCAGAAGGCAATCTGGTTTGAAGCAAGAAGATGCTGCGGGGACTGGTGCTCGATCCAAATGGGCCACCTGATGAAGCAGTTGAAGAAATACTTTTGCAAGGGCAGCACGGTGTCACAGTGGTTAGCACTGTTGCCTCACGGTGTCGAGGACCCTGATTCAATCCCGGCCCTGGGTCACTGTCCGTGTGCAAATTGCACATTCTCCCCATGTCTGTGTGGGTCTCACCCCACAACCTAAAGATGTGCAGGGTAGGTGGATTGGCCACGCTAAATTGCCCCTTAATTGGGAAAAAGTTTGGTACTCTAAATTTATTTTTTTTAAATAAAAATAAAAGCAATGCTTTTGTAGTTGTGGCTGCTTTTGTTGCTGGTGTGGTGAATGCTGCCTGTAACTGGCAGGACACCGCAGATTAAACACGCTGGAAGTCAAGGATGTTCAACTGCACCTTGAGCACCAGTGGAATATGTGGATGCCAGGATTTGGTTCCGGTGAGATTGGGCCATGTGGGAGGGCCTATCCAGCTGTGGCTCCTGGACAGAGAATGGCACTGATATGGGGAACAAGTAACACATTGATGGACAGATCATTTCTATGACACAGTCTTGGACATGATAACACATTCTCAGGCTTATCCTCCACTTCTGTTGAGAAACCTGCGAAGGGTTTGGTTGTTTTTGTGAAAATGAACTGATAAGGCTTTGTATTGGCGTCAATGTGGAACGGTGATGTTTCCTTGTTGTTTAATGGTTAGTGTGACATTGGATGTTATGTAGTTGATTTTAAAATCTTTGATATTGTTGATCATTTAATAAACAAAATATTCTCACTGGCTTCTCGTGGGTGCAGGTGCCATGTCTCAGATGATGCTTATTGCATCACATTTCAATCAAACTTTGAATCCTGAATAGTTCGCCTGACCTCTAGAAGCGACAGCACCATAGAGGCAGCAGCCAATAACTAAACACTCATTCAGCACTGGGGACATCCTTGCAACCATAGGGCAAGTGTATGGATCAGGGGATGGCACCGGAGCACGGTCTCACTGTTGTTCCTGGCATGGATCTGGGGGGGTCTAGGGCTCCTGGTGTGGTCAGAGGTGGCTGTGCAGAGCTGGTTCTCCAGCACAATTGGCTCACTGGATAGCACTCTAAGAGAAGAAGGGGCATTGAAGAGTGTGGGATTTGAGGGTCCCTGGGTGGAAGCCCTAACGGATTGTCGGTCTCTCTCCTTCTCCAATTCCTTACATATATCAAAATGGATGGTGGTGTTGGTCGCGCAGAGGATGTCCTCGCAGGGCTGGTGGCAGCCAAGGTTGATGCAGGCTGGAGGTGGCACCCCACGTGCAGGGACCCTGAAGACCTGGCCATCCATAAAGCAGAGGAGGAATCCAGAGGGGGACGCCAGCGACGGCTCAAGATGCACAGACATCAATGGTCATTTGAAGAAATGACGGACAGCATGTGCCGCAGGAGGCTCTGTGGAGGAGGAGGACACCGGCTCCAGGTGACCGCAGCCCTGAACTTCTATGCAACCGGTTCATTCCAAGGCTCGAGCGGGGACTTGTGCAACATATCACAAGCTACAACCCAAATATCACAAGTTACAACCCACACAGTCATCCGGGAGGTCACGGCTGCCCTGCATGCCTGGGCATCAGACTTCAACTTTTGATCTAGACTAAGCGCACCAAGATGCCTGGGCTGAAGGATTCTCCACCATTGCCGGGCTGCCCCAGGTTTAGGGGGCAATTGATGTGCCTTACACGCACAAGGGCATCAGGAAGTGCGCTTCATTAACAGGAAGAAGTTCCACTCCCTGAATGTTCAACTCGTGTGCGACCATCATCTCCGTTCATGCACTTATGTGCACGCTTCGCAGGATGTGTGGATGGCAGTTACATCCTGGGAAATTCGGGAGATCCCTGGCATTTCCGAGTAACACCCAGGATGACAGATTGGCTCTTGGGGGATAAGGGGTACCTGCCGAGGTCCAAGCTAATGACGCCAGTTTGGAGGTTAGAGACCGATGACGAGACCCAATGTAACAGGGCGGCATTGTGGCAAAGTGGTTAGCACTGCTGTCTCACAGCGCCAGGAACCTGGGATCAATTCCAGCCTTAAGTGACGATGTACATATGTGCATGTTCCCTTGGCCACAGAAAAATAATTTTCACTGTACTTCGGTACATGTGACAATAAATCAAATATCTGTGTGGAGTTTGTACGTTCTCCCCATGTTTGCGTGGGTTTTCTCCAGGTCCTCCGTTTTTCTACCACAGTCCAAAGATGTGCAGGTTAGGTGAATTGACCATGCTAAATTGCCACTTAGTGTCCAAAGGTTAGGTGGAGTTACTGGATTAGGGTGGGGGCCTGGGCCTAGGTAGAGGGTCGGTGCAGACTCGATGGGCTGAATGGCCTCCTTTTGCTACAGTGAATCTATGGGAATGAGGCCCATGTTGCCACCAATGCTGAGATTGAGCAGTACCGATGCCCGGACTGCTCTGGTGGTACACCCCCCAGAACGTCTCCTGTTTTGTGGTGGTCTGCTGTACCCTGCACAACCTGGCACAGCAGCAGGGCAACATACTGGAGGAGGAGGACTTAGTGGGGATAAAGGACGAGCCTGGGGAAGACCCGCAGGAGGAGCCTGAAACAGCCAGAAGTGGAACCATCAAATTGTACAGTGCAGTGCATGTTGTCATGGAAGGAGTGTGGAGGGAGACTGAACAGCTTCAGTGAACAGCCAATTTGCCCCCAAATCTTGATTCAGGCATAGGGAAAGCAGAAACCACAAAATGTGTTCAGAACAACATCAAGCTGACCTGCAGGGCAAGGTTTATATAAGACCTGTGTTTTCAGCACGTTATAGTATGACTGTGAAATATGGATGACTTGCAGCTTGCAAGAAAAGCTCAAAGCTCAACAATTTCCATTTTTGCTGTTTGCAGCACTTTATGGGTATATCACTGCAGATCAAAAGCATTCATCAAACTGAAGTGGTTTTGTTGACTTGGGCAGGTCCACAGGGTGCAAAGTAGTGGCTTTCTGTATGGCAAGATTGGCAAAGCGGGATGACCAATAGGATGCCCAAAGCATATCTTTTGTGGCCAGTTTCTTCAGGTGTCCTTTGCCCAAGAAATTATCTCGCTGTCTGTTTTAAAATCTATATTTTAGATAGACATGGTAGCACAGTGGTTAGCACAGTTGCTTCACAGCTCCAGGGTCCCATGTTCAATTCCCAGCTTGGGTCACTGCCTGTGTGGAGTCTGCAGGTTCTCCCAGTGTCTGCGTGGGTTTCCTCCTGGTGCTCTGGTTTTCTCCCACAGTCCAAAGATGTGCAGGTTAGGTGGATTGGCCATGATAAAAAAATTGCCCTTAGTGTCCAAAAAGGTTAAGTGGGGTTACTGGGTTACGGTGGAGTTGTGGGCTTGGGTGGGGTGCTCTTTCCGGGGCCGGTGCACTGTAAATTCTATGATTCTATATCCTCATTGCATAATTCACTTTTCAGATTTGGCACAAGTTCAATCAACGTGGCACGGCTTTTCAAGATGACATTTGTCAAATGATTCCCAATTTCTGGAAATTTTATGACATGAAAACAATCAAATTCACTGGAAAGAATTATGCCTTTTATCACACAAGGTGCATGTTAAATAAATATGAGACCTTAAAGGCATCACTGGAAAAAAATCAAATCTGATAAATAGGGGATAGCAAAAAGGCAGCCTATTTCACACCCCAGCCAGTTATGGGAACTAAACTCAGGTAAGATGTTAAGTAGGGTGCCACGTCACTACCATCTATTTTTTCCACCCCTGATAAGTTAAAATGACCTGGGGATAAATTAAAATTACACTGTGTATAAGGTTTGTAAGTCAATTTAAAGCATACTTACTTTGCAGCAGTTCTGTTATCAGATTCATTATTTCCTTTATCGAAACAGTTGCTGTAGCTCCACCTCCCGATTTCTGTGTTTTGACTCTACTTTTTTTGCCCATTGCTCTGTTGTAAAATAAAGCAGTACAAAGTCTCTCATTAATTACATCTATGCGCATTCAAACAGGCCATGGCCTACTACAATTAATCCTGCACTATTGCCTCAAAACCTTTGCTGCTGCAATACGCCTGTTCATTTTAAAAAAATATCGTCCACCTGAGTTGTTGCGACTTAAAGCTATAAACCTGAAAGTTATCCTGGGATTCAAAGCTGAAAATCCACCTTCAGTTTACATCCTATTGTAGCATACCAGTACTTAATTTGGCAATTCAAAAGTTAAACTGCTTCTGATAACTATTCTGGCCAATGTTCTCACTAACAATTTGTTGTTAGAGAGCTTTTATACCAAAATAATGTTATGAATGAATACATGACCTGAATGCATCAATAAGAAAATATCAAACCTGATATACAAGGGAGAAAAATATAATCTGCAAAGAGAAAGGGGAAGGACACAATGAGATAAACAGTAGAACATTGATAGAAATAATTACAAGTATGGTTAAAGGATAAATCTATATTAGGACTCCATATATTTGTAATTTACAGTAACAACCTGAATCAGTACCCTGACGTAACCTTGTTTAATTTCCAGATATCAAACGGAGGATGGGGGAAGTCAAAGTCCTACAAAACGCATTACATCTAACATGTAATTGGACTAACCATATTGAAATTCAGTATGGGTAACTAAAGTATTCATGGAGAAAGAAAAATTGGGTGACAGATGGAACCTATGAATAGCTAACAGTGAGCCCGAAAAAAAAAATCCACGGATGTATGCAGACTCAGAACATGTCCAGCAGCTGCAATGCAGCAACATCAAACCAAAGTGGAGTACAATCCAGAGAAGTGTGAAAAGAATTGAACACTCCGCAATCTCCAGCAAACATCCTCATTTCTGATCTTATGATGGAAGGAAAGCAGCTGAAGATGATTGGGCCTAAGGAACTCCTACAGCAATACCTTGTGGCTGAGGTGATAAGCCTCCAACAACCATAACCATCTTCTTTTGTTCTAAGTAGGACTCCAACCAGTGGAGAGTTTTACGTTCCAGATTCCCACCCACTTGAATTTTATTTGGTCTCCTTGATGCCACACTCAAATGTTGCTTGATGTCATGGTCATCCTCACCTACATATTCAGCTCTTTTGCCCATGTTTGGACCAAGACTTTAATGAGACCTGGAGTAGAGAGGTCCTAACTGAACCCAGCAGTGCAAAAGTGAGAACATGACTGACAGCAGTTGATTCTGTTTTATGCAGTGATCAACATTCAAACTTCTGGGTAGGCCCAAAGAGTGAAATTCCCAAACACTATAAGAAAGGGGGACTGTGGCATCTCTGAGGACGGATGATCACAAAGGGACAAATTGCCTTTTATCCCCCTATATATTTGTGTTGAAGGCATGAATAGCTTTGAGGAATAATTGTAAGATACAAAAATGAGCTGTACTGTACCAAATAATTTTTTTTAAAAAAAATTTTCCAATTAAGGGGCAATTTAGAGTGACCAATCCACCTACCTTGCACATCTTTGGGTTGTGGTGTGAGATTCGGGGGGGGGGATGTTCAAACTCCACATGGACAGTGACGCGAGGCCGAGATTGAACCCGGGTCCTCGGCGCAGTGAGGCAGCAGTGCTAACCACTGTGCCACCGTGCCACCCCTGTGCAGGAAAACTATATAAACTTTTACTTTGCCTGAAATTGCATCTGTTTATTACCAGGCACACTGAAAAGAAGAGAAGACAGGACAATTTACACATCTGCAAGTGGATTTTTGAAAATTTAGCACAAGCTAACACTTGTGAAACTCAGCAGTTTGTGTGGAAGGGAGTAAAGATGCTGTTATAACCTGCACAAGATCTACGGTAATGGACCAATTAGCCTCGCCATGAGCCTCGTTGTGTAAGAGCGTCCCCGCTGAGAGGCAGGGACCCATCAGTGGAGTAAATGGCATCTACCATAAAAGCCGACCCAGATGAGAGCAGAGTACATGTAGACCCGGCTGGGACTCGAGGTGCACTGTGTATATAGTTTATTTTGCAATAAACCAGTTTTCTTTACACCTCTCATTTAGATTCCTCTGTGGCCACTAAATTGGCGACAACCGTTGGAAGAACGGTCATCTCCTACCGCAGCACCAGTGTAAGGTTTGTACTGATTTCAAAATGCCGCAGTTTGAGAGACTTGATGCATTCTATGTTAGCGTGGAGGATTGGACGCAATGTGCAGAGTGTATGCGATACTTGCTATAAGTGACGATGAGCGAAAGACAGTTGTAGCCATCTGGGATGGCCACTTACAATAAGAAACATGGACGGTCGCAAAGCATAACGGGAAAAATCGCCAATGTAAGGTTCAGGCAGGCTCAGAACCTGAATGTATATTTGTGAACGAAGAATCCAGACATCATCGAAACCCCCAACCGATTAGCATTTTGATGGCCCACCTCCGTAAGACAAAGACTGATACTTGATACAATCCCAGACATTTTGGCGCCACTCCCTGTACTCAGGAAGCATCAACAACAGGGCCAATGACCGCTTAGGACACGCCCAGCCATCAAGGCACCCGCCCCTTTATTGGCTCAAATCAAATCCAGTGATCAAGAATTACCCAATTAATGGGGTCCAAACCGAAGGACCGCCCAAAAGAGCGCGAAACTCCCCAAGGATAAAGAGAGAAACCGCCATGCGATCGATCTCTCTTGGACCTGGCGCTCCGGCAACGTCTATCACCAATTGCAGCACCACCAGAAGCAAGTTCAAGTTCAACGCCCGCTACCAGACAGATGAGCCCAGCTGAGCAGCAGTTACTTCTACAGACCCGATAGATCCAGATCCGAACAAAGGCCACTGTTCCTCTGACCTAAGCCGGGTGCCTGAAGTTAAGTACAGGTTGTCATAGTTGATAGGTGTATTTTAACTAGTAGTGTCTATGTTGCATGATTAATTGTGTGTGTAAATAAAGTACCCTTGATCTTGAACTAACTAACTGGTGTTTGGCTCTTTGGTCGATATCCGGTTGAACCTTGTGATGGTATCATTTGATACCTGCCGACTCTGAGCAATATAATATCGATATCCAAAGAAAGAAGGGCAACCTTATTGATTGCCATATTTATAGCAGGTAAAAAAAGGCAACACAGTAATACTCTTGACTGCCTGTGGAGCCCCCACCCAGAGCGTGAAAAGAAGCCTCAAGCATCTCGCAGCCCCGGACTCAAAGACCTTGGTAGAGTTTGTAGCTCTCGTGGCTAACCATTCTGACCCCCCCACCGGTCATCGTGCAACGTTACCAGTTTAACATGGCAAAAAGGACCTCAGGGGAGTCTGCTACCGAGTTCTTAATGTAATTAAGGAAACCAGCTGCATTTTATGATTATCCCTTCCCGAGATGCTGCTAGACCGTTTGTTTGGTGGTGTGAATAATATGGTGACCCATATGAAAGTTACTGGCCGAGCCATTATTAGGCCTCAAGAAGGCCGTCAAAATATCGCTCTCAAGAGAAAGAATGTAGAAAAGGGAGTACAGGAACTCCAAGGGATTGAAGTAAACAATGTGGGGCATACCCCCTTCCAGCATTCAACAACCCCCAGATTAGGAACCCCCCAGGTCCCGGTCTTGGGGCGAACACTGCAGAAACCAGGGCCATGGATCTAGGACCAGGCTGACTAGGCGAGATACGTCCCATAGAGGGAGATCCAAGACGATGTGGGGAGTGTGGCCAGAGAAATTGCTGAGAGCGAAAGCCACAGGGCGGCCAGCCAACCTGCCGTTCCAACCCGTGAAAAAGAGCCGGCGCCCTTCTGCTCCACCTTCTTCCAACAGTTCTTCACACTTGGAGGGGAGGGGGGGGGGGAATGTTAGAACCCGCACAAGACCTACAGTGATGGACCAATTAGCCTCCTCGTGAGCCTCGTTGAATATGGGCTTCCTTGCTGAGGGACAGAAGCCCATCAGCAGAGGAAATGGACTCCAGCATAAAAGCTGGCCCAGATGTGCAGAGTGTGTGTAGTTGTGGCTGGGACCTGAAGTGTACTGTGTATATTTTGTTTATTTTGCAAAAAAAGAGTTTTCTTTATGTCTCTCATTTGGACTCCTCTGTGGCTGCTAAAGGTACCATTAATTCCGTGACTTATCTTTGTTTTTTGCCAGACTGAAAACAGTACCCCAAAATATGTTAAATTGTCCTGGGAAAAGCAGCTCTAAAATCAGCAGTTCAAATGGATCGACAATCCAGTCTGCAATTGTTAATCAATTTGCTCTGATGAAAGTTCATTGGCTGACCTGAAACACAAACTGTTTTTCTCCCCACAGATGCTGCCAGGCTTATTTCCAGAAATGCGTATTTTTACTGCAATCATTAACTCTGATTTATATAGAATCTGGATATGGATCCCTTATGGCAAATGATTTGGTGCTAAGCAACATCTCATGACAAAACTCTCAAATCTCTGCACTTAATGTGGATGGCCTATTTGCGATGATCTTACATAACATTTCCAGGAGGCTGCGAAAATACTAGTTTTGGAATGCAGTTGATTGTCAGATCATTTAGTTAATCAAATGTGTTGCTATTTGCCACTGGAGATCAAAGAATCATTCAGGTACACTAAACTGATCTGGCAGAGTTTTTTGATTGCCAGAATTGCTCTTTCTGGACTGTAATAAGACATGACAGCACCTTTAATCTTTTTATTACTGCATAGTAGGCGCCAGTGTGACGGTTGGTCATGCATAGAAAAACAATTAATTATGCTGTTCGAGTTGCTATTGGTGACGTTGCCCGATTTAATTTTAGGAGCTCGGAGGTATTGGTCATCAGAGTTTAGTTTTACTGCAACAATGAAGGGCAGATAACTACCATTTTCTTTCAGAATCAATGATTTCTTCTTCGGAGTGGTGATCAGCAAGGTGAGATAGAACTGGCAAGGGCAGTTTATTTTATTTTTAAAGCCTATATACTTAACAATGTCTGTTCACTTCAGTCGGAGGCTGTTCAGCAGAAATCACTGGTCAACCATATTTCCATTCCTGAAACTTATTACAACTGCCATTTATATGGCAACGTTAACACAGTAAAGAGTCTCAGTGTTTCACAGGAGAATCATTGTACACTTGACAATCCATCAAAAGACCAGCAACCAAATAATCTTGAAAGCTCAAATAATCTTGAAAGCTCAAATATTCTTACAGTTTTCTTTTAAATGACAAGCTTGGATTTCTGGGCATATTGTGCAAGATTCAACTAAGATGTAAAAGATGGAGTCTAATGGTACTTGCAATAGAGTACAATAAGAATGAACATAATCCACCCTTACTTTGACAGGATTGTACATTGCTACAAAAGTCCTGAAATGAGGTTAATTTAATTTAGTAATAATTGGTGTTCTGTTAAAAAAAGGTTTATAGACCTGTATGTGAATTGACACAACTGAGAGATAGATTTGGCTCCTCCTCGGACAGATTCACAGAATCCTACAGTGCAGAAGGAGGCCGTTTGACCCATCAAGTCTGCATCTGCCCTCCGAAGGAGCACACTACCTAAGCCCACTCGCCTGCCCTATCCCCATAACCCCTACGCATTGATCATGGCCAATCCACCTAACCTCCACATCCTTGAACAGTGGGAGGAAACTGGAGCACACGGAAGAAACCCACGCAGATGCCGGAAGAACATGCAAACTCTGAGTCACCCAAGGCCGGAATCGTACCTGGGTCCCTGGTGCTGTGAGGCAGCAGTGCCAACCACTGTACCACCCTAATGACCAGGGGATGGCACAAACGTATCAACAATTTAAGCTCACAACAGTATTCCCCAACTTAATTCCCCTCCAGCTGACCTTGCTTGTCCCAAATCAGAATAGAAAAGGCTGGAAACAAAACAATCTACTGAGATACAGAAACACATGTAAAAGCAGTCTGCAAAATTAGGACATGTTCCAAATTTGAAATATTTCAAATCTTCTTCTCAATATGTCTTCACTGGAATGCACCGCAAAAAAAAGCAAAATTGAATATGCACATTGGTACACAAGAACCCACCAAGGCTCTTGAGGCAACATCTTTCAAACCCATGATTGCTACCATCTAGAAGAACAAGAGCAGCGACTCATGGGAACAACATCACCTGGAATTTACCCTCCAAGTCACTTACCAACTCGACTTGCAACATCGCTGTTCTTTCACTGACCTTGGGTCAAAGTCTTGGAACTCCCACTCCAACAGCACTGTGGGTGCATCTATAGTGCAGGTGTTCAAAAGGCAGCTCACCATCATTTTCTGAAGGGCAATTAGGAATGGGCAATAAATGCTGGCCTAGCCAGTGACGCCCACATTCCATAAATAAATTTAAAGTAAAACACCCTTGGCAAAATGTTTTAAATAATGAAGATCTGTTTTTAAATGTGGATCAAATGCCAATGGATTTAAGACTTAGAAGCATAATTAAGCAGACTCCAAATTATTGTCACAGAGTCAAAATGGCAAATGAGGCAGCCATTTGACCCACTGAGTCCAAGCCAGTTCTCGCAATTCAGTCAGCACCGTTTCCCCACTAGAGGAGATTGACCAGGATGGTGCCTGAGCTGGAGAGTTTCAGCGATGAAAAGAGGCTGGTTAGGCTGCGGTTGTTTTCTTTACAGCAAAAAAGGCTGAAGGGGGGACCTCATCGAGTTGTACAAAATTATGAGGGACATAGGTTGGGCAGATAATAAGGGGTCGGTTTAGCTCACTGGGCTAGATAGTTGGTTCATGATGCAGAGCAAGATTAGCAGCGTGGGTTCAATTCCCGTACCGGTTCATAAAGGCCACCAGTCAGCTCTCCCCACAAAGGGGAAAGCAGCCTATGGTCACCTGGGTCTATGACGACTTCACATTATCTGGATAGGAAGGAATTTTCCCTTTAGTCGAGGGGTCTATAACCAGGGTCTGAGGTAAGAGGCAGGTTAGGTGATAACTGTTTACAGTGAGCGCCATTTCCTCCACTCAGGTTTTGCCCCCATTTACCCACACCCGACATGCCTTGGCAAGATGGCCTTCTTCTTGCAACTGTAGCAGTCTGCCTTCAGAAATGGACAATTCTGTGTCCAACCAATTTTGGCCGAAATACTGGGACCAGGACTTTAAGTATCATTGCTAAGACAAGCTGCCTTTGATGAGCCCTTCAGCTTATTCAGCTGCAGCTATTTACTTCAGTAAATGACTGGGGTTGTTAGCTAACTTCTCTCGAGTCACGTTCTGCCATATCTATGGACAATGTTATTTGGCTAGCTACGTCAAAAGCTAATTTTAGCAATAACAACAACTTGCTGCAAATGCATTCACTCTTCTATCCCATAATTCTCTCTCTTGAAATTCTCCAAAGTTACAATGAATTTCAAGGCCATGATAAACTCATTGGGCAACTTGTTCCAAACTGATAGTTTTCTGCAATTTCTTTTTTTTTTTTAAATGTAGAGTACCCAATTATTTTTTTCCCAATTAAGGGGCAATTTAGCGAGGCCAATCCACCTAACCTGCACATCTTTGGGTTGTGGGGATAAAACCCACGCAGGCATAGGGAGAATGTGCAAACTCCACACGCACAGTGACCCAGGGCTGCGATTCGAACCCGGGTCCTCAGCGCCGCAGTAACAGTGCTAACCACTGTGCCACATGCTGCCCGTTTTCTGTAATTTCAAATGGCATAGGATTGTTTACACAAAATATCTGACAGCAGCGCGTCATTTGGCTCAGCAGGGACAGGAAAATTCTTTCAGACACTTCTCAGCCTGCTTCAGTCAGAAATATCACCCTTTTCCTTTTCTCCATTGCCTGACTAACAGCCAAATTATCAGGATCTTCAAGGAAGTGAAAAACATTTCCAGCCACTCCACATACTCCCAGTCACAACTATATTCTGCTAGTCACCCAATAATACCTGTTGATGCAGCCATTTCTGAAAGTGCATAAACCGCCCAGGTGTACAAATTTTTAAGCCCATTTCTAAGCAAAATAACTCAGCCTGTCAGGTTTGCAGGAAACTTGTGAAATCCAAATCTGTTCTGCTGGGATCAGCCACAATCCCATCCTTCGTAGCCAGACTAAAATCACTGGTGCATACATATGGAGTTTTAGCATCCAACTGAACTGGTTTAGGTACATACAAAAGAGGGCACGGTTACAAAATAAAAGATGCAAATTAATACTATGGACACAGTAGCGGGGGGGGGATTATCAAACCTGAAAGCATTTTTATTTATTTATTTATAAATCGCACAACTGAAGTACATTATACAAAATGCTTACATTCTTGTCACACAATCTCCACAGGGTTTCAAGTCAATGACAGTAAGCACTAATTTCACAAGATATCCCTTCCCCGAATATCAAGTTTGTATGAAAAAAATAACAAAGTGTGTCCTCCTCCCTCCCTTTGTTTCCAAACAGCAGCCCGCTATAGATTTATCATGCCTCAGATCATGCCTCAGTCAAGTGGGTCAGTTCCAATCAGATGATATATCCAGCAAGTTTATTTCAAGCCAGATGCATTTACTGAGCAGGTATCAGCTTCCTTTTACATCCCACATGCTGATACAGACAAAACATTAATATTAACAATGTTCTCTACAGGCCACACAGCTTTGGAATTTCTGGAAGTATTTAGTGCCTCCACAAAAATACAACTTATCACAAACCACAAAATATCAGAAAGAGTGTGCCTCAGTGCATGCTGGGCCTGCTCACTGAAAAGAAGTATCCAGCAATAAGCAAACTTATTGCAGCACGGTAGCATTGTGGATAGCACAAATGCTTCACAGCTCCAGGGTCCCAGGTTCGATTCCGGCTTGGGTCACTGTCTGTGCGGAGTCTGCACATCCTCCCCGTGTGTGCGTGGGTTTCCTCCGGGTGCTCCGGTTTCCTCCCACAGTCGAAAGATGTGCGGGTTAGGTGGATTGGCTATGCTAAATTGCCCATAGTGTCCAAAAATTGCCCTTAGTGTAGGGTGGGGTTACTGGATTATGGGGATAGGGTGGAGGTGTGGACCTTGGGTAGGGTGCTCTTTCCAAGAGCCGGTGCAGACTCGATGGGCCGAATGGCCTCCTTCTGCACTGTAAATTCTATGATAAACTACTACAACTACCACTGCAAACTCTCTTCCTTTTCCATGAGAATTTCATATATTTGAAAAGCTGTTCAATACTGCATGTCATGAGTCAAACCTCACACCCCAGGGTTCCTTCTCTGCGAGTGAATTTTATTTCTATTATTGCGGAATGGATCATTACAGTCAGCAGTAGTCTAATCTAGTAATATTTGATGTTCTATACAAAAAGTCTATGAACCTGTCACAACTGTGAGATACCTAAATTGTGGCTTATTAAGTTGACCACTGAAGCTTCAAAACATCCTTCCGAAAACGACTCAGTATAAAATGTGAATCGTCAATGTTGATGAAAGTGATTGTCATTTTGAAATGTGTATCAAAATAGCACCAATAAATCAAATTAAATCAATGTGTCATGTTTTATCTAATTAAATAATTATACAAGGATAGTTTGAACCACAATTATAATGTTTTAGAAACAATCAAATCTATCATCATAGGCATCAGAGTTTATCAAATTCATCACGAGTCATTTGGCTATGGCATCATGGTAAGAATCCTACTCTGGATCGGAGGTGGCACTTTAATTTCATAATCATCCCTCCACAACAAATTATCTTCTGCTCCATGCATTTAATTGGATACGCCACATTTTTTGAAAGATCTCAATATTCAATTGCGGGGCACATCGAAAATCATGGACATTACATTTATGGTACCGATGTGACATAATAGATGTTCAGATTTTGATGCTGGCTGATGATGAATCTCTATAAACTAGTAATTTTGGCATCAATAATAATCTTTATTGTCACAAGTAGGCTTACATTAACACTGTAATGAAGTTACTGTGAACAGCCCCTAGTCGCCACATCCCAGCGCCTGTTCAGGTACATAGAGGGAGAATTCAGAATGTCCAAATTACCTAACAGCACGTCTTTCGGGACTTGTGGGTGAAAACCTATGCACCCGGAAGAAACCCACGCAGACATAGGGAGAACGTGCAGACTTAACACAGACGGTGACCCAAGCCGGAAATCAAACCTGGGATCCTGGCGCTGTGAAGCAACAGTGTTAACCACTGTGCTATTATGCAGCCCAAGGTTTTTTGGTAGTCTCTACTCTACCTTTGTCTTCCACAACACTAAACATTTCCATTCCAAAAAGCGACTACACCAATTAGCTGTTGTTCTGAAACTTTATTGGATTCAGGGCATCAATTGGTCTGCTTAAAGGTGTAAATACACCTTGCATTTCCGGTGACGATATAACTATTCTAACAATTTTCAAAGGCCGATTCTGAAACGTGCTTGCCAACGTCAGGGAAGTAGCTGGTCCTGGTTCTCATGACACATTTGATCTAGGGCATCTTCTGGCCGAATTGCTTCTTCCATTCCTGCCGTTCTTCACAAACACCAAAATCATTCATTGAGGCACTGTCATTTGATGAGTTAGCAAATGTTACAACTTTTAGTTTTAAACCAGTTTCACTCTTCATTCATTTTGCAGGAGCCTGCTTGATCCCATGCACCAACTTAGAAGGTGATTATAATGTTAAACATGTAATTTGGGATGTGCGAGTATAACCCTAAACATTAATTTATTAGCTGAACAACCTATACTCCCAAGTGTCGGCCTAAACATGCATTTTGGCACTGAAAAAATTAGTGGTCTTGTACACTGCATTCTACAGTCAATTTGGATCCACCTGATTGCTGATCAGAGGACGACAGAAATGCACTAAAACCTAAGCTCACAACGAATTTCATTACTCTCGAGCTGACCTCCAGCAAAATCTGAACAGAAAATCTGAACAGAAAAGGCTGTAAACAATGCGAGTCAACTGCCTCCATAAAACATCAGACAGACCCTGTCTTAGTTCTTTACTTTACCAATGCTATATTTAGAGCATTTTCAGGTTTGCAGCAATTCCAGTTTCTCCTAGTTATTTTATCTGACTGAGTTGTACTAAATATTTAGCTAACCTACAGATTATTTTTGTAAACTGTTTGTTGAAATGCACAGCCTCCAAAATGTTACAACTGCATAAAAGTTGGATTCTCATTCTCTAAATGTATTTGTATTTCTCAGATTGAATGTATTTGCCTATTTGCAAAGCTGATCTAAATCCTTCTGAGAACCAGCATCCTTTGCCTAAACTTGCCCCATTTTAGCATTTTGATTCTAAATATTCCCTAGTGTACATGCTTGATAAATTGCATTAGTGACAGAGATAATGTATAATAAACATAATTATTTGCCTGATTAATGCCTGCTCAAGAGAGCAAGAGATTTTAATTGTATCTGAATGTATAAGGAATGTTCACATCAGTAATTAGGTATTCCAGTCCATTCAAGTGTTCAAACTTCCATCATGCCAAGCACTGTAGATAAGAACCAGTACAAATCCAGCAGATAAGATAAGAACCAGTACAAATCCAGCAGATAAACCAAAGATAATGAAAGACAGATAAACCTTCATGATGACAAGCTGGATTGGTTCCAGGCTGCAAGTAAGCCTTGTATAATTATTGGCATCTCAGCCAAGGCTTTCCTGTGGCAAGAGAACGTCAAAAAGGGCGGTGTATTCATGTGACAAAGGATATTCTCACCCTACGAATTTGATCATTATCCAACATTCTTTAAAAAGTTACAAAGTGTCATGATCAACATCTTACACCCATTCTTTCTGCCCTTTGTTTAAATCTAACTTAATCCAACCATAATGAAGCTAATTAAGCAAGCCTGCAGTGATACCATTCCATTAAAAAAAAATTAAAACGAGAGCGGGTTCCCCCAACTTTTCTCAATAGACAAAAATAACTAAGACAGTACAGGAAGTTGATGTATTGCACTTCATGCATGTTCGGCACTATCACTGCTCCAAAGTAGAAGCAGCACATTACATCGCACATTCATTTCTTATTTCATTGCAGAAATACTGGCCAGGGACCAGCAAAAGCATGAAACAGAACTATTCACAGAGCAGAAACAGTTAAAAAGTGCCCATTAAATTTCTTGCTAACCATTTGATTCGCCAAGCCCCGCAAGTAATCAATAGAATTAATTCTCTGCTTAAAAGACTGCTTAAGTCTACCTTTAAAGATTCCCAAAATAAATGCAAATGCTTACATCCCACTGATATTTTCTAAGCTTTAAGTAATGAATTATAGGGGCAGGGATCCAATGCAACTGGAGATCATTGCCACATGCTGTACAGACACAAAATCCAAACAGAGGTGTTTTATTAGCAGATGCTGATATGCCAAATTAAAAATGGAACTGATCATCTTACACTTATAACTTGCTGTGATATAAATAATTCAGTCTCCACTGAGAGATTGTCCAGTTTTACAGATGTCCTTCACACAGGCCTCTCAACAATACTGCAAGAACCCAAGTAAATTTTCAAAATCAACACGAAATTTAAAACATGAAGTGTTCTGTTCTGTTTCAACTAGGTAAATACAGGTTACACTGTATTTTCAGCCTTCACTTTATTCACAATGTGTGTTTTTTCTGTTGCTGCTCAGTTTCAAAGGGTCCAATGAGTATAACACTTCCAGAAACTTGATTTATTTCCCCAATTCACTTCAGTTTAAATCAAAAGAACAAACTCCTCCTGAAGTGATTAGGTTAAAAAAACGTTATATTCATATTACATCTTTAATGCAATAAAAAGCCTCAAGCTGTTTCATGAGAGTATTGAAAACCAAGCCACATAACACACATTCGGGCAGAAGGCCTAAAATTTAGTCATGGCGGTAGGTTTTAAGGCGTGTCTTCAAAAGGAGGTAGAGAATCAGAAAGGGTTAGAAAGGGAATTTCTGGTTTAGAGAGGGAATTTCAGAGCTTAGGTCCTAGGTAGTTGAAGGCATGCTACCAATGGTGGAGCAATTTAAATTGGGTATGCTCAAGAGACCAGAATTAGATGAGCTTGGATATCTCAGATGGCGTGGAGCTGGGGGAAATTATAAAGATATAGACGGGTGAAGCCATGAAGAGATTTGAAAATAAGGATGAGAATATTAAAATCAAGGCATTGTTTGGCTGAGACCAATGTAAGTCATTGAGTACAAGAGCAATAGGTGAATGGGACATGGTGTAAATAAGGACATGGGCAGCAGAGTTTTGGGTGACCTGAAGTTTATAGAGGATAGAATGTGTGAGTACAGCCAGCAGTACATGTGAATAGTCAAATCGAGAGATAACAAAGGCACGAATCAGAGTTTTAGCAGAAGATGGGTTAAGGCAGGAACAGCATTATGGAGGTGAAAATAGGTGATCTTCATGATGGAGCGGATATCTGGTCGAACACTCAATTTGGTGGCAGATAGGGCGGCATGGTGGCGCAGTGGTTAGCACTGCTGCATCACAGCATCGAGGATCCGCATTCGATCCCGGCCCCGGGTCACTGTACATTCTTCCCTACACTCCAAAAGGATGTGCAGGCTAGGTGAATTGGCCACGCTAAATTGCCCCTTAATTGGAAAAAAAAAGAATTGGGGACACTAAATTTTTTTTTAAATCTTGAGGCAGATAGGATATCAAGATTTCATTAGTTTGGTTTGCTCTCCGACATTTGCCAGGGAGATTGACGCAGTCAATGTCTAGGAAAGGTGTTCGGAGTGTGGACCCCAAAACAATGGTTTCAGCCTTTTCAATATTAATTGGAGGTCATTTCTACACATTTATTACCAGATGTTGAATAAGCAGTCTGATAATTTAGAAACAATGGAGTAGAGTGAGGTGCTGGGTGTCATCAGCGCATAGAGAATCATAGAAACGTTACAGCAAAGAGGAGACTATTCAGCCCACCTTGTCTATGCCAGCCCGAGGACACCCAGGTTCCCTTTCTAATCCCACCTTCCTGCACCTGGTCCATAGTCCTATAACCTAGGGCACTTAAGGTGCAGATCCAGGTACTTTTTAAGAAGAGTTTAGGGTCTCTGCCTCCACCACCAACTCAGGCAGCGAATTCCAGACTCCCACTACCCCCTGCGTACAAATGTTCTTCCTAATGTCCCCTCTACACCTTCTGCCACTTATCTTGAATCTATGTCCCCTGGTTCTAGAATTCTCCACGAAGGGAAACAATTATGCCAATTCCACATGGACAGTGACCCAGGGCAGGGATTGAACCCAGATCCTCGTGCCGTGAGGCAGCAGTGCTAATCACTGCGTCACCGTGTCGCCCCTTTCTTTGGGTTTTCTTTAACTTTACTTCCTAATCTTTTTTCATACCCGCTCTTTGATTTCCTCATTTCCTTTCTGACTTCGTCCCTGCACTTTCTATACTCGTCTAGACTATTTGCAGTGTTTAGTTCTTTATGCCTCTCGTACGCTTTCTTTTTCTGTTTGATCTTCCCCTGTATTCCTCTAAACAGGGGGGAGGGGGGGCGTCTAGATTTGGCAGTATCACTCTTACTTTCGGAGGGAACATGTTATATGTGAAAGCTAACAATGTGCGTTTGGATGATATCACCAAGGGCCACCATGTTGATGAAAGATAGAAAGGGGGGGCAGCAAGGCTAGATCCTTGGGAGACACAAGCATGTGTGAAACACAAGCAGAAAAAGAAGCCAGGTTTCCTGTGCCTGACAAATAGCTAGCACTTTTGCTAGAAATCTGCAAGTGTGAATATGGAGGGGGATAGAAAAAGAGTCTTGGTGCTAAAGCCCCCCTCCCCCCTCCATGGCGGAGTAGCCGGTCAAATCTCACTGCCTTGGCTAACACATGAAGAATGATAATTTGGGAAAGGATAACAAGTGTCCATGCTATATCACGATAGAGAGGAGGAAAAACAAGGACCAAAAAGTTATACAAAATAAAAAGTAGCTATACTTCCAAGTAAGCCAATTCAAAATCTAGTGTATCTGACTGAAGCCCTGAAACAGCGACTTCAAATATTTTTTGCTGCAGGGGCACCCACTGCAAATAGACTCTGGTCCGAACTTCTGAGAGTCAAAGTCAGCTACTCGAAAGCAAAACAATCATCTCAGAATCATGGATAATGAGCACACAACAAAGAAAACAATAGGCCAAGAAATAAAGAAATCTGAGGACAAGATCTGACACTGGAGACCCTTGTAATTCTCCACACACATCCCCTAAAGTTAAGTGGCCACAGTTTGAAAATGTATGGAGTGGAGCTGTAGACAAATTGCAACTGGAAGCCTAGTTACAGATTCCTAATCATTAGACATATGGGTATAAATTTCAGGGCATAAAGTTATTTTTCAAAAGAACAAATTTGTATTAAAAGGAGAGTGACAAAATAGAATATTCCTTTGGGAATAACAGAAACTAATGACTGAATATCCTGCCCAAAACATCTCGGGAATTTTACTCCTTTAACCGATCTTAACACTAGGCCCTGGCTTACCTCCTTTTCAGTGCTCCCAGATCGTGACCAGACTTTTCCTGAACACTATGCATTTTCCCTGTATTTTTCTTGAAGGTTTTCCTGTACACGTGTGTACAAACACACCAAGGAAAAAAAAAGTATGGAAACAATGAATGGTTGAGGCATCTTGGATCTAAAGTTTTACTGTAGCACATACACACTCCCTTTAAAGGAACACTACCTTCATTAAAAAAATGACTTAGACTTAGAACATACAGTGCAGAAGGAGGCCACCCGGCCCATCGAGTCTGCACCAACCCATTTAAGCCCTCACTTCCACCCCATCCCCACAACCCAATAACCCCTCCCAACCTTTTTTTTTGGTCACTAAGAGCATTTTATCATGGCAATCCACCTAACCTGCATGTCTTTGGACTGTGGGAGGAAACCGGAGCACCCGGCGGAAACCCACGCAGGCATGGGGAGAACGTGCACAGACAGTGACCCAGCGGGGAATCGAGCCTGGAACCCTGGCGCTGTGAAGCCACTTGTGCTACCGTGCTGCCCAAAATGTTAAGCAAGCATTTATGTCTGGAGACAGTTATGTTTTGGAGCCTTTTAGATTACAAAGTTTCAAGGCTATTGATTGTACAGAACAGAACCTTCCCATTATGATTAATCTACTTTATTTTTTTCTTCTTTGTTTTACAGAAAGGGAGTTTATATTACTTTTCTGGTCTTCTTGCCCTCTTGCACCTCTGGGTGTTATAGACTTTTCCACCAGAACAGCGTTCATTCAGCCTCCGCTGCTGTGCCCTGCATAAATCTTCCAAGACAAGCTCATCTCAGATTCTTGTTCAGTCAAATGATCCAAAGTACCTCTTGAGCCACCAGTCTTCTCACATCTGGAACAATTATATCCCCAATTCTCTGTGAAATCAAATATTTTCTCACGTTTTGAGAATCTTGCAAAAGCAGACAAGAAGCTTCAGATTGTGGTGAGTGAGGGAATACTCTCCTGCCTGTATCAGTATACGTGATCCTAGCTTTAACACAGGAATCTCACACATATTGAGTGTATCACCAAAGCACTTGACCACACTCCAATTCACACGCACGCACACAAAGAGCCTTCAGTTCAGCAATTGTAAAGCAGGAAAACAATATTTAAATTACTAATTATTGAGACCACCAAATCCATTGGTTTCAGCCGATGTCACAAACTCCATTCCCTAGCCACCAACTTCATTCCTCTCCCTGACAACTGTCTGTAGCTGAACCAATCAGTTCACAACCTTGGTGTTATATCTGACCGAGATGAGCTCCCACCACATAGTCACACCATCACCAAGGCAGTTTGTTTCCTGTAACAGAGAATCATAGAATCTCTACAGTGCAGATGGAGGCCATTTGGCCCATTGAGTCTGCACCAACCTTTCAAAAGACCACCATGCCTAGGCCCAATTCCCCGCACGATTCCTACAACCCCACCCCAAGGGACAATTTATCGTGACCAATCCACCTAACCTGCAGATCTTTGGACTGTGGGAGTAAACTGGAGCACCTGGAGGAAATTCACACAGACACAGGGAGAAAGTGCAAACTCCACAGTCACCCGAAGCCAGAATTGAACCCACGTCCTTGGCGTTGTGAGGCAGCAGAGCTAACCAATGTGTCACCGTGCTGTACTTACCCAACTCTGCCCTCGGCTCAGCTCATCAACATGGAAATCCTCATCCATGCCTTTGTTACCTCTAGACTCAACCATTCCAATGCATACCTGGCTGGCTTCCCATCTTTAACCTCAGGTCCTCCAGCACTTACAATAATGGCATCTTATGCATCCCAATTTTCAACCTTTCTACTGGCAACCATGTGCTCAGCTGAAAAGACCCGAAGACTTGAAATTCCCCCCTTACTAACCTCTTTGCCTCTCTATCTCACTCCTGGTAAACACCCCCTTAAAACCCACCCTTTTTGTCATCTTGTCCAATAGCTCCTTATGTAGCTCAGTGTCATAATTTTGTCCGATAGTGATGTTTAAGGGGTGTCTTGACGCCTGGTATGGTGGGCATTAGCTACAAGGAAAGGTTGGAGAAACTCGGTTTGTTCTCACTAGAACGACCTGATAGAAGTCTACAAAATTATGAGGGGTATGGACAGAGTGGATCGTCAGAAGCTTTTTCCCCAGGGTGGAGGAGTCAATCATTAGAGGACATAGGTTTAAGGTACAAGGGACAAAGTTTAGAGGAGATGTGCGAGGGAAGTCTTTTATTCGCAGAGGGTAGTGGGTGCCTGGAGCTCGCTGCCGGAGGTGGTGGTGGAAGCAGGTACGAAAGTGATGTTTAAGGGACGTCTTGACAAATACATGAATAGATTGGGAATAGAGGGTTATGGACTCCTGGAGTGCAGAAGGTTTTAGATTAGATGGGCAGCATGGTCGGCGCAGGCTTGGAGGGTCGAAGAGCCTGTTCCTGTCCTGTACTTTTCTTTGTTCTATAGTTTGGCCTCAGCTGGAGTACTCTGTCCAGTTCGGAGTGCCTTATTTTAGGACGGTATTAGCGAGAGTGCAGAAAAGATTCACGGGAATGGTTCCAGGGATAGAAAATAGGAGGAGGCCATTCGTCCCTTTGAGCCTACTCCACCATTCATTATGATCATGGCTGACCATCCAACTCAATAGCCTAATCCCACTTTAACCTCATCTGCTTTGATCTTCTTCGATCCAAGTGCTATATCTAACTGCTTCTTGAAAACATACAATGTTTTGGCCTCAACTTCATCCTGTGGTAACGAATCCCACAGGTTGACCGCTTTCTGGGTGAAGACGTTTCGCCTCATCTCTGTCCTGAATGGTCCTCGTATCCTCAGACTGCGACCCCTGGTTCTGGACACACCCATCGTCGGGAATATCCTTCCTGCATCTACCCTGTCTAGTCCGGTCAGAATTTTATACTTTTCTAGGAGATCCCCTCCTTCTTCTGAACTCCAATGAATATAATCCCAACAGATTCAATCTCTTCTTATAAGTCAGTCCCACCATATCAGGAATCAGTCTGGTATACCTTTGCTGCACTCCCTCTAGAGCAAGAACAACCTTCCTCAGATAAGGAGGCCAAAACTGCACACAATATTCCAGGTATGGCCTCACCAAGGCCCTGTATAATTTCAGCAAGACATCTCTGCTCCTGTAGTCGAATCCTCTCACTACGAAGGCCAACATACAGTTTGCCTTCTTTACTGCCTGGAGAACGTGCTTACCTTCAGTGACTGGATAAGGAGTTGAAGAAAGGTTGGAGAAGTTAGGACTGTTTTTCTTGGAGATTTGATAGAGGTATCCAAATCATGATGGATCCAAACAGAATGGATAGGGAAAGACTGTTCCCACAGGTGAAAGGATTGAGAACAAGAAGGCGCAGATTTAAAGCAACTGGATTTAAAGCAGCAAAATCTACACGAGGAAAATAAATTAGACTACTGGACGTCCGGTGGCATCATGTGAGAGCAAGTCGCACGAAAGGTGGCCCCTGCCAGGCTCTTCGTTTTTTGATCCTTTTTGCCCGTTTTTCAGGGGATTTACGTGTCCAAACCTAGTTGGCTGATCGAGGGAACAATTACTCCACAGAGTTATGGCGAAAGGTTTGACAACAAAGGCTGCTGGGAAAAAAAAAGTTTGGCAGGCTGACGAAGGAATCTGAAGGGCAGAAGATTGTGGAGGCAGCCACGTCCATTGCAGTGGGCACACTAGCTGTGGTGATGGCGCAGGAGCTGGAAGAATTTGGAAACCAGGTCGACCAGCAATTTGAGCGACAAGGTAAGATGAAGGAATCCTTTAAAGCCACTGTTAAGGAGGCATTGGGCCGATCGGAGAGCAGCTGGGTAAGACCTCAAAGGCTGTGTAAGAGCAAGGCGAGATGTTGAAGGTCGTGGAGGCCTTGTCGCAGCATGAGGGGCGGTTTGCCTTGATGGAAGTGAAGTTACAGCCTCCCCGAACAGGCGCCGGAATGTGGCGACTAGGGGCTTTTCACAGTAACTTCCTTTGAAGCCTACTTGTGACAATAAGCGATTTTCATTTCATTTCATTTCATTTCAGTTGCTGCTCGTGGCAGAGAATAACAAGGGCAAAAGTGGAAGATTTGTAGAACATGTTGCAGCAATTGAACCTCAAGGCCGATGGGAGTGGAGGATTCGAGACCAACCGCGTACTTCTCGAAGATGTTCTCTCGGCTGGTGGGAGGGGATGAGGTGTTCACCCCTCCGGAGTTGGAGAGAGCCCATCGGGCACTCCTGGAGAAGCTACGGCCGAATGAGCCACCGCGGGAGGTGATTATCCCTTTCATAGTCTCCAGTGGAAGGAGTGAGTCCTGGAGTGGGCAAAGCAGAACCGTAACATTGATTGGGATGGGGACTCAGTGCGGATCTACCAGGACATTGGGATAGAACTGGCGAAGAGGCATGCGGTCTTCAATAAGGCGAAGGCAGTTAAGCAGTACCTACAGCAAAGGACTGCGGTTCAGGTAGCTGTACCCGGCGTGACTGCGAGGATCGATGGACTCGAAGAATCATTTATTTGATAGAGGCCTGCATCAGAGAGATGGGATTGGGACCGGTCTGAGGAGAGCTGATGGGGAATTTGAGAGAGATGGGGTGGGGGGGCAGTTTGATGATGATGTTTTACTACAACGTGTCAATGTTTCTTATTATTTTTTCTTGGATTTTAGGGTTGGAAAAGGAGGGGAAGAGGATAGTTAGGACGCCAGGGCTTGGGTACTTGGGTGGGTAGGGTGTGCAAGGAACCATTAGGCTGTTGTTTCTGGTTGGATTTTTGGAGGGAGATCCTGGGTGGGGCCATCTCATTGGCAAGCAGGAGTGGCTAGTTAGTGTGAGTGGAGGGGGGGGGGTGGAAAGAGTGGTGGTGGTGGCTGCAAATCATTAGGCCAGTTTTGGTAAGGCCCAATGGGTCGAGTTATTTGTTCATTTGTTTGGTAAGGGGTTGGGGTTAGCGAAGGCAGCAGGTAGTCTGAAAGCCTGGGTATGGGGAGTGGGGGATAATTTTTCACGGTGGAAAGGGCTGATGAAAGAGTGAGTGGGGTGGTAGCGGGCTTTGAGAGACCCCCGACAAGGTGAGTCACCTGGAATGTGCAGGGCCGGAGGGGGGGGGTTTAAAAAGGGAAAGAGTTATGAGAAGCTTTATAGATCATAGCCACCAGAGGACGAGCGGGGAACGGCAGTTTTTAGGAGGGTCTAGAGTTTCCCAAGGTGGGGGAGGAATTGTGGGAAGAACTGTAGGTGCCGGAGGAATTGGAAGAGCTCTGAACAGCCCAAGAAAACATAGACTGGGAAGGCGCCAGGGCCAGATGGGTTCCCAGTAGAATTTTATAAGATGTTTGCTGATCAGTTGGTTCCGTTATTTATGACGTCGTAAAATGATTCCCTGGAGTGGGGTTCTCTCTCTGAGACATTGGGGCAGGCATCCATCTCCCTTCTCCTGAAAAAGGATAAGGATCCCACTGAGTGAGGGTCTTATTGCCCAATTCCATTGCTCAATGTGAACACAAAGCTTTTGGCCAAAGTCCTGGCGGTACGGTTAGAGCCCCGTCACCCGGAGGTAAACAGAGACAATCAGATTGGATTTGTGAAGGGCCAAAAGGGGTCTTCCAACGTGAGACGACTGTTCAATGTTGTTCTCACCCCAGAACAGGAGATAATAGTGCTGCTGGATGCAGGAGAAAGCTTTTGGCAGGGTTGAGTGGAGGTACCTCTTTGCAGTCTTGGAGAAGTTTGGGTTGGGTTTCTGACATGGGTGCGGTTGTTGTACATGGCTCCTTCGGCCAGCGTGCGTACCATGAGTTTGGGTCGTTAGGGGGAACGAGACAGGGTTGTCCTATGTCTCAGCTCTTGTTCGCGCTGACAATTGAGCCACTGGTGATTGAGCTACTGGTGATTGCTCGGAAAGCCTCAACTAAGTGGAAAGGAATTATTTGAGGTGGGGTGGAACACAAGGGTGTCCTTGTATGTGGATGACCTTTTACTATACAAGAGGGACCCAAGGCCAGTTATGGGGGAACATAATGGGTATGTTGAAGAGCCTTGGCTCCTTCTCGGGATCCAAGTTAAATTTAGGGAGAGTGAGTATTTTGTGGTCAACTCTTCTGAGAGGGAAGCCAGGTGGGGGGGGAGAGGGGGTTGCCTTTCCGCCTGGCTCGGACTAGCTTTCAGTATTTGTGGGTCTAAGTGGCTCTGGATTAGTCGTGGCTCCGTAAATTGAATTACACCAACCTGGTGGGGAGGGTCAAGGCTGACCTACAAAGGTGGGAAAGCCTTCCACTGTCCTTGGCGGACCAGGTTCAATCTGATAAGATGAACATCTTGCCGAGTTTGTGCTTTTATTTCAGTGCCTTCTGGTATTTCTATCCAAGGCTCTTTTCTTCAGGGGATTGAGCAACTTATATCAGATGGACGTGGAAGCTTTCGAGAGAGTGCAAAGAAGGTTCACCACAATGTTGCCTGGTCTCGAGAGTGTTGGCTAGGAGGAGAGGTTGAATAAACTAGGATTGTTTTCACTGGAAAGACGGAGGCTGAGGGGAGGCCTGACAGAGGTCTACAAAATTGAGAGGCATAGACAGGGTGGATAGTCAGAGGTTCCCCCCCAAGGGTGGAAGTGTCAATTACAAGGGGGCAAGGCTCAAGGTGAGGGGGAAAGTTTAAGGGAGATGTACAGGGTAAGTTTTTCACGCAAAGTGGTGAATGCCTGGAACGTGCTGCCAGTGGATGTGGTGGAAGCAAGCACATTAGCAACATTTACGAGGCATCTGGAAGGATTCATGAATAGGACAAAATAGAGGGATATGGACCGAGTAAGGGCAGTGGGTTTTCTTTTTAAGGTAGGGCATCATGATCGGTATAGGCTTGGAGGGTAGAAGGGCCTGTTCCGATGCTGTACTTTTCTTTGTTCCGTGTATATCTTGTTTCATACGGGTGGGGAAACCCACAGGATGATTACAATCTTCTTGATATACTTTTGACATTATAGAGAAAATTTTCAAACGTTCCCTCAGGGGATTAAGTTGGTCAGGTGGTGTACATGATACAATGTTAATAGAAGGAACATGTTTGATGATACTATTCATTGTTCCACACTTCCTATTCTTATAATGGCTGGTGAGTGGCTAACGTTGTCAAATCTGAATGAGACTCTTCTGTCTGAATCAAAACAGTTTGAAAATCCCATGAGAAAGCAGTTCTTTGGGTGACACGGTGGCGCAGTGGTTAGCACTGCTGCCTCACGCGCCGAGGACTTGGATTCGCTCCCTGCCCCAGGCCACTGTTCATGTAAAGTTTGCACATTCTCCCTGTGTTTGCGTGGGTCTCACCCCCACAACCCAAAGATGTGCAGGGTAGGTGAATTGGCCACGCTAAATTGTCCCTTAATTGGAAAAAAAGAATTGGGTACTAAGTTAAAACAAACAGGAAAAAAAAGGATGTGGAGGGAGTTCCTACAGAGGGATAGACATTTGGGGGGGGGGGGGGCTTGTGCTACCAAATTTGATGTATTACTACTGGGCTGCCAACAAGGAGGTGTTGGGGTGGTGGGTCATGCAGAGGGTCCAATTTGCGGGCCTGCCCTGCACATCTTTGGGTTGTGGGGGTGAGACCCATGCAGACACGGGGAGAATGTGCAAACTCCACATGAACAGTTTGGGCGTGCTGGCGACGGCGTCTTTGCACAAAGTATTCTTCAAACCCGTTGGTTGTGTTCACTTTAAAAATATGGAGTCAACTCCGGCAACGCTGGGGTCATCATCAAGGTGGGTCCCTATTTGCATGAACCACTTATTCAAACTGGCGAAGTTGGATGCCACATTTGGGGATGAACAGGCCTGGAGAGAGAGAGGGATTTATTTTTGGAGGGGCGGTTTGCCAGTCTGGAGGAGCTAAAAGAGAAGTCGGGCTCTTGAGCTCAGACACGTTTAGGTAGCTCCAGGTTCTAAATTCTGCTCAACCAATATTTCCAACATTTCTGGTGGCGCTGCCTTCAACCTTATTGGATAGGATTCTTTCCTGCTAAGGTTCAGAAGAGGACAGTACATCCGGCATCTATGGACGGATTTTGGGGAAGAGTTGGTCTCAGTGGTGTGGGTGAATGCTAAATGGGCGGAGGAGCTTGGACCCATGGTGGACGAGGTGGTGTAGAATGAGTCGCTCTGCAGAGTGAAAGCTATGTCATCCTTTACGAGGTGGACTCCGATCCAGCTCAAGGTAGTGCTTAGGGCACACCTCACCAAGCAAGAATGAGTTGTTTCTTTGATGGGGTTGAGGATAGGTGCAAGCGCTGTTCGAGGGGGCCTGCGAACCATACGCACATGTTCTGGTCCTGTCCCAAGCTTGTGGATTTCTGGGTCTCATTTTTTCCAAGCTCAATATGGCAATCCTGAATATTGAGCTGGAGCCCTGTCCTTTAGTGGCTATATCCGAGGCATCGAACCTGCCGGAATTGCGGACGGGTGCAGGGGCAGGTGTCCTGGTATTCACCTCGCTGGCTCTTGGAGGCGATTCATCCTGAGTTAGAGACTGCTGATCCCACCTAGCGCCTTGCCGTGACTAGGTGACTTAATGGAGCTTTTGCACCTCGAAGAGGTCAAATATACCGTGAGGGGGTCAATCGGAGGGTTCTACTGTAGCTGGCAACCGTTCATATTGTACTTTAGGGAATTGGTCACTGTTAACTGTTGGGGGGGGGGGGGGTTAACTAGGTTATTGTTTTAATTATTTGGTTTACTGTTGTTTGTAATTTTTATACTTTTTGTATTCTTTGGATATAAAGTGATAAATGTTTACTAAAAATATTTTTTTTTAAAAAAGAAATGAAACTGTTTTCTGAAAAGGAAGAATGAGAAGGCAGGGGAGTAGCACTAGGTGAATTTTTCACTTGGACAGCCAGTACAGGCACAATGGGCTGAATGGCAATCTTCTGTACTGTAACAATTCTGTGATCCTATGATAATGTTTGAAAACTACAGCGGTGTGTGGTGGGTCCTGCATCCTCCCGACATTGAACAGAAGTTCCTCTTTCACTACTTCACTTTTTTGCAAGATCTTCTCTTCCTGCGACTATCATCGGTTTTACAATCAAAGCTTAGCCATCACCTAATCATTAATTATTGATGTCTATGGTCTTCCCTCCCAGTTTTCAACACTAATGGAATCCTGCAGTACAGGTTTGACAACTGCAATTGTTACAAAACACAATCATGATTATTCAACATTATGTTAGGACTGTGCGAGAATCCCAATAATTTGCGAGACTGTGAGGGAAGACTACTAAACCACAGGAGTACCACACTGACGAATGGGTATCTTTTATGGTAAAACAAACTAATATAAACATATAATTCACCATATTATCAACAAAGGTATAGCTTTTCAATTAACAGTTCTTAAACAAAAGGGGGAAAAAAACCTGAACTCACTATTTACACCTGCCACAGTATATTCCAGTTAATCAACCCAATATAGTTCTAATGCCACTATAAAAATCAAAATTACATGTTTCTCTGTGCAGACATTTGGAGAGACCCTTTCAGGAACAACCTGAAAATCTTTGTCTTGTCAGACTAAAATTCTACAGCAAAACTACAGACTGACCTGGCTCCTCCCCATTAATTACATCATCTGTACCGCAAGCATCAGGTATTATCCAGTCCCCTCCCACTAAAATGTCACGTGCTCTGCTTAGCTAGGATTAAACACAAACCCTCATAAAATTATCTATACTACAGGGAAACTCCTAAATATTAAGAATATTCCATTAGCCATCTACATGTAAACAGATATTGCATCAGTCATCTATATGTAAAAAGTAAATTGTTAAAAATCAATGATTATTTCACCTTTACAACCTCTTAATCACAGCTTAAAAAAAAAAATTAGAGTACCCAATTATTTTATTTTTTTCCCCAATTAAGGCGCAATTTAATATGGTCAATCCACCTAACATGCACATCTTTGGGTTGTGGGGGTGAAACCCACGTAGATACGGGGAGAATGTGCAAACTCCACACGGACAGTGACCCAGGGCCGGGATTCAAACCCGGGTCCTCAATGCCGCAGTCCCAGTGCTAACCACTGCACCACGTGCCACCCCCGCTTTAGCAAACTTACTGCCAATATATGTTTGAATCAAGGGTTTTTAAATAACATTACTACAAAACATAAAATATAACGTAATAATTTCCTACATTCATCACAATTGGAACCAAAGCTCAACCTTATTGCAATGCCAAAATAAAACTACCAATGATGCCAGAAGAGCAGACCAAAATTACAAGTTTCTATCTGTTCTGGAGTCAACTGTGACTCAGTTTTTTCTAGATGTCCAACACGGTTGGCAAAACGCCTGGTAATGTAATTAATATTAAAGTTATATTAAACAAATTGCATGGCTGACACCTAGATCCAAAAGGGCTTTACTATAATCTGCAAGATATTAAATTTTTAAAAAGCCTATTTCATTGCATAAACATGCTGCAGGGGATATATTAGGTGCAGTTATTCTCTATCCAGAAAAAAGCTTTTGTAATGCCACAGGCTGGATTCCCTTTGTGCTCACAAACATTTTAAAAATAGTATTTTTTGCACCTAAATCACATACATCTGTATACATGTCGAGAATAGCAGATATCCAGAAGCAATTACAATTATTCAAATCATCAGCTATAAGGTCTAGAGTAATTTTATAATAGCCATCAGAACAGTGAAATTGGATTCTTGCCTTACAATCATTTCAGAACATGTTTCCCCCTTACTAACTTATATTCTGTTAACGTCTTTTACATTGTAAGTCTATTTTCTGGACACAGTGTGGGCAAGGCTGCCAGGACCCAGTCTTTTTTTAAATTCTTCCATGGGATACTGGTGTCACTGGCAAGGCCAGAATTTGTTTCCCACCCCTAACTGCCCTTAAACTGAGTGACTAGTTAGGCCATTGTAGAGAGCAGTTATGAGTCAACCGCATTGCTGTGGGTCTGGAGTCACATGTAGGCCTGACCAGGTAAGGATGGCAGATTCCTTCCATAAAAGGACATGAGTGAATCAGATGGGTTTTTACAACAATCAGGGAATCAGGTCTTCAATTTCAGATTTTATTAACTGAATTTAAATTGCACCAGCTGCCGTGCTGCAATTTGAACCTGTGTCCTCGGAACATCAGCCTGGGCCTCTGGATTACTGGTCGAGTGACATTACGACTAGACCACCGTCTCCCCTTGAACCACTGATGCAAAAGATTTGAAATGGAATAATCAATGTCATCATCTGATTATAAAGAAATTCTATGGTTAGCATATATTAATGATGGCAACCATTGAAACATACACCTCGAAAACATGATGGAGGAAACGAGATAGCTCACTCCTCCAAGGATGTGCATTTCATGTCACTGCTGAACATTTTCAGTGATAAATCATTACGCACAGTACATTGATCTGTTGACTTAAACTCAGTCTTGAATACAATGCACACTATCACACCTAAAAACATATTATCTGGTCATGTTTGTGGGCCTAGTTTTGTGTAATTTGGCTGCTACATTTCCTATATTACATCAATAACTACGCTTCATAAGAACAAGGAGCAGGAGTACGCAAGTCAGTACCTCAAGCCTGTTCTGCCATTCAATACGATCATGGCTGATCTCAGCTCAGCATCATCGCTACCTTCCTGCCCAAATCCCCATAACCCTTCATCCTGCTACTAATTTAAAACCTATCTATCACCTGGTTAAATTTGTTTAGTGTTCCAGTGTCTACTACAATCTGGGGTAGAAAATGCCACAGATTCACGACCCTTTGAGTGAAGTAATTCCTCCTCATTTCTGTTTTAGATCTGTCGCTCCTTAGCCTAAAATTAAGCAGTTAATTGGCTTTCAAGTGCTTTGGAATGTCCTTAGAGAATAAATGCACTATATAAATGGCAGTTCGGCCATTCTGTGTAACTGATAATCTACACACCTAGTTTTTTTCCCCCTTTATTCTTTCATGTGCTGTGGGAGTCACTGACAAAAGAATGCATTTGTTGACCAGCACTAATTGTCCTTAAACTGAGCGGTTTGCTAGGCCATTTCTAGGCCAGTTAAGAATCGACCACACTGCTGTGGGTCTGGAGTCACATGTAGATCAAACTGAGTAAGGATGGCAGATTTCCTTCTCGAAAGGACATTAGTCAACCAGATTTATTATTTCAATTCAAATTCCCATGTCCCTAGGGCATTAGGGTTAGGGATTGCTAGTCCAGTGCAATAATCCTTTGGATTGCTAGTCCAGTGACATTAACACCACGCCACATCTCCTAATTTTATGTCGCATGACTGACACGCTGACTACCTTCACAAGAATAATAATATTTATTAGTGTCACAAGTAGGCTTACGTTAACACTCCAATGAGGTTACTGTGAAAATCACTTAGTTGCCACACTACATTCAGAATGTCCACTTCATTTAACAAGCTTGCCTTCCGGGACTTGTGGGAGGAAACCGGAGCACCCGGAGGAAACCCATGCATCCGGATAGACCGTGACCCAAGCCGGGAATCAAACCTGGGTTCCTGGCGTTGTGAAGCAGTACTGTTAACCACTGTGCTACCATGCCAACTTAAGCAGTCCATGGATGTTTAAATAATAAATTGAGCAATTGTAAGTGTATATGTAAATTTAGGAAAGTTAAAACTTTTCAAACAATGTTTCTTACATTTACTTTTTCTACCTCCTGTACTTGGTCATTCCATTTTTGCTCATTCTAAACAAGATTTCAGTTTTCCCCACTCTACCTGCTATGCAGGCCAGCTCTCCAATGGCTCTCAGTGACCATTGACAAAAATTACACCATTCCCGAATTCTCACTTAGATTTGTAACAACCTAATCAAGCATTTACTTCAGGGATTTCTGAGCAACAGTGACCTCGGTGTCACAAAAGCATTGCTGATGTGACACAGGAGGAAAAAAAGGAATTTATTTTGGATTGTTTTATTTTGGATTGTTTTAGCAATGGACATAATGACCAAATGGCCTCCTACTGTGCTATCAACATCTATGATTCTAAAACAGTTCATTCTTTGACTTGCCACGAGCAGCAGAACCGGGGAAGAGTAATATAAAAAAGAAAAAAAATATTGCATTCAAGTAGATTCCCTATGTATTTCAGGTCATTCTGGACATCTAAGCAACCTACCTACAAATGCAAAACATTGCACAATAAAACTTCAAGATCGCAGATACTTATCAGTTCTAAGAAAACAAAATGCCCTGGTATATAAGTATACCCACACCAACCTTTCAGAGGGATGAAAAGGGTTTCAGAGAAGCATAATGTTTTTATTTCTATTAAACCTAAAATGTTGTCCAGACACCATAAAAAGAATCAATGTAAAGCATGATTGTAATGTTATCACGACCATTAAAAATAAGATACTCTAACTTTAAATAGTTACTACCCTAAACCAAAGTTTGTCTTCTGTTGGCCTAGCAAACATTCCTCCTTCAACCAACATCACTAAAAACAGATTAATTAAATCATTGGCTGCTGCATTAGTCTACTTCAAAAAGGTTGTATGAAGAATTTTTGGAGGACCAATCATTAAGAAAACACTTGCATTTTCAGGGTTTCAAAACATCCCAAAGCACTTTACAGCCAATAGACTATTTTTGAAGTGTAGCCACTGTCGTAATGTAGGAATCATTCCTGTATTGCAACGTGACCTGAACAGTATACACAAGAGCGCTAGATAAATTCAATCAACATTGCCTCCAGGCGCATCTTCCAGATTCAATAGGAGGACCATAAAAAACACACGAGTGCCCTTCTTGAATCCAGGTCATCATTCAGGCAATGCTCCTGCAAAATCAGCTTTGACAGAATGGCCATAGAGTCTGGACGGCCGAAAACCATCTGCTCCGCCAGGTCCTTTTCTCTCGACTTGGCAACAGTCCAGGGAGGACAGAGAAAATTCTTCAAAGACATTTTGGAGCTTTCCTTGAAGTACAGCAGTGTTGACCTTAATAACTGGGAGGAGCTTGTCACTAATCGCTCAGAATGGCAACAACTTGTGCATCAAGCTTCGAGACCCATTTTCGTAACAATGAAGCAGAGAAGGAAAAAATAGAAAGAAAATCCTGCACTCCAGATCGTACTACCTCTGAGGATGTCCTGCCCCATGTGCAGGTCGAGAATCAGCCTAATCCTGCTCCTAGGTCTTATGATCTTCTGGCAGAAACTCACGACCCCGAGTAGATAGCATCCTCGCATGGAGGGCTTTCAATGAGGTCTATTGTCATGTAGGCAATGCAGCAGCTAACTTATTCAGAACAATCGCCCACAAATGACAATATGATAAAGGCTAGATTATTTGGTTTCATTAATGTTGTCAGATCACTTGGGAAAATTTCTCTGCTCTTTTCCGAAATGCTACCATGCATCCGAAAGACAACATCCCCAACAGTGTCTGGTAATGGCTCTGGGCTGTCAGTCTAGATTTTTGTCTGGTCACAAGGGTCTGGAGTGGAACTTTCTGAATCCTCACAAAACCATCCATGCCTCACAATTCGGTGAACAGCAACTGCCTGCTGTCCTTGGCATTAGACAGTGCAGTGAATGGCACTGCCCATTCATATTTAAAATTGAACCGCTCCCTCACCCCCAAAAAGTTCACTTCTTCTACTCAAGTCTTAAAAGCAGCAAGTGACTTTCAACAATTGCTCAACAGCAGAATGAAACAAACACTGTTTGTAGCCTTGATTGAACCTGGTCTCACTTTGCACACGCTTTATCCAAAGTCTGGCTTGATGAGCAAGGTTTAGATGATCCCTGACACCATATCGAGTGTGCAATGGCCAAATAAAGGGTTAAGGCTGGTAGAGGAAGCTCTGCAAGGCCCAGCCTTACCCCCATCACTCACTCATGCTCTATCGCCTTATGCTTATATAGGAGCTCAGAGAGCCGGGTGCCCACCGCACTTTATACCGAAAAGAATTAATGGCAACATTTAAAAAATTAAACACCGAAGAGAATAATTAAGCAACCTGAACACCGCAGCTCTTGGATGAAGGTAAATGGATTCGGTAGTGAGAGCGGAAAAAAACACCCCAGTCAGTCAAGCTTTGCTGCTGACCTCTCAGCCTAACTTGATAGCTGCCCGAGCAGCACGCCTTCCCCCGTGCCTGGCACCCATTGGCGAGGCCTGCTGTCAATCACAGGCCGGCTCGAGCCTTCCTCCGATTTCAACTGTCAACCGAGCGCCGCCGCCCTCCCCCTTCCGACCCCTCCTCCTTCCGACCCCTCCTCGTGCAGCCCCGCCCCTTCAGTCTGTCCCCCTCCGGGAGGATTACCGCCGATTAGGCGGATGACGCCAGCCCGACCATCCGATGGCGGCTTTTGATTGGTGAGAATGCCATGTCAATTACACGACGTCGGGCACAGAAGGGGGTGGAGGCAGGTCCGGTCGGGCCGCGCGCTGGCGCAGTTGGCCATTGTCTGCGTGGGGGTGGTTCATTCAAAATGGCGGCGCCCTGTCTCTGACTCGTTTGGGAAGTTAGCGAGGCGGAGTGAAAGTGCCGGCGAGGGATTTGGGGTTCGTTGATCGATCCGTCTTCACCCTCGTCACCCCGGATCCTGCCCCCGCGCTGGGTCGAGACTGAGTCAGCTGGTTGCTAAGCGGGGGCAGTGGACTCGGTTGGACGGTCGGGGAGAGGTAGCCGAACCTGGTTCAGTGGAGGCTTGGGGCCTCGGCACTGTCTCAGGTAAGAGAGCGCGACGGGCACATGTCGCTGGCGCCTCGGGATACTGTGCGTTGGTTCACCTCTGAACTGCTTTGGGCCGTCTGCTCCTTTTGAGCAGGCGGGGGATAATAGTGAGGTTCATCTCTCAGCTTCGCGTCTTCTGGTTGAGGTAGAGTGAAGTGGGGAGGAACATTATACCTCTCCACAAAGGAAGTGTAATTTACAGAGTCCATTCGGTGACCCCTGGATAATTTGTGTTGAGCTGTTTACCAGTACAGAGAGGGCCGAGGACGCTCCATGTCTTTGTTGTTTTGCGGGAGCTTACTAAGGACAACCACGCACGTTTGGGGGCAATGCACCCCTCACGTTAGATACATTTCTGCATATGTTGTCTTTGAGGAATTCCGATCACTTGGTAAAGCTCTGATCAGTTGAGTTGACGAAATTTTTGACCATATTTAGTTCTGTTGTCGAGATGTTTTGAGAACTGATCTGCACGTTTTGGATTTATTTTACAGCCAATTATTTTAGAGCTTATTTTTCATAGCCACTTATACAGAACACTAAAGTCAGTGAGATAAATTATGATGTTGTGAGAGCTAAACGTTAGCTGGGAGGGCGTCTCTTCCACCATGGTACAGGAATGAATAAACTAGGCCTCAGGTTTTGAGTGGTGACCCCTCTTTTTTAATTTAAAGTATCCAATTATTTATTCCCCAAATCAAGGGGCAATTTAGTGTGTCTAATCCACCTATCTTGCATATCTTTTTGGGTTTGTGAGGGTGAGACCCACGCAGACACTGGTAGCATTGTGGATAGCACAATTGCTTCACTGCTCCAGGGTCCCAGGTTCAATTCCGGCTTGGGATTCCTGTCTGTGCGGAGTCTGCACATCCTCCCCGTATGTGCGTGGGTTTCTTCCGGGTGCTCCGGTTTCCTCCCACAGTCCAAAGATGTGCAGGTTAGGTGGATTGGCCAAAATTGCACTTAGTGTTGGGTGGGGTTACTGGGTTATGGGGATAGGGTGGAGGTGTTGATCTTGGGTAGGGTGCTCTTTCCAAGAGCCGGTGCAGACTCGATGGGCCGAATGACCTCCTGCTGCACTGTAAATTCTATGATGACACTGGGTCATTGTCTTGTGGAGTTTGCACAATGACCCAGGGCCAGGATCAAACAAACCCCTCTAACAATGCAGCACTTCTCGGTACTGCAGTAAATTGTTAGCTGCCATTAGGTGTGTCAAACTCTTAATGGCCACTCAATTTTCCAAGAAGTACATGAAATAAAAAGTTAATGGTTGTACTTCTATTTTAAATTGGCTTACCCAATCATGGAAAAAGAGTAATTTAAATGTGCAGTGTGTTTTACTGCCTGCACGGTTTTCAAAAATCGTTTTGATTCTGGTTGACTACGATAATCATACTATTGTGATGCTTGAGTGGTGTAATAGCAAGGCTCAAAGAAAGATGACTGAAATTAACCACTGTTTAAAGAAGAGGAGTGGTTAGCACTGTTGCTTCAGAGTGCCTTGGGCCACCGTTCTTGCGTAGTCTGCATGCATGCTCTGGTTTCCTCCCACAAAGTCCCAAAAGACGTACTGTTAGGTAATTTGGACATCCTTAATTCTCCCTCAGTGTACCCGAACAGGTGCTCGAGTGTGGCGATGAGGGGATTTCCACAGTAACTTCATTGCAGCATTAGTGTAAACCTACTTGTGACACTATTAAAGATTATTCTAAAAGAACCATGAGGGTGGCATAGTGGATAGCACTGTATCTGTGGCGCTGAGGAGCCGGGTTTGAATCCTGGCCCTGGGTCACTATCTGTGTGGAGTTTGCACATTCTCCCCATGTTTGTGTGGGTTTCACCCCCACAACCCAAAGATGTGCAGGTTAGGTGGATTGGTCACGCTAATTGCCTGTTAATTGGAAAATAAATAATTCGGTACTCTAAATTTATTTTTTTTAAATAAAAGAACCATAAACAGGGCAGTACTAGAAAGAGGGAAGAACTCTTCAAATCTGTGGTTCTACTGAGTATGTTTAGTGAAGTAGTAGCCTAGAAAGAATTAATGAATGTTGAAACATTCATGTAAGATGTATAATAGAAAGTGAAAGAACAACATTGTGCATCTATACACACCATTTTCCTAACCACCTTCAGCACTACAAGGTTCCAGCGCCTTGGGACCAATTTTTGCCTCTTGTGCATTCCTGATTTATGCTGCTCTGCCATTGACAACTGTTCCTTCTGCTATTAAGCTGTGGACTTCCCATCTCTCTTTTTCATCAATAAAAGCAGGAAATTATGGCAATACTCAGCAGATCTGTTGGCAACTGTGGACAGGGCAACCAAGTTAATATTTCAGGTTTTACCCTTTCATCTCTCTTTTCTTAGTCACTCTGTAAAACTTAGTCGTGTTTTTCAAAATAGTATGACGGCAACTTTGGTTCAGACGTTGACCAAGATTTTGATCGCCTCTGAAGATCTCTCTATATGGCTCAGTGTCCAATTTTGGCTGATAATACTCTTTTAAAGTGCCTTGAGATGCTTTGCTGGCAGTGCTATATCAATGCAGATGGGCTTTAGGGAAGAAATTCCAGAGCTTTGGGACCTTGGTAGCTAAGGGCAGTGGTAATTCTCATTTAAAACTACTACTACTCTTCTTCAAAAACTATGACCTCTCATAGGAAACATCTGCTTTGTGTCTACTTTGTCAATACCTTTTGTCATCTTATATACCTCAATTAGATCTCTTCACATTCTCTGAACTCCGGAGAGTATAGGTTTACCCTGTTCAATCTCTCTTTGAAAAACAAGCCTCTCATATCTGGAATCAACCTAGTGAACCTCCTCTGAAATGCTTCCAATACAACTACATCCCTCCTCAAGTAAGGGGACCAAAACTGTACACAGTACACCAGGTGGAGTCTCACCAATGCCTTATGCAGTTGCAGCAACACTTCCGTATTTTGATACTCTTATTTCTTTACCCATAACTGCCAATCTTCTATTTGCCTTTTTTACTACCTGCTGTACCTGCATGCATGTTTTCTGTGATTCATGCATAAGGACACCCAGTCCCTCTGCCCTGAATCAGTCTAAAGTTTCTTTCTATTTATATGTTTCCTTTCCATTTTTCTGACCAAAATGGATAACCTCACACTTATCTATGTTAAACTCCGTCTGCCAAATTTTGGCCCATTCACCTGTCCATATCCGTTTGCAAATTTCTTATTTCCTCATAGCATCTTATTACCCCACCTATTTTAGTGTCATCTGCAAATTTGGCGAGAGCACCTTCTATCCCTGCATCCAAATCATTAATATAGATTGTAAATAGTTGGGGCCTGAGGAACGACCAGAAAATGACCCATTTATCCCGACTTTGGCAAATTCGTCAAACACAATTTACCCGTCATAAAACCATGCTGACTGATGGATTCCCCAATGTCCTGTTATTATTTCTTTTATAATGGATTCTAACAATTTCCCAATGACAGATGCTAAACTAACGGGTCTATAGTTCCTTACTTTCTGCCTCCCTCCCTTTTTAAATAAGGGCATTACATTAGCATTTTTCCAATCCACTGGAAGCTTTCCTGCATCCAGGCAATTTTGGAATATTTAACCAATTAATCCACTACTCCGCTGCCACTTCCTTTAAAACCTGAGGATGTAGGCCATCAGGCCCTGGGGGCCCATCTGCCTTCAATTCCAATTGTTTGTTTGGTATTTTTGCCCTTTGGATGATTGTTGTTCTAAGTTCCTCCCTTTCTATTACCTCTGCAGTACCTATTGGGATGGTATTAGTGTCCGCCACCATGAAAACAGACAAAATATTGATTTAACGTCTCCGCCATGTCTGTTCCCCACTATCAACTCCCTGGTTTCATCCTCCAAGGAGGCCATTCGGTCCATCGAGTCTGCACCGACCCTTGGAAGGAGTACCATACCTAGGCCCAAGCCCGCACCCCATCCCGATACGTCCACCTAACACCAAGGGGTAATTTAGCATGGCCAATCCACTATCCTGCACATCTTTGGACTGTGGGAGGAAACTGGAGTACCCGGAGGAAACCCATGCAGACACTAGGAGAACGTGGCACAGAGAGCTGGGGCTGGAATTGAACCTGGGTCAATGGAGCTATGAGGCAGCAGTGCTAACCACTGTGTCACCATGCCGTACATTCAATTTCGCTACTCTATTCCCCTTTATATAATTATGGAAGCTTTTGTTATCATTTTTTATATTTTGTGCTCGTATTCTTTCATTATTTAAATTCATTTACGGGATATGGGTGTTGCTGGCAAGGGCAGCATTTATTGTCCATCCCTAGTTGCACTTCAGACGGTGGTGGTCAGTTGCCTTCTTGAACTGTTGCAGACCCTTGGGTACACCCACAGTGCCAGAGTCCCAGGTTCGATTCCTGGCTTGGGACACTGTCTGTGCGGAGTCTGCACATTCTCCCTCTGTCTGCGTTGGTTTCCTCCGGGTGCTCCGGTTTCCTCCCACAAGTCCCGAAAGACGTGCTTGTTAGGTAAATTGGACATTCTGAATTCTCCCTGGGTGTACCCGAACAGGCGCCGGAATGTGGCGACTAGGGGCTTTTCACATTAACTTCATTGCAATGTTACGGTAAGCCTACTTGTGACAATAAAAGATTATTAAATTATTAGTTATTTCCACATTGTCAGTTAGATGCCAGTGTCATTAACTGTACTTCAGCAGCTTGGCTAGTGCTGGGATATTTTCAGGGCCCATAGCCTTTGCAGTATCTAGTGTCTTCAGCCGTTTCTTGATATCACGAGGAGTGAATCGTATTGGCTGAAGACTGATGTACATGATCACTGTCCACATCGAGCCTGTTTATGGTGAGATCACCAGCTTCCCATTTTAAGGCTAGCTCAGAGACTGAGTGAGGTGGGTGGTAGGATTTATATTTGTTTGAAACTCCTTTTCTTCAGCAGTGCTGAAAATTGATCCATGATTTTGAAAGACTGAAAACTTAAATTTTAATAAATAGGCTTTCCAAAACTCTACATCGCCAAAGTGAAATACGTTTTCTGGGTGTGAATTGAAGTGGTTTGCATCCTAAATGAGAATATTGTTTTCTTTTGGATGTTGTTTGAAATTAACAGGTTTATAATGGAGACATATTTTCCAGTGATCCATAGCGAATCATAGTTTATATCTCTGTCTCTCCCGAGCTGAAATGGTTGCTGAATTATTGTTCAAAGCATGCATATAAAACAAGGCTTGGCGGTGTGCCCTGAATCACCTAATCTGATATCTAGCCGTGGAATTGAAAGGTAATTAATGCAACACACTTTTGCAGAAATTATCATGTCTCTTAGCGTTAATCAAACATTTTAATAGTAGACAAAAGGTAATTAACTCGGTGCTTATCATTGTGGAATTCATTTAGAATGTGCAAGTTTTTGCAGTCGACCACAATCTCAGTACTGTAGAGTTAGTGTAAAGTTGATTATTGTTCTTTCCTTGGGTGCCTACCAGTGACCCACCCAGAAGTGGTGAGGTTGGTGTTATTTGCACATGGGAATTAAATCTGTCTACCCGGACGTATGAGATGGGCTTGTCGCAAATTAGCAACCATGTGTTTCACTGCCCCAGGACGACTACCACTGAAGTTCAAGGAGCAATAATGGAATTCTCTTTGGAGACGCATTTGCTAGTTTTACTAATGTGTTTATTTGGTTTGAAATTAAAAGCTGTGGTAATATTCCCAATTTATTGGAAAATAAAAACTGGCTTTGTGGAAAAAAAACTGGCTGTTGATTCACTGAGAGACCATGTTGCAGTGTTGGCCGACACCAATTCCCCCCCCCCCCCCCCCCCCCAATATTCAAATTGACCCCTATTTGCTTTAAACCAACACTTCAATCTAGTATGTTTTTGGAAGGTCAATAGCTTTACAAAATTTGATACTTTTTGCAACGGTAATTATAAATTTAGCAAATTGATGTATTAAGTGAAATCTTGCTTACCGGATTCCAGGTAAATGAAGGAAAACAAGGAGAACTCCACCCCGACGACGGCGGCACTGGCAAACGTGGATCTCAGGAAGCCATGCTGGTATTGGGATAAAAAGGATCTTGCGCACACCCCGTCACAGCTAGAGGGTCTTGATCCAGCAACAGAGGCACGCTACCGTCGGGAGGGTGCCAGGTTTATATTTGATGTTGGGACACGTCTTGGGCTGTATCCTTTTGGTGTCTTTTCAGAATTTCTGCTCATTGAGGTAAGGATGCCAACACTGGGAAATTGGATGTTCTCCTCTCCCATTGTCAGGATCTACCAGTCAAAGCCTGCCAGCCAGCAATGGAATACTCTTTTACTGTTAAGGAATACATTGAGTAAATTTCAAGTAGGAGTGTCACACCTGGCAAAGACATGGTTCTGGTCCAATAATTATAGTTCGTTTCAAACCCAGATCACTTAGCTCTTTGATAACACAAACTGCTGGAGCCACTCAGCGGGTCTGGCAGCACCAATGGAGAGAAACAGTTAACGTTTCAGTGTGTGCCATTTTTTTGACAACCCAGAATATGCATTCTGCCAAAATTTGTACCTTGCTGACTGAATATGTACCTTGCCTTAAAGTTTGATATTATTTATCTGTTGGATTTCTTGAAAATGTTGCAGCTTCCAATCCATAGTTCACATCCATCGCTGTTATTTCTTGTGTAACTAGTCTGACCGGAGCATTTGTTACTCCTGACTTCACCATCTGAGGATTGATATTCCTACTGAGGAATTAGAAAGTAGCGTGGGTATAATAAGTCCATCCGAGATTATCACTTTGGAAATTGAACCATCATTTCTCATTTATCCAATTCCATCTACAAATAGGGAACCACAGTTTCCCGGTAGAATTGTCGGGAGCTCTGTGTCTAATAAAGGGATTTGCTGTGATTAAAGCAGGTGCTTTTTATCCTTCCTACCCACAGAGCCTGGTTGTGAGCTATTATTTTTCTGCTGTCATCACACATTTTAAAATCAAGTGTTCCTAAACATGCATTTTTGTTCATTTAGACAAAGGGTTACTGACTTGCAAAAGGAACTCTTTCTCTCAATACCTACAACCGGATGGCACGGTAGCGCAGTGGTTAGCACTGTTGCCTCACAGCTCCGGGGTCCCAGGTTCAATTCCCGGCTTGGGTCACTGTCTGTACGAAGTCTGCACGTTCTCCCCCATGTCTTCGTGGGTTTCCTCTGGGTGCCCTGGTTTCCTCCCACGTCCCGAAAGACGTGCTGTTAGGTGAATTGGACATTCTGAAATCTCCCTCTGTACCGGAACAGGCGCCAAAATGTGGCGACTAGGGGCTTTTCACAGTAACTTCATTGCAGTGTTAATGTGAGCCTACTTGTGCCAATAAAGATTATTATTATCTTAATGTGTCTCCTGCCTACAAATATCTATCAATATAAACCCCAAGCTCCTTCCATTCCTGTACACTCGTTTGAACTGTGCCATTAAATTTATGTTCCTCCTACCGATCCATTTTGTCAAATGCATCATCCCACACATGTCTTTATTAAATTTTATCATGCACTTGGCTCTCCATTCTGTTAACCTGTTTACATCCCGTGTAGTCAATTGATATCATCCCCACTGTTTGCCACACCAAGTTTGGTATTATAATAATTTATCAAGACATTTTGAAATCATACTCTCCAAAAAGTGATCTTTTTGACTGTTGGGGGGCACCACTATCCACCATCTTCCAGTTTGAAACCAACCACTGCAACTTGCAGTTTTCTGCTCTTGGGCCAATTTTTATCCAAGCTAACACTGACCCTTCTATCACAACAGCCTCAATTTTGTTAACCAGTCTTTTATTTGGTACTTTGTCAAACATTTTCTTTAAATCTGTAGGGACAACATTCATTGCATTCTCTTTACTGACCTCTGTAACCTCATCAAAAAAAATAATTAGATTAGTCAAAAATGATATGCCATTTGCAAATCCTTCCTTGCTCTGTGTAAACTCTAACCTTTCCAAGAGTCTATCAACTCTTTTTTTTTTTTTTCTACCCCCCCCACCCCCCACCCGATTATTGTTTCTGAAACCTTACCCACCACTGATTTTAAGCTAACTGGTGTATAATTACTGGGAATTCCCTTGCACCCTTCCTTGAACATAGATGTCACATTTGCCACTTTCCAAACCTCCCCATATCTATGGAAGATTTTGACAAACTCTTCCTCTATCTCCATTCCCACCCTTTAGCAACCCGAGATGCAAGCCATCTAGACCAGGTGACATACCACTCAAAGCATAGCCAACTTTACCCATCCAGCTAATAAATGTGCCCATTGCCCCTTCCTATTTATTACCTCCACCATCTCTGCTACCTGATATTTTCTCGGCATCCTCTTCCTTAGTAAACACAGATTCAAGTACTCATGCCTTGCACTGTGTCCCTCAGCATATATTACCCTCTCTATCTAATAGGACCTATCCCTGCTTCTCACTACTGCTGACTCTTTGTATGCTGGTAGAAGATTTTGGGGTTCCCTTTTATGTTAACTGCCATTCTATTCTCATATTCTCTCTTTGCCAGTCTTACTTTCCTCTTCACTTCTCAACTGATTGTATTTATCCCTGTAGATGTACTGTACTTGGATTTCCAAAAGGTGTTTGATAAGGTGCCACATCAAAGGTTATTGTGGAAAATTAAAGCTTATGTTGTGGAGGAGGATATATGGATATTAGATCGACTGGCTGGCAGAAAACAGAATATGCATAAACGGTTCTTTGATTGGCAGGCAGTGACAATTGGAGCTCCACAGGGTTCTGTGCTGGGGCCTCAGCATTTTACAATTTACATCACTGACTGAGATGATGGGGAGTGAAGGCATGGTAGCTAAATTTGCAGACGACGTAAAGATAAGTAGGAAAGTATGTTGTGATGCGGACAAGAGGTTCCAGATGGATATAGATGGTTGAGTGAGTGGGCAAAACTCTGGCAGATGAAGTATAATGTGAAGTTGTTCACTTTGGCAGGAAGCATGCAATAGTAGAGCGTTACTTAAATGGCGAATAACTACAGAATTCTGAGATGCAGGGGGATTCTGGCGCACAAGTCACAAAATGTTACTTCTGCAGGTAATTCACATAATAAGTAGGCTAACTGAATACTATCCTTTATTACAAGAGGAATTAAACATAAAAATAATGATGTTATGCTTCAGTTATGCAGGGCATTGGTGAGACCACATCTCAAATACTGTGTGCAGTTTTGGTCTCATTATTAAGGAAGGATGTAAATGCATTGGAGGAGGTTTCCAAGACGAATATCCTGGAATGAGCGAGTTGTCTTGTCAGGCAAGGTTGAACAGAGTGGATTTATTTCCACTACAATTTAGAAGTGTGAAGGGTGACATTTGAACGATATAAGATCCTGAATGGTCCTGACAAGGTGGATGTGGAAAGGATGCTTCCTGTTGTGGGTGAGTCCAGAACTAGATAGCACAATTTTAAAAGCCCTTATTTTTTTTGAGGATTGTGTGACTGCCTCAGAAGGTGATGGATATATGGCCAATGCATATTTTTAAGGTGCAGAGGTAGATAGATTCTTGTTAGGCAAGAGAATCGTGGGCTATTGGGGGTAGATGGGAATGTGGAGCTCTAAACACAGACAGATCAGCAATGATCTTATTGAATGACTGAGCAAGTTCGAAGGGCCAAGTAGCCTACTTATATTTTGTATGCTTGGATGTCCTTGAAGAATTTTCCTGATATGCATCATATACCATCTTTTTTGTTTCATTATATTCTCTATCTCTCATCATCCAAGGTGGCCTAACTTTGGCCTATCTCCCAATGCCTCTTGTTGGAATGTACCTAACCTGAAACATCGAAACATATATTCCTTGAAAAGACACTCGTTACAATTTTTCTTATCAAACTTGGTTCCATTTTACTCTGGCTAGATCCCTTTCATCCCCTTGAAGCTAGCCCTCTTCCAATTTAGAAGTTCTACTTTAGATTGTTTCATGCTCTTCTCCATTACTAAACCTTGGGAGTATCTGGAGGTTAAGGTGGAAATTTGCTCTTTTTCTTTTTGTCAACAGTTGTCCAAACAACTTTTGCATCCTATGGTAGTCATGTCTTGGCCTACCTAACAGTTTTGAATGATAATTCAATGTAATGGAATTTCAGTTGTAAACTGATCTGCTTTGAGATCGAACGTGGACCTTCTCAATCGTGACTAAAGTGCACACTGAGCAATCAACTGGTTCATTGGGGAATTTTGGAAATACGAGAGACGGGCAGACAGGGTCCAGGGAAAATGGCCCTGGTGTTGATGATGGAATAGTATTTTGCTATTGTAATAGTATCTGTGACAGCAGCAAGTGTCCCTTTTCCAGGTGTTTCATGCGTCTTTGCTGCACCCCTATCCAACTCCTGTATTTTAGTCCTGTTTACAGCTGCCGAGAGAAATTATTGCAAACTGAACCTATCTTTAACCAAATCTCCAAGACATTATGACACACTGGCCACGGGGATCATCTATTTTCATCGTTTTTATATGTTTCATTCCTTCAAACAATTTCCAAGATATGTAAGTACCAACAATCATTCTCAATGAAACCTAAGAGCTTTCTATTGCTGTGAGGATAGCATATGTGCTAATTGAATGACTCGACCTTCGTGGTAAAGAAATCCTCATCTTTATTGTTGGAGGGAGACATGGGTGAGGGATTTAAGCAAGCAAAATTTAGACAAAAGGGGACTGGGGTTATCTGCATTCCTGAATAATCTTGAATAGTGTGCAGTTTAGCAGCCGAAAGCAGGATCCAGACATTGATCCTCCGAGTGTTATTTACAAAGGGAATTGTGTGTTATCTGGTATTCTCATTTTGTTCCTTCGACCTTGTTACAATACAGGCAATCATTTTCAGAAATGGATCCAGAGCAATGAAGATTTTAAATGTTCCGAGTATAATAAACTAAAAGTGTGTAATCATCAATTCTCGCATTATACTTGTTCCACTGATGATACAGACATGGCCCACTCTTGACTCCAGTCCACAGCACAGGGTTGACTATTGGGCTGACAAGAAACTCTATTGTACTCCTTGGTGCAAAGAGCAGAGCAATAAGTGCAGCGTTGCCTATGAGAGCCACAGGCTCTGAAACTGCTGACTGACATTCCAATCAGGAGACCTCAATTTGCTGGATCTCTCTTTAAATGGAAGAAAGTAAGTTTTCAAATATTTCAAACCACCTTTGGATGAGCACAGATCTCTACGGATGAGAAAATCACCCTTCAATGCAGAAATTTGGAAATGGCCATTTCTCTAGAAATGTTACACTGACAGTTTTTCTGCTCATTTAGATTACTTTTTTAGGAGTTAATCTGTTGGATATTGAGTAATCAAACCTAGTCTGAAATTGGCTCGGTTCTAATCTTTTTGATCAAAGACTATAACGTTTCTGTAGTGCAGTGTGTCCTTGTCCCAGTCAAAACCATTAGTATGCTGGGTTGTGTAAAACAAGGACTGGAGTGTATGTTAAGTCTAGTAATGCTGCCATTACACAGGGATGTTGGTTGGGCCTGACCTGGAGCTGAGAAGAGAACATGAAAAGAATGTGGCTAAGTGGGAGCTGGAGAATCAAACTTGAGGATAGAAAAATGGGGCTCTTCCTTCCAACCCTCGATGACAGGCTAAGCATTTCTCCACAGAAAGAGAAAGCTCAACCATTGTTCTAATGTGTAGTTATGAGAGGCTAGTTGCAGATTGGTGCAGGTTGGATACCTGGCTGCTCATCTGAGGAAAGAGCATGGCACAGGAAAACAAATAAAAATTTATTTTAGAAAATGTCTGGGGTTTGCCGCAACTGTTATTAATAACGTGTTCTGGTTGGATGGTCAGGGCCGATCCTTGCCGAAACGATATTGTATTGTTGAAACGCACTTTACAAATCATTTGTACAGTGGGCATCACAGATCCACTACTTTAAATAGGTTTTGTTCACCACAGCAAATGTGTCGGACTCTGTTTTCCTAACTTAATGTTATCTTGTATTATATCAATTTAATTTGTAGGTCACAGGTGCCTGCTGTCTCTTCCTGGCTGGGAAAGTAGAAGAAACTCCCAAAAAGTGTAAAGACATCATTAAGACTGCTCGAAGTTTGCTGAATGATGTACAGTTCTCACAATTTGGAGATGATCCCAAGGTTAGTGTTCATTATAGTTTTGCATGTTTTAAGAGTACACATTAACGATGTGGCAAATCATAGGAAATTTCTGACACACGAGGAGACCACTTGGTCCATTGTGTCCATGCTAGTACTTTTTAAAGATACCGAGCGCTTCTCTCGCCTCCGCCACCCGTTGTAGTTTGTCAGTTCTAGCCCCCTACCGTCCTTTTCTGGGTGGAAAGAAAAGTTTCATCACATTGTTTTTGTACCTGCAATTCTCTTGTCACATTTTGTTTTTAATCATTGCAAGTCACAGGGGCTTCTCCTTAAGTACCTGAAAATCTGACATACGTTGATATTCCATTGTGCTTTCTGCTGCAGCAGAGAATTAAGCAATTTCCTCCACCTTGCCCCACCCCACCCACCAAAATAATATTTTCTGGGGTAAGGAAGTATTGGCTAATGAGTGTCCCTTGATGAAACTGTGTGAATTTATATTTGTTGTCTTTGCTGAAATTGTCCCAGAATGAAACTCTTTTTGCAGTGTAATTTCTATTTCTAAGGAATTTGTACACCAACAACTTCAGTGCATGTGCTCCTTCTCTCTGACCCTCAAGCTCATTTTTGCAAAGTGAAAGGAGAGAGGAGGTAAAGAGTAGAGGCGATGAGAATAAGAGGAGGGTGAAAGAGCCAGACTTTGGAGAACGGGGATTCATGTCTCGGGGCACATTATTTTGTCGTCACCTGTTGTAGCGATTTGACAGATAGGTGTGGGCCCCTACAGCACATGCACACTGTTCATTCTTCTCACCTGCATTTTACCCTGACTTTATTGAAGTGCCAAATTAAAAATTAGTTGCCGCCACAAATACTTTCACCAGTAGGTGGGTAGAGATAGACAAAAGAGGCATTTATGAAAATGTGTTAATGAAGAAACTAGCTGTGGAGCTTTTGGATGCTTCTGGACTTGGTTAGATCATCCAATACACCACCAAAACTTAGAATCTTGTTTTTGTCTATGAAATAGATCCGAAAAAAGACTAATTCGTAGAACATACAGTGCAGTAGGAGGCCCATCGAGTCTGCACCGACCCACTTAAGCCCTCACTTCCACCCTATCCCCGTAACCCAATAACCCCTCCTAACCTTTTTGGGCACAAAGGGCAATTTAGCATGGCCAATCCACCTAACCTGCACGTCTTTGGACTGTGGGAGGAAACCTGAGCACCCGGAGGAAACCCACGCAGACACGGGGAGAATGTGCAGACTCCGCACAGACAGTGACCCAGCGGGGAATCGAACCTGGGACCCTGGTGCTGTGAAGCCACAGTGCTAGCCACTTATGCTACCGTGCTGCCCATTCAATGAGGTATTATACAGTAACTGGGTTTCTGTAAAGAAAGCAATTCTACCCAGTGAAACCAACATTCTCTGTACATTGGGTGTTTGTTTTTTTTGCTTACCCAATTGTCCAAATATTGTAATTGGGATGTATTGTATTTCTCGAACCAACTTTGGGCATAATTTATGTTAAATCTGTATATATTAATCCATCAACTTGTAACCAGTTTCAGAAATCTTCAGAACAATTGTGCTGTTAATATATATGTCTCTTGCATATAGTGGAGTAATATAATTCTGTGCATGTTCATATTGCTACGGTACTATGGTTTTGAAATGGGGTAGCGTTTCACCATGTCTTCACTCATTCTGTTTCTTTGTCTTGTTTCTAAATTAGGAAGAAGTCATGGTTCTCGAGAGGATACTGTTACAGACAATTAAATTTGACTTGCAGGTTGAACATCCCTATCAGTTCTTGCTTAAGTATGCCAAACAACTTAAAGGTACTGGAATTACATGTTTAAGCAGAGCATCTGCAATCTCAATTTACTGCATTTCTATTTGCTATTTTAACACTGCTTGTTCAGCATAGAAGGCACCACATTTCAAACAAAAGCTCAAGCTGGAGCTTCTGATGGCTATATATTCTGAAAGATCATTTGCAATAACATATGGGGTAATAATCTGGTGAAACGAGCACGAAATGCATTAAAAAAATTGGCTTTAGTAACGAATAACTTAAGTGGCCACCAGGTAATTATTCATTTGGGCTGAGATAACTAAATCGCAAGGCAACAAAACAACCTTCTGAATTCCGCAATTCGACTATAGCCTTGAATTCGCGACGCTAAATCTTTCTCAAGTGGTTTTGATTTGTGCGTGTTGATATTGACAAGGCGGGCGGGAGGCGGCCGCGCAATGGAGAGCCCCCGCTCGGGAACGGCAATTTCGGGGCTTTAAGCCCGGTCCCAGGGTCCGCGGAGGCGGCAGAAGAAGGGAGAAGGCACTGAAGACACAGGAGGGAAAAAAAACCCCAAAGAAAAATGTCACGGGTGAGCAAAAAAACGGCCGAAGAAAAACCAGCTGGAGGTCCGTCGGGGAGTGGAAAGGTCACTGAGGGGTCACCAGGAAATATGGAGGCTGGAGCACCAGGGAAGGCCGCACTGCTTACTGCTGAAGAAATAACCAAGGTGATGGCTGCGGAATTTGAAAAGCAGTTGGCGCAGATTGCGAAATGCATGGAGATGGTGAGGAAGGAGATGAGGGCGGTCTTGGCGGAGGAGGCGGTTTCCCCGGTGAGGACGGAGGTGGCGAGCGCAGTGGCGGAGGTGCGAGAGCAAGGGGAGGCGCTGAAGGAAGTGAAGGAGATGTTATTGCAGCACGGTGATCAACTTGCCTCGATGGGGAAAGAGATGTGGAAGGTGATGGATACTAACAAGGATCTGCGAGGAAAAATGGAAGACCTGGAAAATAGATCCAGGCGACAGAACTTGAGGATTGTGGGGCTGCCCGAAGGAGTTGAAGGACCGAAGCCGACTGAGTATTTTGCCGCGATGCTGGCAAAACTACTGGGGGAGGGGGAGGACCCCTCCCGATATGAACTGGATCGGGCTCATCGGTCGTGGAGGCCTGTACCAAAGGCGAGTGAGCCGCCAAGGGCAGTGACTCTGTGCTTCCGTAGGTACAGGGTGAAGGAGAAGGTCCTGAGCTGGGCTAAGCAGAAGCGGGTGGTGCAGTGGGCTGGAGCTGGTATACGTGTATACCAGGACTTTACGGTGGAGCTGGCAAGGAGGCGGGCTGCCTTCAACCGGGTGAAGAGGGCACTGTACATTAGCAAGGTGCGGTGCGGCATTGTATATCCAGTGAAGCTGAGGGTGACTTGCAAGCTCAGGGACTTTTATTTTGGAACGGCGGAAGCAGCGGAGGAGTTTGCGAAAGCAGAAGGACTGTGGCAGAACTGACAAATTGAGGAATGGCCATGTGCCGATGTAACCTCATGACTGTATTTTCTTTTTTGTATCACTGTGCGCGGGTGTAGAGATTAAAGGAGCCAATGTGGTATATATTTGGACAAGGGAAGGGATGGGACTTTCACTCAAAATTAGAGTTCTTTGGGGTGTAGGTGGATAGGTGGGGTTTGTGTGCTAAAAGGGGATCTTTGGGCTTTCCTGGGGCCGGGCAAGTGGGAAAGGGACCCGGGCGGAGGGCCTCCACGCTGGCCGGTGTGTGCCGGCCAGTGAACGGGAGTGAGGTGGGGGAGGGGCTGCAGCCATCGGCGCCTGGCAGAACAGGGTCCGAGTGGTCTAGCCAGGGTGGAAAGTTGGGGGGGGAAGGAACCGAGGGTAGGGGGAGGAGTTTTACAAGAGGCAGTGGACGGGAGGAGCTGGAGACCTGGGGTGGGGGGGGTGGGAGCTGTGTAAGATTAAGGGTGACTACGGGTAATCCCTGATTTATTTTTGTCATTTGTTTATGTAAACATGCGGGTTGAGGTTTGGGGGTTGGTGGGTAGATGGGATCGTTGTTGTTATTATGGGGACTGACATATCTTGCTGATTATTGTTTATTGTTGATGGATGAAAATGGAGGAGAATTTTTAAAAAACAATTTTTTTTTGAAGATATTGACAAGCCAGCTTACTCAATGTGATCTATTGGATGTTTACACTGAAGGATTAATGACTTATGCAGTGCTGCATACATATCTAAAGATGTAGTAAGATGGGATGGGATGGGATGATGTGTGTATTCAATTTATGTATATAAGCACATGTGCATACGCTGCATGTGTGTCTAGTACATTTAGAAGTAAGCGGTGTGATGTCAAGCATGACACGAATGGTTCAGGCATACTCCCCTTGCATGTACCCACCCCAATGTATAACTTGCTTTGTAAATGCACAACCTTATATGACACTAAGCCATAGAAAATGGCTCTGGTTTGACCCCTCAACTGTGCTGAGGTAGCTTCTATTAATGTATTCTGCACGACTGACGCAGAGTGACTCTAAAAAATGTTTTACTTCCTTATGGATCTTTTTGCTGGTTTCACTAATGCAACTGATTACTCTACAATTCCATTCCAAGATTATAACACCCACCCTTTAATGCTTGGAGGTCTTTTGAAAGTGCCCTGATTTGCAAGGCCCCAAGGACTTGCCAGGTCAAATTTGACCAGCACCCTTTGCAGACTGTTTTAAAAACATACCCTCTCATCCCCAGAGTTTGCACCATTGCATTTCATATTTTGCTCATCTTCCATTTTTTTTTAGTATTTGGTTGTAATTCTAGAATCTGAATCTGCAGTTGGCTGCCTTTGTTGTATCTGTTGCCTATAGTTCACAGTGTAATTATTCCTCCCCCCCCCCCCATCCTCCTCCAGCTCCCCTCCTGTCCACCTGTAACTTCAGGTTTTGATTCCTGCTAGGGTATAGGTCCTTGGCATTCAACCATTTTTGTTGGCTGTGTCCATTCTTTGTGAACCTCACAGGGTTTTTTGAGCTTGGATGGACATTAGTGTCAAACTCCATATTATCTTCATTTTATCCTCAATTTATCCACTTATTGAATTTTTGCAAAATACAAAGTTCTGAGCTGCCTTGACCGGATAGACACCCTGGCTAGAGAGTTCGGAGCTCTGGGCCACATTTGCAGGATAAGCAATCGGTCATTGAGGACGGAGAGAAAGTTTCTTCGTTCAGAAGGTTGTTGATCTTTGGAATGCTCTGACACAAAGGGTTCTGGATGCCCTCTTGTTCAATACGTTCATGACAGATCCATCTAATTTTGGATACTTTTGTGGGAGATGGGGATAGTACAGGAAAGTGGAGTCTGGGCAGCACGGTGGCCTAGTGGTTAGCACGGCTGCCTCACGGTGCTGAGGTCCCAGGTTCGATCCCAGCTCTGGGTCACTGTCCGTGTGGAGTTTGCACATTCTCCCTGTGTCTGCGTGGGTTTCGATGCCACAACCCAAAAATGTGCAGAGTAGGTGGATTGGCCCCTTATTTGGAAAAAATAATTGGGTAATCTAAAAAAAATTTCAAAAGGAAAGTGGAGTTGAGGTAAAGGATCAGCGATGAGCTTATTGAATGATACAGCAGCTTTGGAAGCCATATGGCTTACTGCTCCTGTTTCCTATGATCTTAAATATGCATGTTCCTGGTAAAAGTTACGAGTGAGACAACCTTGCCCCCCTCAAACCTTTCCTTTTCTTAATTTAAAGAAAAAAGTTGAGGCTCCATTTATGAATTTTGTTGGCACCCATCTTTTTATTTTTCATTTTTCCCTGTTTAAATAAGCAGACATTCCAGGGGCTAAGCTTGGGATCTCTCGTGCTAAGTACAATACCATGTGGTGCATTTACAAGGTTGCAGTGTTATAGGGAGAAGCGCAAATATGTGAACTTGAAGCATGAACTGTACAATGCATGTTGTGGCAGTAGTTATAACCACACCACACGAACAGAGTTAGTTAAAACGGGGTGTCTAACCTATATCCCAAGAGACATCTGTGACCACAGAGCCCCAAAACTCTGGCCTTCAAAGCCTTGAAAGCTTCATTCTATTTATACTTGTATTTCCTAACTCTTTAGTTTATCCTGTGTGAATTTTGTGAAGCCTGGAAATTTGGCACGGGCTGTTTATTGTGGCCATGGGAAATTGTTAATCTGAACATCCAATATCATATCAGCACCTTGGGGTATACGATGGGGATGTTGGTGTGAACTTCATCGGTATCCCAGAGGCTCCATATTACCTCTTGATCCAAAAAGTTTGGACACCCCAAATTAAATAATCAGTGGTTGAGCTTTGGCAAAACAAGGCATGGAATGTGTTAATACCTAACGTTAGAATGCTTCCTAAAATGTGTTGTTGATTGTGATTTGAAAATAATGGAGTTAATTGCCTTTAATGCTAATAGATGCAGTTTTAAAATAGACAGACGCTAGGCTTTAATCCTAACCTTTTCTTCATTCATAGGTTTTGAGCTTCGAGGTTACACATAATGTTAGTCCAATTTTCTCTTTCTGCAGGTGACAAAAATAAACTTCAAAAGCTGGTGCAAATGGCTTGGACCTTTGTAAATGACAGGTAAGCTAATTTTTAAAAATCTATTCTCGTTTATAAAGCTGTGACAACTGTGCATTAACAGGGTAAAATTCTTTATTGCAAACGTTCAGACTCCCTCTTTCTGTCTGATGCTTTGCTTTGGCTCCTGGGATGACATCCATTTTGTCTTGCAGCCTGTGCACCATGCTGTGTCTGCAGTGGGAGCCGGAGATCATTGCTGTGGCTGTGATGTACCTAGCTGGTAGGCTGTGCAAATTTGAGATCCAGGAGTGGTCAGCAAAGCCCATTTACAGAAGGTGGTGGGAGCAGTTTGTACAGGATGTGCCTGTGGAATTACTGGAAGGTACAGTAAACAGTTCAGATTACCATACAGTGTTGGCAGTATGCTGTGTGTTTCGAACCTTCCATGCTATTAAAAAGAAATGGTTTATTTTGTTACAGTCTTTCCTCTTGATTTCCCTTTATTCCCATTTCTTTGGTTTTATTATATTATTTTTGGTCTGCGGTCTTAAGCTGAGGCAGCCCGCGAGTCAGGACAGTGTATTCCAGGATTTGTTTTTTGGAGGGGAGAAAACGGACTCCTCGGTGCTGAGGGAATCTTAAGAACCGGCTTTGGAGGAAATCCGTTCAATTGGCTGGCAATCTGTGGGTTGGTCAAGGGCAGTATTCTGGCCGACAACAGTCAGTGATTGGTTCCTGTGGGATGCGACTGAGAGAGCTGGTCAAAAGTGATTTGGATCTTGAATGAAGGAGCTCTCTCTCTCTGTCTCTGTCTCTGTCTCTGTCTCTGTCTCTGTCTCTGTCTCTGTCTCTGTCTCTGTCTCTGTCTCTGTCTCTGTCTCTGTCTCTGTCTCTCTCTCTCTCTCTCTCTCTCTCTCTCTGCCTCTCTCCTTGTCTGTCTCTCTCTCTCTCTCTCTGCCTCTCTCCTTGTCTCTGCCTGGCGCATCTTTACTATATAGTTGAATCTACAAAGAAAGTAAACAGTCTTGCCAGAGAAAACTCTCAAGCTTAGAAGGAAGAAGCATCAAAGCGAAAGATTGAACTCCTGAAAGACTTTAACTCTGACATCTTTTATTTCATGGGCGTGTGTGTGGGTAAGGGATATTAGATAGTAGTACATTATTACTGTTAAATAATTGAAGGTTATTTGTGTTAAAATTACAAACCTGGTGACAGCAGTTTATTGGGTTCAGGCTAAGTCCTTGGGTATTTTGAAATAACATCTAATTTCACCTGTGTTGGGCTCCAAATCAAGTGGGCTGAAATTGGCCGTGCGCTATCCCGTGGTGTCGTGACACCTTGTGGAATTTAACCTGAAAAGTTCAAAGATCTTTGTTTCTGTTGTGATATATAAGCCATTGTTTTGCTGGCTTTGTGGGTTTTTTTAACAACGTGCTATTGACTTGTTAAATTTAGCAGTTGAGATATAGAACAAGCTTAAAAGAAAGGAGTTCCCAAAATTGTTTGGTTAATTGATGGTGCACCAGTAGCACTTCTTGGTGCCAAGAACCTAACCCACTGATTTAGTGAAGATTTGAAGATTTTTTTTAAAAATTGAAACTAATTCCGATTAATACTCCGATTTGTGGATAAAATTAAGGTGCTTCTACTTTGTAACCCAAGGCAGTCACTTTAACTTTATCAAAGCTTTTACCAAATTCAACTTTGATCCATTGTACAAAATCTGTATGCATAACTCAATTGCTAGATTTTTCTCTTGAAATACTCTGTACAGTTATAATGACTGATGTCTTTTTTTTTTGTCTCATGTAGATATTTGCCATCAGATACTGGACCTTTATTCCCAGGGTCAACAACAGATGCCCCAGGCAGCCCAGCAGCAAATGCCAACAATCCCAAGCTTGGAGCAGCCGATACCACCACTACAGGTGCAGCAGACCAAAAAACTTTCACCTCAGTCAACACCGCCTCGGCAGATCAAACGAGCCGCGGTAAGTGAAGCAACATAAATGTAGGTACAGTCAACTTCTGCTCAAGGTGTATTCCTGGTGATTGAGGGTGCAGTCTGAGAACAGTGAAACATGCCACTGAACCCCATTTATGCCGGTGCAAGTTGTGTTATTGTGTTGTTTCTATCATCTTGTTAGTATGTTGAATCTAACCTTTTTTGCATTTGTTCTTCCCTTTGTTAGGTTGCTTCTCCAAAGGAAGATGGCAAGACAACAGGTAGCATTTTTAGACTTTAATCTTCATTGTGCCCACACACAGTGATTGTACCATACTTGTGTGTGTATTGTCTGTCCCTTGTTACCTGGAGTTGGTGATGGGTCCATCATTTTTAATGTAACTATTGTGTTATGGTCCCCTTGAGGGAGTCATAACCCCAAATAAGCAAGTTTACCAAATTACACCAAAGTAGAAATTGCCAACCAGATTTCACTTTTTAACTTTTATCTGAACACAAATCGATGCAAGTTAACATGAATTAACGCCCGGGGGTTTAGCTTCTTTCCACAGAAGTAGAATCCTTCGCCGGGCTACTAGGGACGCAAACGCCAAAACATCGGCCTCTCTCACCTCCTGCACTCCCGGCTCTTCTGCAACCCCAAATATAGCCAACCCCCAGCTTGGTTCGACCCGGACCTCCACCACCTTTGAGATCACTTGCCACACCCACCCAGAACCCATGCAATACCGGACATGACCAAAACATGTGGGTGTGGTTCGCCGGGCTTCCCGCGCACCTCCCGCACCTATCCTCCACTCCAAAAACTCTACTCAGCCTTGCTCCCGTCAAATGCGCCCTGTGTAGAACCTTGAATTGGATCAGGCTGAGCCTGGCACATGAGGACGAGGAATTTACCCTACTTAGGGCATCTGCCCACAGCCTCTCCTCAATCTCTTCCCCCAGCTCCTCCCATTTACCCTTTAGCTCCTCTACCATCGTCTCCCCCTCGTCTCTCATTTCCCTGTATATATCGGACACTTTACCATCACCGACCCATGCCCCCGAGATCACTCTGCCCTGGATCCCCTGCGCTGGGAGCTGCGGAAATTCCCTCACCTGTTGCCTTGCAAATGCCCTCACTTGCATATATCGGAAGGCATTCCCAGGTGGCAACTCTTATTTTTCTACCAGTGCTCCCAGACTCGCGAACGTCCCGTCCAAGAATAAGTCCTTCAATTTCATAATTCCTGCTCGTTACCAAGGTTGGAATCCCCCATCTATCCTTCCCGGGACGAACCTGTGGTTGTTCCTTATCGGGGACCACACCAAGGCACCCGTCACCCCCCCTATGTCGTCTCCACTGCCCCCAAATCTTCAAAGTCGCCACCACCACTGGGTTTGTGGTGTATTTTTTCGGGGAAAATGGTAACGGCGCCGTCGCCAGTGCTTTTAAACTTGTTCCCCTACAGGACGCCATCTCCAGCCTTTTCCACGCCGCTCCTTCTTCTTCCCTCATCCACTTACATATCATAGACACGTTGGCGGCCCAATAGTAATCATTCAGACTCGGCAGTGCCAGTCCCCCTCTGTCCCTCCTACGCTGCAGGAACCCCCTCTTTACCCTTGGGGTCTTTCCAGCCCACACAAAGCTCATAATACTCCTATCCACTTTCTTGAAGAAGGTCTTTGTAATCAGCATGGGGAGGCACTGAAACACGAAAAGAAACTGCGGGAGGATCACCATTTTGACCGCCTGTACCCTACCCGCCAATGACAGGGGCACCATGTCCCACCTTTTAAAGTCCTCCTCCATCTGTTCTACCAGTCATGTCAAGTTAAGTTTATGCAAGGTTCCCCAGTTCCTAGCCACCTGGATCCCTAGATATCGAAAGTCCCTTGCTACTCTCCTCAGCGGCAGATCGTCTATTCCCCTGCCCTGTTCCCCGGGGTGCATCACAAATGGTTCACTCTTTCCCATGTTCAATTTGTATCCCGAGAACTCTCCAAACTCCCTGAGTGTCTGCATTATCTCAGGCATCCCCTCCACTGGGTCCGCCACATATAGCAGCAGATCATCCGCATATAATGACACCCGATGTTCCTCTCCTCCTCTAAGCACCCCTCTCCACTTCTTCGAGCCCCTCAGCGCTATGGCCAATGGCTCGATTGCCAACGGGGACAAGGGACACCCCTGTCTTGTGCCCCTATGTAATCGGAAATAGTCAGATCGTTGCCTGTTTGTAACCACGCTTGCCACCGGGGCCCCGTACAGGAGCTGAACCCATCTGACGAACCCCTCTCCAAATCCAAATCTCTTCAGTACCTCCCACAGGTAGTCCCACTCCACTCTATCGAATGCCTTCTCTGCATCCATGGCCACCACTATATCCGCCTCCCCCTCCGGTGGGGGCATCATCATTACCCCCAGCAACCTTCGTATGTTGGCATTCAATTGCCTCCCTTTAACAAACCCTGTCTGGTCGTCATGTACCACCCCTGGGACACAGTCCTCAATCCTAGTCGCCATCACCTTGGCCAGTAACTTGGCGTCTACATTTAGGAGGGAGATGGGCCTGTATGACCAGCACTACAGCGGGTCTTTGTCTCGTTTCAGGATCAACGATATCGTCGCCTCCGACATCGTCCGGGGTAGTGTCCCCCTTTCCTTAGCCTCATTGAAGGTTCTCGCCAGGAGTAGGGCCAGTAGGTCCACATATTTCCTGTAAAATTCCACCGGGAACCCATCTGGTCCCGGGGCCTTTCCTGCCTGCATGTTCCCGATTCCTTTTACCACCTCCTCCACCTCAATCTGCGCTCCCAGACCTGTCACCTCCTGCTCCTCAACCCTCGGGAACTCCAACTGGTCCAAGAAGTGCATCATTCCCTCTTTCCCATCCGGGGGTTGGGACTTATACAGCCTCTCATAGAATGATTTAAACACCCTCTCTGCCCTCTGTTCCATCCCCGTCCCTAATTCCTCCGATCTCTCTCGCCGCCCCCCCTCTTCCTAAGTTGTTGGGCCAGCAGTCGGCTCGCCTTTTTCCCCATACTCGTATTGTATTCCCTGTGCCTTCCTCCACTGCGTCTCCGCCTTACCCGTGGTCAGCAGGTCAAACTCCGTCTGTAGTCTCCGTCTTTCCCTGTATAACCCTTCATCCGGGGCCTCCGCATATTGCCTATCCACCCTCAGAATCTCCCCTATCAGTCTCTCCCTTTCTTTCCCCTCTTCTTTCCCCTTGTGGGCTCTTATGGAAATCAGCTCCCCCCTAACCACCGCTTTCAGCGCCTCCCATACTACTCCCACCTGGACCTCCATCATCGTTGACCTCTAGGTACCTTTCAATACATCCCCTCACCCTTCCACATACCCACTCATCTGCCAACAGTCCCATGTCTAATCTCCAAAGTGGGCGCTGCTCCTTCTCTCCTAGATCCAGATCCACCCAGTGTGGGGAGTGATCTGAAACGGCTATAGCCGAATAAAATTTCCCATCTCTAGGTCCGGGATGCACCCCAACATACGCTTCATAAAACCCGCGTCATCCCAGTTCGGGGCATATACGTTCACCAGCACCACCGCCTCACCTTGCAATCTGCCACTCACCATCACGTACCTGCCCCCACTGTCCGCCACTATGGTCTTAGCCTCAAACAGTACCTGTTTCCCCACCGGTATTGCCACCCCTCTATTTTTCGCATCTAATCCCGAGTGGAAAACCTGTCCCACCCATCCTTTCCTTAATCTGACCTGATCCGCCACTTTCAGGTGCATCTCTTGAAGCATACCCACATCAGCCTTCAGCCTCTTTAGGTGCGCAATACCCTTGCCCTCTTAATCGGCCCGTTCAACCCTCTCACGTTCCACGTGATCAACCGGGTTGGGGGGCCCTTTTACCCCCCCCCCCATCGTCGACTAACCATCCCCTTTTTTAAACCAGCTCCTCACCCGGGTCCCACGCACCCGTTTGTCCCCCAGACGCCGCCCTCCTGTCCCGACCATCCCATATCAGCTCCCCCTTACCCTCAGCAGCAGCAACCCAGTTAATCCCGCCCCCCCCCCCCCCCCCCCCCCCCAGCTAGATTCCCTTCTAGCTTGATTGCTCCCCCCATATTGCTTCCGGGAGTCAGCAAACTCTGGCTGACCTCGGCTTCCCCCGTTTACCCTTGGCCTTCCTGCGCCCACTTTTCCCTCCACAATTTCCGTAGCACGGGAGAAAGGCCCGCGCTTCCCTCTCTGCCCCGCCCCTAATGGCACAGTTCCCTCTCCCCTTCCCTGTCCCCTTCCCCATGGGTGCCCACCTTTCTTCGTGTATCCCCCCTTCTAAGGGTGGGGGAGAAAAAATTCTCCCGTCCAACATTTTTACAGATAAGCCCTTTACAATTCCTTGCCACCACTTCGCTACTTCTTTCCAAACATCCATTCCTCAAATCTAGTCCAACTTCTCTTCTTGAATAAATGCCCACGCCTCCTCCGCCGTCTCGAAGTAGTGGTGTTTGCCCTGGTGTGTAACCCACAGTCTTGCCGGCTGCAACATTCCAAATTTCACTTTTTTCCTGTGGAGCACCGCCTTGGTCCGATTGAAACTCGCCCTCCTTCTCGCCACCTCCGCACTCTAATCTTGATACACGCGGATCACCGCGTTCTCCCACCTGCCACTCCGTGTCTTCTTAGCCCTTCTCAGGACCATTTCTCTGTCTTTGTAGCGGTGGAACCTCACCACTATTGCTCGCGGTATTTCCCCTGCCTTCGGTCTTCTCACGAGGACCCAGTATGCTCCCTCCACTTCCAGGGGGCCTGTCGGGGCCTCAGCTCCCATTAAAGTATGGAGCATGGTACTCACATACACCCCAACATCCGCTCCCTCTGACCCTTCGGGAAGACCCAAAATCCTTAAATTCTTCCTCCTCGAGCTATTTTCCAGGGCTTCCAGCCTTTCTATACACCTCTTATGTAGTGCCTCGTGCGTCTCCGTCTTCACCACCAAGCCCTGTATCTCGTCTTCATTCTCGGCTGCCTTTGCCTTCACTCCACGGAGCTCCATCTCCTGGGTCATTTGCGTCTCCTTCAATCCCTCAATCGCCAGCAACATCGGCGCCGGCACCTCCTTCTTGAGCTCCTCCACACATCGCCGGAGGAACTCCTGCTGTTCCGGGCCCCATACCATCTGGGCTCCCTCAGCCGCCATCTTGCTACTCCCTTCTCTTCTCTGCCGCTGCTCCAGAGGACCCTCCGCAATCTGGCCACTACTATTGCTTCTTTCCATCCACACCCGGGGGGACTCCTTCCTTTATCGCCTCACACTGAGTTTGGCCGTGAAAAATTTCCGTTGGGGCTCCCGATAAGAGCCCAAACGTCCGTTAAAACGGGAGGTGCCGAAACGTGCGACTCAGCTGGTCATCGCCGCAACCGGAAGTCCAACAAAGATATTCTTATCCTACCACAGATATGCGCATCACTCCCTCCGCGGATGTGGTACTACGTAGCTACACAATATGCGTTCTTTATTCAAACACCTAGGTCAGGTGTTCTGTCCGACAATAGCTTTTCTCTTTGTGTTTCATAGGCATAATTATCATCAGCAATGCGCACTTTTACAAACACTGTCTCCCTCTATTCATGATGGTCCTAATTGTGAGGCTTTCCAGAGTTGTTCCAACCAACCAATAGCAACTTGGATCCCGGTTTGGCCACTTCTGGGACAACATCCAGGTCTTTAGTGTCTCTAAACTATACACACAGCTTTCCAGGTTTTAGACATTTTTTGCCAGCTCACATGTTGCCTTCAGGAGCTCCTGTCTCTGACTTTTTTCTGAAAAAGATTATCTGTATCGCCTCACACAAATTTGGTGTGTACCGCTTTTTCTTTGAAGGTGATCAGCACAAAGATGCAGACACAGTCTCCAGCTCTCCTGCTTGTAGCTCTCCTTTTGTGTCTGCCAGCCAATGGCTTCTGGTCTTAACTTCCTGAAGTTGAGATTTGCCGTGTCATGTACATCCATATTTCTTAACCAAGAAAATTGCAATTTATCCCTTTACAGTTGATGTAAACTATTAAGTCTTTTTCAAATATTTTAAAAAACAATTACAGATTCCACAGACATTTGAAAGAAATTCCAGATTTTCTTGCTGTATTCCTTTTTGGCTTAAACATTGTCACAGTTGTTTGTGCATGAGTGGATTACCTGGCTGTTTCAGAGAACATTTGAGAGTCAATCACACAGTGTGGAGTAAAGTCACGTGTAGGAAGGCTAGCTAGGGGGTAGCAGGTTTCCTTTTGAAGGACTTGAGTGAATAGTTGGATTTTAATTGGGTAGTTTTCATAATTTTATTTTCTGGCACTAGCCCTCAAAATATCAAATTAATTGAATTCATTTCTTTGGGTTTTATATTTCTGTAAGTATCTGAATCCAAATGTATTATCTGTGTGTTTCTCATCTCCCTACAGAGCTACAGCCTCCTAAAATTCCCAAATTGGAAACCCCACATCCAACACTACCACCAACTAGCCATCCGCCTCCAGGTGAGCTTCTGAGTTTTTGTCACGAGATTGTCACACTGATGCTCTGTCAAATTATGCTGTCCTTACAATTCTATTAATTTGTTTTATTAGCCGTATATTGTTTGTTTTATAGTTGTTGAATTGTTCAATGTGATGGTTTGTTCCAAGCTTATTAACCTTCATTCAATGTGTTTTGAAGAGCACTGCTGAGTGGGTTGGTTATGTACAAAGTCCCTTTCACCCTTTGGTGACAGACCATACGAATAAATCCGTTACAGTTCTCATCCAGACAAATCAACCTGGGCCATTTTATATGACCCCTACTTAAAACATTTGAAGTGGCAATTTTTCCTGTTTTACTTTACTACCTTTAACGAGGTATGTGATGTGCTGAGTTTAATGAAAGGTGCTATAGAAATCCAAGTTGTTCCTATCGTGGGACAGTAGCACAGTGGTTATCACTGTTGCTTTGCAGCGCCAGGGTCCCAGGTTCGATTCCTGGCTTGGGTCGCTGTCTGTGTGAAGCCTCTACATTCTCCCTGTGTCTCTGTGGGTTTCCTCCATCTGCTCCGGTTTCCTCCCACAAGTCCCGAAAGAGGTGCTTGTTAGGTGAATTCTCCCTCCGTGTACCTGAATAGGCGCCCTAGTGTGGTGACATGGGGATTTTCACAGTAACTTCATTGAAGCGTTAGTGTAAGCCTACTTGTGACACTGATAAAGATTATTATCATTCGGAAATGGAATTGAACAGCTCAGCCTCTCGGCAATGATTATAAATAATATTCACCTCAATGAGTTAGTACAGCCTTGGTTTATTCCCTTTGAGTCTGATGGATAAAAGTGTTGACCCCCAAATTTCTTTCTCTGTCAGTCTGGCCTCAATAAAAGTTGAGATGGATTCGCACGTAAAAAGAAGTTATTTATTTAGCTTGCAAGCTTGAATCATCTTACAGAAACGTAAGAGACATCCAGCCTCTTACACCCCAGAAAACGACTGAACTAAAAGACAAAGGGATCTCTGCAAAATCAATTCAAATGGTATCAAGTTTCACATACTCGACGGACATAGGTCCGCCTATGTCCCTCCTGACCTGTTCGATCTATTCTGATTGGCTCACTTCCAATCCCTTTCTCTGGCCCCTATCAATGCAGCATCACTCTCATAGACACACCTCTTCCTGCTTTTTCCATGCGGTCTCAAACCCCTTTGTCCCTAACTGCCAGAATCAAAGTGGCTTATTTCTACATACATTAACTAGTAACTCTAAAGTAACTATTTTATATCACATTCGTCATTCCCTCCTTTTATCATTCCATGATAACTGAACTATCCAATCCATAGCTACGGTTCCTCATCTAAAAAGATCCGTCGCTGCATTTCCAATTCCTGTCTTAGCCCCCCTTCATCTGCCTCACTCTCATGGATTTTAACAGTTAAATTTTTTTTTCCGGTGATTGGGGCGGTGATCTGATCTAGTGCACCCCGCATTCTACCCATCACACATTTAAGGATGGCCAGGCCCACAAAGATGCAGCCGATAGCTACCACTAGATACATGGCCATATTTATCAACCAGTCCTTCCATCCTCCAAATCCCCAGTTACCCCAAGAGTCAGGATCCTGCATCCCGTCCAAGTGATCCCATATGCGATCCATAAATTTAGTAATGTTAGCGGTCAAGTCCTGAACACCCATGATACACTTGCCCTGTACTATGGCGCATACCCCACCCTCACGGGCCAGAAGATAGTCAAGAGCATACCGGTTCTGCATTGCAAACAACCGTAGCTGAGACAACTCCTTGGTTATTGCCCCGAGGGCTCCCAAGGTTTACTACCCGGGTTTTCCTCAGTTTGGCCTTTAACTAACTTAAGTGTATCTCCCGGTAACCTACGTTCTAGCTGTACTTCCCTTCTCACACGCCCCGTCCTCTCTCTAGTCCCTTTCTCTTTCTCATGGTCTCTTCCTACACTCTTCTGACAGCCTGATTTTACCTTTATTGTACCACTTTTAACACATCCAAAATCAAATTTACATGTATTCCAAAAACAAGGCAATGTCCATATAATGTTCCCTTCCCATCGCCGGGACCGGTGCAGCTGCTTCATGACTCCTGCATTCTCCTTAACTTTGATGACCTTCCATGAGTCGATACCATGTCCTCGTATATGGGGGCAGCGAAGAACATCACCTTTGCATAGGTGATGTATCCTTGTAGATTGGTTGGGGCTACACAGATACATAATATTCCCCTTTTCCATGTCCATCGCCAATAACACGCCAAGCGAAGTGAGGCCAAATATCAGACAGACGATGCGTAGCCACTCCATCATGCTCCACACCTGTAAAATAGCACTGGAGAAGGGAGGCAGGTTAGTATCCGACCTTTTACAGTAGTGGAGATGGACTCAATTTACAGTGATGTAGGTGGAACCAAGCACTTCGCCCCTCCACTTTAACTGCTGTGGGGGTGGTAAGGAGAACTTGGAAGGGCCCGTCCCATCGCGGCTCCGACCCCTTCCTAGTCCAATTTTTGACCATGACATAACTACCGGGCTGGACTGAAAGTGAGCTAGGTACTGGGGCAATGGCTGGTGAGCCGCACGGACTTGGCCATGGAGTTCCTTGAGCACTTGCGTAAGGGCTAGAACATAGGTGGTCATTTCTTCAGTCATCTGATGAAACTGAACCCATCTGGGAACCTGCAGGCTCCAAGGAGTTCTAAGAGGCCTGCCATAAAGAATCTCGGCGGGAGAGAGCCGGGCTGGTCCCGCAGGTGTAACCCGCAGCTGGAAGAGGGCAACGGGGAGCAACTTAAGCCATGTCAGTCCCGTGTCTGCTCTTAATTTTGCCAATTTAGTTTTGAGGGTCTGATTGTGTCTCTCAACCAACCCGGCCGCCTGCGGTCTGTAAGCACAGTGTAACTGCTGGCGTATGCCCAACTGGGAGCAAAACTCCTTGTTAATTTGTCCAATAAAATGAGGCCCATTATCAGAACTTAACTGAGCTGGTATACCGTACCGGGGAATGATTTCCCTCATCAAGACTTTAACCACAGGAGCAGCTTTACTATAGATAGTCGGATACGCCTCGACCCATCTGCTGAACACATCCACAATGACCAAAACATATTTGTAACATTGACACCTTTCCAACTCAATGTCATCCATTTGGAGCGTCTCAAAGGGACCACTGGGCAACGGGGTTTGCCCCTTCCCACAAGGGATGCCTTTTCCGGTGTTATATTGCTGACAAATCAAACACCGATTACTGATACTTTGGGCCAACCCCTGCATTTTAGGGTGCCACCAAGTGTCCAGCAACAAATCACTAGTCCCTCGAGCCCCACAATCAGTTGCAAAGTGTACACATTCAATGACCCATAAAGCCAGCGCATCAGACATACAAGTCTGATGTGCAGGCGTGGTCCATAAAGAGGAAACAGAATCATATGTACAACCTAACCGTTTCCACATTTGTTTATCACTCTCAGGAGCGTCCTCCTGTAACCTTATGACGTCTTGGATGGTTGGCATTGGCTTGTCAGAAGCAGACATATTCATAGTAGATCGTTTAGTCTGACTTAACATTTTAGGCACCATCACTTGCTGAATTTGTGCGGCTGTGCGCGCTGCACAATCTGCTCGTTCATTACCAACGTCAACTGGGGTTGTACCATTCGTGTGGGCAGCGCATTTAATAACGGAAATCTGCGCGGGCATAAGGAGGGCCTGCAGTAGGTCATTAACTAAACCCCGGTGGGATATTTGACCACACATAATCATGTCAGGTTGTTCTGACGAAATGTCACTCAAATCGCCCCTTATTGTGGTAGTTTCCTGAATCAAGGCTAAACAGTCGTGGCCAGGTGCGTCTTCATGGACAGGGGGACCACTAAGAAAACAGGCTGGATTGATAGTGGTACAGTATTTAAATGTCAGACGTGGATTGTTCAAAAGGTATATCTCATACCTATTCTGACGAGCTGCGGTAAGATGCTGACCATTCGCCCCATATCCCTGGCATGGTACTGGTCATGGACCTGACCTGTAATATGAGGGCTTACCGAAGCTGACTGTGGCCATAAATGTGGTGATATTGTAACAAAATCGGCTGTACCTTCTTTTCCCGTGACTGTGGCTGTAACCTTGACTGGCCATTCGGTCTCAAGTAATGGCCGGTATTTGTCCTCCAACTCCCTGTTTCGTCCAGTTCTGTCATAGGCCAGGGTAACGTGATGCAGTGACTGTTCAACGTCTAACGTCCACCACTGGGGGGGTGATAGAAATATAGCACTGTTGTCTCATCCTCCTCTTCGCTGATCCACCCACCCAAAGTCACCATATTGGAGCTCCTGCTGGTAAACTACCATTTCTGCCGCTTGTTGGGGTCGCAGATCATCCTTTTTCATTACATACTCAGTCTTAACCTTTGTAACTGAGCCTCCTTCTTGGCCTACACCCTCCTTCCAGTAAAATCTGACTGCCCTTGCCATCTGGGAAGGGTCGTTCTCTGTCCAATTCATGTTATTACATTTCACAGCAGTAACCACAGAAGGTGGTAGGCAATGCATTAACATAGCACAGTATTGAGGGGAATTCTGACCATTTTGATACAGCAAATTGCCTGACTGCCCCCGGTAGATTTCATTAAAACGCTCCAGAAATTCCTCTGGCTCGTCAATCTTCCTGGGTTTTAGGTCTAAGATAACAGAAAGATTTATGGGCCTTTGAAATGTGCTATTCAACGCATTCAAGATCTGTGTCCTTCTTTTCTCTATTTGCTCTCTTTTTTTTAAAACTTAAAAATGTTTGAAAATTCAAATTGAATTACTGCAACTTGCAAGCTTAGCTCTGATCTCAACTCAGAACTAAATTTACAATTTGCTTAACACAAACTTGTATAACATTTACAACTTAATTATTTCTTTATCTTAACAATTTTTCTTTTAACAAGTTTTTTTTCTTTTACATACACATAAGTATTAGCAAAATCAACTATCATCTCCAGATTGACACTTTTTAAAATGGTGTCCATGATTTTCTTTAAGTTTCTATTAATCTCCAGATAAAATGAGATAAACCTTATTTCAAGTAAGTAAAACTTAAGATTCTGGCAATTTCAATCAATTGCTTTTGAAAATAATAACTTTTATCAAAGAGGTGGAGAAACCCACTGGTTTCCTTTAATTAATTCAAAACGTAACTTTGCTGGTGTTCACTGACTCAAAGGAAAGGTATCCGATTACACTACGGCTGCTGCTGTTATCTCAAAGCCTGAGTGAGAAGCACTGTCTGTTTTCAACTCCGCCTGCTGCTGTTAACCCTTTGAGAGACTTCTGCTTCAACCAATATGCAGCATTCCTCACAATCTCAACTAGACCTCGGAACTTTACAGTCCAAGGAGACAATTTTAGCTTAATCAACTATATATTTAAAACACTCACACATAGAGTTGAACCATCTTCAGATTTAAAAACAGTTATACTGGACTGAACCTCCATCTATTGAAGCCCCATCAGCCCCTGAACCCATATAATAGACTGAACCTTCATTAATGAAGTCACATCAGCCTCTGAACCCTTATAATAGACTGAACCTTCATTAATGAAGTCACATCAGCCTCTGAACCCATATAATAGACTGAACCTTCATTATTAAAGTCCCATCAGCCCAAAACCCTAACCCAAGCCGAAACAACAATATGAAATCCCATCAATTAAAGTGCTAATCCCCAGACTGACCTGTGATTTCGTCGAGGCGGTCTTTCTGTGCCAACCGCGAGTGACCAGACTAATCAGACGATAAGAAGAGGGGAACAATCAATGCGCGGTTGTTTTCCAGTTCTACATTGAGGGCCCTTTGTTCCCCATCCTCCTGTTCATAATCAGTCTAATTCTGATTTCGCAGTTGGATCAGGATCGCCCAGAGAAATCCCGGTTTTCGGCACCAAATGTTGATCCCCAAATTTCTTTCTCTGTCAGTCTGGCCTCAATAAAAGTTGAGATGGATTCGCACGTAAAAAGAAGTTATTTATTTAGCTTGCAAGCTTGAATCATCTTACAGAAACGTAAGAGACATCCAGCCTCTTACACCCCAGAAAACGACTGAACTAAAAGACAAAGGGATCTCTGCAAAATCAATTCAAATGGTATCAAGTTTCACATACTCGACGGACATAGGTCCGCCTATGTCCCTCCTGACCTGTTCGATCTATTCTGATTGGCTCACTTCCAATCCCTTTCTCTGGCCCCTATCAATGCAGCATCACTCTCATAGACACACCTCTTCCTGCTTTTTCCATGCGGTCTCAAACCCCTTTGTCCCTAACTGCCAGAATCAAAGTGGCTTATTTCTACATACATTAACTAGTAACTCTAAAGTAACTATTTTATATCACATTCGTCAAAAGGGGGGGGGGAAATGTATCTATCATCACATTAGCTGTTTTTCCATTCCAGGTCTCCCATGTTCAGGCAGGGTGGGGAAACCCAGGCGGGTCAGCAGGGTTGGAGAAGGATGGGAGCATGAGCAAGTGAGATGGAAGGGTGTGGTTGGGGAGTGGCTGAATGGGGTGGGAGGGCATGAGTCAGTGAGTAGAGGAGCTGCGTGGGATGGAAGAATGAGTGATGGGAAGCTGATTGGGAATGGGAGGGGGCTGCTTCGGGTGGGAAGGTGTGCGGCGGCTGAGTGTAATGGGGGATCGAGTGGGGATGGGAAGGTGCTACCTGGAATTGAAATTCAATACTTTACTGAGGCATAACCAGTGTCTTATAAAGATTTTGGATAGCTTCCTTGTTTTCTTCTCTGTTTCTTTATTAATAAAGCCTAGGATCAAATCCCTTTTCTTAATGTCCTGTCCCTCTCACATCCTGCAAGTCTCTCTCTTCCTGCAATCCTTTAAAATGGCACCTTTTAGTTCATGGGGCAGCACGGTAGCACAAGAGGATAGCACTGTGGCTTCACAGCGCCAGGGTCCCAGGTTCCATTCCCCCCTGGGTCACTGTCTGTGCTGAGTCTGCACATTCTCCCTGTGTCTGTGTGGGTTTCCTCCGGGTGCTCCAGTTTCGTCCCACAGTCCAAAGATGTACAGGTTAGGTGTAATGGCCATGCTAAATTGCCCTTAGTGTCTAAAAAAGGTTAGGTGTTACTGGGTTAAGTGGGATGGGGCTTAATACAGTTAATACAGTTGGATGTCCTTTGATTTTCTGCAGTATATTCTCTATTTCCAGATGCGTGTGGGGATGGAAGGATGGCATTCTCTACTGCATTTGTGCCTCAATTCAATCAGAATCATAGAATTTACAGTGCAGGATCTGTGATCACATTGACAGATAGTTTTTGCTCTCAACCAATGCTGTCCCACTTGTTAATTGTGCATCAGTTGGTTGTCTAGTTGTTTTCAGGTGGTGGGCGTTAACTGGGGTTGCCTGTACTTCTCTACCTATTCCTTTCTCCCCTCTTCCCACTAACCAAACTCTCGATCTTCATGTTAGAGAAAAATCTCTAGGCCTTCTTTATCATTGCAGTGATGTTTCTGCATGTGTCTGCTGCCTGTTATCTGTCTTCCCCCCCCCCCCCCCCAAACTAGTGCAAAGTCGCTCGGTATTTGTTAAGTACTTGAAGATAAAATTTGTCTTTTTTATTAACTTGCAGAACGCAAACCACCCATAAGTACAGGGACCAACATTATAGAGAGTGAACCACCTTCAACAGGAAACTCCTCTGAAGTGGCAAAAGCCTCCATCCCACCACCTCCTCATCCTCCTACTGTACACCAGCAGCCACCGATTCCCCAACGACCTCCACCCTCTGCTGCCTACATAATGGGAATGTCGACAACAAGCTCCTACATGTCTGGGGAAGGTTTCCAGAGTTTGCAATCTATGATGAAGACTGACGGACCCTCTTATGGAAACATACCATCTTATGGACCGCCGACCCATGTCCCTTATCACCCACACGTTTACCCCAATCCATCCGTGCCGCCTCCCACAAATTATCCACCCAACATCCCCCCTCCTACTCCAGGATATCCTCCGCCGGGATACAATCCTCCTTACTTGCCCCCTCCTCGGATTCCCCCCGCTCACACGGTGCCTCCTCCGCCAGCACTGGGTCTCCCACCAACCAGCTACCCTCCTCCCACAGTTCCGCCTGGGGGGCAACCTCCCGGACCACCACCGCCACCACCAGGCATGCCGCCTGTGGCCGGGCTGACTCGGGGAGGTTGGTTGAGATAATGTATGTTTGGACTTTGGTAATTGGCAAATGGGATTTGGTTTCTCACTGGGATTGGAAAGGCCCTGAAATGAGCCATGAATATGGTTCAGATTGCCTGATTTCCCACATAATTGGTTACAATAATGCAGATGCATATCGTTCAACAGTTGTATACACTTCTATTTCATTTTCTGCCATCTATTCTGAATTTCCTAGATGCAGGTGAGTGAGAAGGAGCTTTGCTTCAGCATAGATGCCTCATCTCCTGTGTTTAGCCAGCTTTCTACCCCTCTCCCTCCCACCGAAATGTACTCCTACAACTTGTTCTCTCGGTTGCTGTTGCCACCAGTTTAAAATGCACCAGTCCGTGAAGCGGCCAGATGGAATTATCTGGCAAATCAGTGACCAGACATTTCTTAATTTGTGTCGCAAGTTTTCCTCCGGGTTACCTCTTCTTGCCAAGTGGTTTTTGGCCCACTAATGTCTCCATTGGAACTTTGTTTACGAAGGGGGGGGCAACCAAATCAGTGGAAGAGGAAAGACTGAATTGGGGGAAGAGTTAACCAGATTTGTATTGTGTTCTGTCCTGGACCTGTCTTTGGCTGTGAAGGCTGTGAATTGAATCTGATTGTACTGACCTCCAGTACAGGTTACCAATCTCCAATAAATAATTTTAACTTGAGAGCAAGTAAGAAAGTTTTTCCAATGTTTTATGTTCTTGCCACTTTTCCAAAGGTAGCAATAGCAGACATCCTGTTGCCTCTTCATAAATTAGCTCAAGCAGTCACTGCTGGAAGACTTGAAGCTATGGAGGGTTATTCCTAAACCTGATGAAATGCACTTCCAAAATGTGGATTTCATCAAAGCTTGTTCAGCAGGACCCAGGGTAAGGAACACTGGCCAACATTATAAACCGCCCTTTTCACGTTTTGGTGTAGGAGACCTCAGAGCAGTTGTTTGTGCTCTTGTCATATCTGAAAACGGCAAAAGTTTAATTCAATGATATAGCGTGAATTGCATGACTTGGTTCCTTACCAATTGCCCGTTGAACTCTTGCGTGCCCAGCTTATCCCAGCTCCTGCTGCAAGATTTAACACCATTGTCACTAAATCCATGTTTAAAGGAAGCAACCACTTGATTTTTTTTTTATTGCTAGGAGTGAGAAGATAGGTTAGGTATGCTGAGCTCGGCGCCAAGGTCCCAGGTTTAATCCTGGCCCTGGGTCACTGTCCTTGTGGAGTTTGCACATTCTCCCCGTGTTTGCATGGGTTTCGCCCCCACAACCCAAAGATGTGCAGAGTAGGTGGATTGGCCACGCTAAATTGCCCCTTAATTGGAAAAAATGAATTGGGTACTCTAAATTTAAAAAAGGTATGCTGAGCTGTGGTGATTCTCGCATCCTTATAATGTTATTTCCCTTCCCACTCGCACCCCCATTTCCAAGCAGAGGTACAGGTGGTTTTCTTCCCCCAGACAATGTCAGTGGCTGTTCTACCGGGGCGGGAGGGGAAGAGGGGGGTCATTATGCCCATATTTGATCCTGGTATCCGCACAATAGGAGTGGCCAGATAAGGAACCAGAGCCCTGGAGGATAAATTTCCATCTCTCTTTCCTTGCTGGCCCTCAGTGCGAGGGAGCTGAGACCAATTCTGGTACCCTGATTGTTGCGCCGGCTGTGACTGACTGATGCAAGCTGCGTGAATGCTGGCCCTACCCAAGAAGCCCATCAGGTTACATTTTTGCCTGTTTTACTCCTAATATGTTTGTTCAAAAACCAGTAGTTTCAGTGTTTTGATTTGTATGGATAAATTTGTTACCCTGGAAAGGTGGAATTGATCTCTGGTTATTGTAATCGATAGTCTCTCACTCTCTCTCTCTCTCTCTCTCTCTCTCTCTCTCTCCCTCTCTCCCTCTCCCTCTCCCTCTCCCTCTCTCTCTCTCTCTCTCTCTCCCTCTCTCTTTCTTCCTCTTCCTCGGGCTACTGCTGCTCCACCTCCGTATTGTCTTTCAGTGGAAGAACCAAACAAAACAAAGCCCGGGGCAATGATCTCTGGCCCCTGGTTTGAGAGAATGACTCTGCGTCACTGCTGCTTTGATCAGACGGACCTTTCTATTTCCTTGGATATGTCTGCTTGTGTTTAAAAAGAAAACTTAATTGTCCATGAACTTTACTAACTTCTCAAAAGTGTGATACGGAGCACATTGATGTATGCTGGTAAAGTGATCGTTGGTTCCAATCGGTCTGAGATTTAAACCGATGATATTCCTGGGTTGAGGTCTCAAGTGGAACGCTCGGACAGTTGGGAATTTCATGCTGGTCTTTGTTGGGGTTTTTTTACGTTTAGTTTAGTTCCCCTCTCTTTCCAGTTGTCTGACGTAACTTGAAAATAAGAATTCCAGGTAATTTACTCTTTCTCTGTAGATTACTTGTCTATAGGTAGAATTAAGTTTATTTTTCCAACAAGTGTCAATGCCTGAATGTAACATATGAGATTGTACTGTGAGCTGGGCATTGACCATAGTATTGTACATTTAGTGGCTATTGTAGCCGAATAAATTTGCTATTGGAACCACTGTGTCCATTTATTGTAGAAAGACCACAGGAGCTGCACGGGAAGCTAATCATAAATTTGAAATAACTAATAATCAGATCCTAGTTAAATAAATTATTGATCTGCACATGGACTGGATGTAACCAATCTGTCAGCAAAGAGAATTACAAGCTGGCGAAGGGTGGGCTCAAACTGACTTCATCTCCCATCGAAATGGAACCGCAAACGGAGGATCTTCCCCTCAAGAACTCTGAATTGATTATTCTTCCAAAATCCGCAGGTTAATTTTGAATTCTCTTTTTCTCTCTTGCTTCCTGTCTTAAAGATGCTGTCTCTTGCTGCATGTTCCAGAAGAACCAGCACCTGCTCACTGTCTTGGCCAAAACGGCACTTGTGTCATTCCAAAGAGTAGGTTTTGGCAGATTCCTGGATCACCTTGCCCATCGATAACGGGTATCTGTCTTGAGATGTTGCTTCTTTCTGGAGATGTCCAGCAGGAATGCTGAGCTGTAAATCCTTTGTGTATACATTAATATCAAAGTACAGTGAGGAAAACCACATGAGAATATGCCCAGGTGATGCAGATCGGTATTTAAAAGACTTGTTGTAACTGGATGACCCAACGAGTTGGGCGCTGGTAACTGGGTTCAAGAGGCATGGGCCTCCAGCAGACAATTGTACCGAATTCTTCATTATTGCTTGTTCCACCATTTGTGACTGAGACATGAAGTGTACATTCAACATTGCTGCCTGTGAAATATGCTTTGTTGTCAGTGCAGGTGCCCTCGTGCGTCTCAACGGAAGGGCAACATTAGATGTTGAAGAATCTATCTTTTGGTGGGGCATCAGCAGGTTTAATCCTTAAACTTGAAGCTCAAGCTTTGAGCCTCTGCGAAGTGAGTAAATAGTCTTTAATAACTCATTTACGGCAACAAGCAGCACCACCCGTCTGTAAGAGGCTGGTGTTTAGTGGGGACAACGTAGTCATTTGGTTTTAGAAGTTTCCTTAATTTTATGGGGTTTTTTTTATTAACTGATATAGTTTTCAGTTGATGACGGGGCAATCCTTTGCAAAACTGCATCTGAAAGCCAGGGTAGTTACTGGAGACTTTTCACTCCTGCTATACAGAAGTGTAAAATGAGGAGGAGGTAATGAATGAACTATATTACATCGAAATGTTTATGTATATACAAATAAACAGAACTTTACAAAGTATGCTGCCAATACGATCACTGACGTGACGGAATCTTCAGCAAACTGATTTGCTTCCCATTTCACTGGAGGATTGGAAAATCACGGGCAGGAATGCTGAAGTGGAAATTATCTTTTTTTTTTAAATTTAGAGTACCCAATACATTTTTTCAATTAAGAGCAATTTAGCGTGGCCAATCCACCTACCCAGCACATCTTTTGGGTTGTGGGAGCAAAACCCATGCAAACACGGGGAGAATGTGCAAATTCCACATGGAAAGTGACCCAGAGCCAGGATCGAACCTGGGACCTCAGCATTGTGAGGCAGCAATGCTAACCACTGCGCCACCGTGCTGCTCTGAAATTATCTTGTTAATGTTATCTGGAGTGACTTCCGGGTGCGGCGATGACCAGCTTAAGTCGCATGTTTCGACAGCTCCCGGTGGAAAGGACTTTTGGGCTCTTGATAGGAGCCCCAACGGCAATTTTAACGGCTAAAAACACTGTGCGGTAAACCAGAAGGGAATCCCCCCTGGACACTGATGGAAAAAGGAGAGGAAAGTGGCCGGATTGCGGTGGATCCTCTAGAGCAGCGGCCAGGAAGGCAGGCACAAAGCAAGATGGGGTCGGAAGGAGGCAGTTTAATATGGGGCCCTGACCAACAAGAGTTCCTGCGGTGTTGCGTGGAAGAACTTAAAAAGGAGATGAAGAAGGAGCTGTTGGCCCCGATATTACAGGCGATTGAAGGGCTAAAGGAGGAGCAAAAGACACAGGAGCAGGAGCTTCGGGTCGTGAAGGCAAAGGCTGCTGAGAATGAGGACGACATACAGGGCCTGGTGGTGAAGACAGAGATGCACGAGGCATAACACAAAAGGTGTGTGGAAAGGCTGGAGGTGCTGGAGAATAATGCGAGGAGGAAGAATTTAAGGATTCTTGGTCTTCCAGAAGGGGCGGACGTCGGGGCATATGTGAGCACGATGCTGCACTCGTTAATGGGATCGGAGGCCCCGACGGGCCCGTTGGAGGTGGTGGGAGCCTATCGAGTTATAGCGCGAAGACCGAGGGCTGGAGAAATTCCTCGAGCCATAGTGGTGAGATTTCTCCGATATAAGGACAGAGAGATGGTCCTCAGATGGGCAAAGAAAACTCGGAGCAGTAGGTGGGAGAACGCGGTGATCCGCGTATATCAAGATTGGAGTGCGGAGGTGGCGAGAAGGAGGGCAAGCTTTAATCGGGCCAAGGCAGTGCTGCACAAAAGGAAGGTTAAATTTGGAATGCTGCAGCCGGCAAGACTGTGGGTCACACATCAAGGGAAACACCACTACTTTGAAACGGCAGAAGAGGCGTGGACATTTATTGTCGAGAAACTGGAATAAGTGGGCTAGAAAAAGAACGTTTGGGACAAAGTGGTGGGGCGAATATGTCGGGTGAAGAGGGGGAAGAGATGATTTCCCAAGTTGTTAATCCTGCGACCCTGTAATTTTTCTCTCTTCCCCATGTTGGGGGGGGGGGTGCGACCCTGTAATTTTTCTCTCTTCCCCATGTGGGGGGGGGGGGGGGAGGGAGGATGAGGAGCTGGGGGTGCCGGCCATTGGGGGCGGGGCCAAATGGGAAGCGCGGGCTTTGTTCCCGCGCTATGGTAATCATGGCGGGAACAGGGAAGCAGGAAGGAGGGGGCCTCGCACAGTGGGAGCCGAGGTCACGGGGGGAAGCCAAGGTCTGCCAGAGTTTGCTGACTTCTGGGAGCAACATGGGGGGTGCAATTACGCTAGTGAGGGATCTAGCGGGGGGGGGGGGGGTTAACTGGGTTGCTGCTGCTGGGGAGAAGGGGGAGCTGGTATGGGGTGGGGTGGTCGAGGCGGGAGGCGGCGTTGGGGGGAGATACGGCTACGTGGGGACCGGGTGAGGAGCTGGATTGAAAAAGGAGATGGCTAGTCGACAGGGGGGGGGGGGGGGGGTAGGGGGGTAAAGAGCCCCCCAACCCGGCTGATCACGTGGAATGTGAGAGGGCTGAACGGGCCGATTAAAGAGGGCACGGGTACTCGCACACCTAAAGAAACTTAAGGCAGATGTGGTTATGCTGCAGGAGACGCATCTGAAACTGATAGACCAGGTCAGACTACGCAAAGGATGGGTGGGGCAGGTGTTCCATTCGGGGCTAGACGCAAAAAACAGGGGGGTGGCTATACTAGTGGGGAAGCGGGTAATGTTTGAGGCAAAGACCATAGTGGCGGATAGTGGGGGCAGATACGTGATGGTGAGTGGCAAATTGCAAGGGGAGGCGGTGGTCTTAGTGAACGTATATGCCCCGAACTGGGATGATGCCAACTTTATGAGGCGCATGCTAGGACGTATCCCGGACCTAGAGGCGGGGAAGCTGGTAATGGGTGGAGATTTTAACACGGTGCTGGAACCAGGGCTGGACAGATCGAGGTCCAGGACCGGAAGGAGGCCGGCTGCAGCTAGGGTGCTTAAGGACTTTATGGAGCAGATGGGAGGAGTAGACCCCTGGAGATTTAGTAGACCTAGGAGTAAGGAGTTTTAGTTTTTCTCCTATGTCCACAAAGTTTGTTCACGGATAGACTTTTTTGTTTTGGGAAGGGCACTGATCCCGACGGGGACGGAGTACACGGCTATAGCTATTTTGGATCACGCTCCGCATTGGGTGGACCTGGAGATAGGGGAGGAAAAAGAACAGCGTCCACCCTGGAGAATGGACATGGGATTATTGGCAGATGAGGGGGTGTATTGAAAGGTACTTGGAACTCAATGATAATGGGGAGGTTCAGGTGGGAGTGGTCTGGGAGGCGCTGAAGTCAGTGGTTAGAGGGGAGCTGATATCTATTAGGGCACATAAAGGAAAGCAGGAGGGTAGGGAAAGGGAGCGGTTGTTGAAAGAACTTCTGAGGGTGGACAGACAATATGCGGAGGCACCGGAGGAGGGACTGTACAGGGAAAGGCAAAGGCTACATGTAGAATTTGACTTGTTGACTACGGGTAATGCAGAGGCACAATGGAGGAAGGCACAGGGTGTACAGTACGAATATGGGGAGAAGGCGAGCAGGTTGCTGGCCCACCAACTGAGGAAAAGGGGAGCAGCGAGGGAGATAGGGGGGGTGAGAGATGAGGAGAGCGAGATGGAGCGGAGAGAGTGAATGGAGTGTTCAAGGCATTTTATGAAAGATTATATGAAGCTCAGCCCCCGGATGGGAAGGAGAGAATGATGTGCTTTCTGGATCAGCTGGAATTTCCTAAGGTGGAGGAGCAGGAGAGGGTGGGACTGGGAGCACAGATTGAGACGGAGGAAGTAGTGAAAGGGATTGGGAGCATGCAGGCGGGGAAGGCCCCGGGACTGGATGGATTCCCAGTTGAATTCTATAGGAAATATATGGACTTGCTGGCCCCGCTACTGATGAGAACCTTTAATGAGGCGAGGGAAAGGGGGCAGCTGCCCCCGACTATGTCAGAGGCAACGATATCGCTCCTCCTAAAGAAGGAAAAAGACCTGCTGCAATGCGGGTCCTATAGGCCTATTTCCCTCCTGAATGTGGACGCTAAGATTCTGGCCAAGGTAATGGCAACGAGGATAGAGGATTGTGTCCCGGGGGTGGTTCATGAGGACCAAACTGGGTTTGTGAAGGGGAGACAGCTGAATACAAATATACGGAGGCTGCTAGGGGTAATGATGATGCCCCCACCAGAGGGGGAAGCGGAGATGGTGGTAGCGATGGATGCCGAGAAAGCATTTGATAGAGTGGAGTGGGATTATTTGTGGGAGGTGCTGAGGAGATTTGGCTTTGGAGATGGGTATATCAGATGGGTACAGTTGCTGTATAGGGCCCCGATGGCGAGCGTGGTCACGAATGGACGGGGTCTGATTATTTTCGGCTCCATAGAGGGACGAGGCAGGGATGTCCTCTGTCCCCGTTATTGTTTGCACTGGCGATTGAGCCCCTGGCCATAGCATTGAGGGGTTCCAGGAAGTGGAGGGGAGTACTCCGGGGAGGAGAAGAACACCGGGTATCTCTGTATGCGGATGAATTGTTGCTATATGTGGCGGACCCGGCGGAGGGGATGCCAGAGATAATGCGGATACTTGGGGAGTTTGGGGATTTTTCAGGGTATAAATTGAACATGGGGGGAAAGTGAGTTGTTTGTGGTGCATCCAGGGGAGCAGAGCAGAGAAATAGAGGATTTACCGTTGAGGAAGGTAACAAGGGACTTTCGGTACTTGGGGATCCAGATAGCCAAGAATTGGGGTACATTACATAGGCTTAATTTAACGCAGCTGGTGGAACAGATGGAGGAGGACTTTAAGAGATGGGATATGGTATCCCTGTCACTGGCAGGGAGGGTGCAGGCGGTTAAAATGGTGGTCCTCCCGAGATTCCTTTTTATGTTTCAGTGCCTCCCGGTGGTGGTCACGAAGGCTTTTTTCAAAAGAATCGAGAAGAATATTATGAGTTTTGTGTGGGCCGGGAAGACCCCGAGAGTGAGGAGGGGATTTTTGCAGCGTAGTAGGGACAGGAGGGGGCTGGCACTACCGAGCCTAAGTGAGTACTACTGGGCCGCCAATATTTCAATGGTGTGTAAGTGGATGGGAGAAGAGGAGGGAGCGGCGTGGAAGAGATTGGAGAGGGCGTCCTGCAGTGGGACTAGCCTACAAGCTATGGTGACGGCACCGTTGCCGTTCTCACCGAAGAAATACACCACAAGCCCGGTGGTGGCTACATTGAAAATTTGGGGGCAGTGGAGACGGCATAGGGGAAAGACGGGAGCCTCGGTGCGGTCCCCGATAAGAAATAACCATAGGTTTGTTCCGGGGAGAATGGATGGGGGATTTGGAGCATGGCAAAGAGCAGGGGTAGCACAATTGAGAGATCTGTTCGTAGATGGGACGTTTGCGAGTCTGGGAGCGCTGACGGAAAAATATGGGTTGCCCCAAGGGAATGCATTTCGGTATATGCAACTGAGGGCTTTTGCGAGGCAACAGGTGAGGGAATTCCTGCATTCCTGCAGCTCCCGACGCAGGAGGTGCAGGATAGAGTGATCTCAGAGACATGGGTGGGGGATGGTAAGGTGTCGGACATATATAGGGAAATGAGGGACGAGGGGGAGATCATGGTAGATTAGCTGAAAGGGAAATGGGAAGAAGAGCTGGGGGAGATGAGGAGGGGCTGTGGGCTGATGCCCTACGTAGGGTAAACTCATCGTCCTCGTGTGCCAGGCTAAGCCTGATACAATTTAAGGTGTTACACTGGGCGCATATGACTGGAGCACGGCTCAGTAAATTTTTTGGGGTAGAGGATAGGTGTGCGAGATGCTCGAGAAGCCCAGCGAATCACACCCACATGTTCTGGTCATGCCCGGCACTACAGGGGTTTTGGGTGGGGGTGGCAAAGGTGCTTTCGAAGGTGGTGGGGGTCCAGGTCGAACCAAGCTGGGAGTTGGCTATATTTGGGGTTGCAGAAGAGCCGGGAGTGCAGGAGGCGAGAGAGGCTGATGTTTTGGCCTTTGCGTCCCTAGTAGCCCGGCGCAGGATATTGTTAATGTGGAAGGAAGCCAAACCCCCGGGTGTGGAGACCTGGATAAACGACATGGCAGGGTTTATAAAGTTAGAACGGATTAAGTTCGTACTAAGGGGTTCGGCTCAAGGGTTCACCAGGCGGTGGCAACCATTCGTCGACTACCTCACAGAAAGATAGAGGGAATGGAAAAGAAGAAGACAACAGCAGCAACCCAGGAGGGAGGGGGAGAGGGGGGGGGGGAAGGGAGGAACCGGACGGACTCTCAGGGATGTTATTGTACATGTATAGGCACTTGTTTTAGGTAATGTATATTGGACTGTTGGATTGTATCTTTGGAGAGTATTTATTTTTGACCAGGCAGTTGCCATTTAGTTTGGTTTCTGTTTATATATTATTTATTTATTTGTTTAAAACTGGCCAATGTTATTTATATTGCTTTATTGTTGTTTAAAAGAAACACTACGTACTGTTATGTTTGGCCAAAAAATCTTGAATAAAATATATTTATAAAAAAAAGTTATCTGGAGTAGATTTTTTAAAATACCCTTAAGCTTGAATATTACTAATTTGCAGGAGTTTGGGTAATAAGCTACAGTATGGGACTAAAACTAAATGGATATATGGGATTAAATTAGGGGGTTATTTCAAAGAGCAGATAGGAGCATGATGGACTGAAGTGTCCCCAGCCCTGTATAATTCTGCCTCAGATGTCGGTGTTTTCTGCATTTTATTTCTATCCTCCGCCATTCATGGTGGTGTCATTGTTTCTGAGAGAGAGCTGCCTAATTTATCGAACAATTGTAAATTCCACCCCAAACCAAAGGCACTGGTGCAAATAAACATCAAACAGTCCGAAGAAAGATAGAAATGATGCAAGCCGCCTCATCAATCCTCTTTTGCAGCATCTATTTCTAACCTGGTTTCAAACATCTATCTCCCATGATGTGAAGATGCCGGCATTGGACTGGGGTTAAAAGTCCCAACAGGTTTGTTTCAAACACTAGCTTTGGACCCACGGCGAAGAATCACTGAAACGACTACACGCTGACATCAATAAGTTCCATCCCACCATCAGACTCACCATGGACTACTCTCCAAAATCAGTTGCACCCTTGGACACACTCATTTCCATGAAGGACGGTCACCTCAGCACTTCGCTTTACCGCAAGCCCACGGATAACCTCACGATGCTCCACTTCTCCAGCTTCCACCCTAAACACATTTAAAGAAGCCATCCCCTATGGACAAGCCCTCCGTATACACAGGATCTGTTCAGACGAGGAGGAGCGTAACCGACATCTACAGACGTTGAAAGATGCCCTCATACGAACGAGATATAGCACTCGACTCATCGATCGACAGTTCCAACTCACCACAGCAAAAAACCGCACCGACCTCCTCAGAAGACAAACACGGGACACAACCAACAGAGTACCCTTCGTCGTCCAGTACTTTCCCGGAGTGGAGAAACTACAACATCTTTGCAGCCTTCAATACGTCATCGATGACGATGAACATCTTGCCAAGGTCATCCCCACACCCCCACTACTTGCCTTCAAACAACCGCGCAACCTCAAACAAACCATTGTTTGCAGCAAACTACCCAGCCTTCAGAACAGTGACCACGACACCACGCAACCCTGCCATGGCAATCTCTGCAAGACATGCCAGATCATCGACATGGATACCACCATTACACATGAGAACACCACCCACCAGGTACGCGATACATACTTGTGCGACTCGGCCAACGTTGTCTACCTCATGCGCTGCAGGAAAGGATGGCCTGGAGCGTGGTACATTGGCGAGACCATGCAGACGCTGCAACAATGAATGAACGGACATCGCGCGACAATCACCAGGTAGGAATGTTCCCTTCCAGTCGGGGAACACTTCAGCATTCAGCCTCTGATCTCCGGGTAAGCGTTCTCCAAGGCGGCCTTCAGGACGTGCATCAACGCAGAATCGCCAAGCAGAAACTTGTAGCCAAGTTCTGCACACGAGTGCGGCCTCAACCAGGACCTGGGATTCATGTTGCATTACATTCATCCCCCACCATCTGGCCTGGGCTTGCGAAATCCTACCAACTGTCCTAGTTTGAGACAATTCACACCTCTTTAACCTGGGATTACTCCTCTCTCTGCATCCGTAAAGACTTAATTACCCTAACCATCTCCCAGTAAGTGGTTTGTTTGCTCTGACCTAAATGTACACTTTGTAATGTGTGCTTTTATTCAGCAGGGGGCGCATTAGCACCACAAAGTTTGTCAGGATGATGAACTAGGATTATTCTGCATTGTACTTCCTTCAAATCATTTTAATTTTACTTTTTTAATATTTTTATTGGCATTTTCCAACTTTAACAGTATCACAGTTTAACATATAAAGCATAAAGCACGTGTTATTTACAAAGTAGCAGCTCGAGTGTGTCTGATCTTTACAAGCAAGTTCGTGTCAAAGAACAAAAAAGTACAGCGCAGGAACAGGCCCTTCGGCCCTCCAACCCGTGCCGACCATGCTGCCCGTCTAAACGAAAATGTTCTACACTTCGTGGATTCGTATCCCTCTCTTCCCATCCTATTCATGTATTTGTCAAGATGCTCCTTAAATGTCACTATCGTCCTTGCTTCCACCACCTCCTCTGGCAGCAAGTTCTAGGCACCCACTACCCACTGTGTTTAAAAAAAACAAAAACTTGCCTCATACATCTCCTCTAAACCTTGCCCCTCGCACCTTAAACCTATGCCCCCTAGTAATTGACCCCTCTACCCTGGGGAAAAGCCTCTGACTATCCACTCTGTCTGTGCCCCTCATAATTTTGTAGACCTCTATCAGGTCGCCACTTAACCTCCGACGTTCCAGTGAGAACAAACCGAGTTTATTCAACCGCTCCTCATAGCTAATGCCCTCCGTACCAGGCAACATCCTGGTAAATCTCTTCTGCACCCTCTGCAAAGCCTCCACATCCTTCTGATAATATGGCAACCAGAATTGAACATTATACTCCAAGTGTGGCCTAACTAACGTTCGATACAGCTGCAACATGACTTGCCAATTCTTATACTCAATGCCCCGGCCAATGAAGGCCAATGTATGCCTTCTTGACTACCTTCTTCACCTGTGCCCCTTTCAGTGACCTGTGAACCTGTACACCTAGATCGCTCTGACTTTCAATACTCTTGAGGGTTCTGCCATTCACTGTATATTCACTACCTGCATTAGACCTTCCAAAAATGCATTACCTCACATTTGTCCGGATTAAACTCCATCTGCCATCTCTCTGCCCAAGTCTTAAAACTATCTAAATCCTGCTGTATCCTCTGACAGTCATCATCGCTATCTGCAATTCCACCAACCTTTGTGTCGTCTGCAGACTTACTAATCAGACCAGTTACATTTTCCTCCAAATCATTTATATATACTACAAACAGCAAAGGTCCCAGCATTGATCCCTGCGGAACACCACTGGTCACAGCCCTCCAATTAGAAAAGCATCCTTCCATTGCAACTCTTTGCCTTCTATGACCCAGCCAGTTCTGTATCCACCTTGCCAGCTCACCCCTGATCCCGTGTGACTTCACCTTTTGTACTAGTCTGCCATGAGGGACCTTGTCAAAGGCCTTACTGAAGTCCATATAAACAACATCCACTGCCCTACCTGCATCAATCATCTTTGTGACCTCCTCGAAAAACTCTTATCAAGTTAGTGAGACACAACCTCCCCTTCACAAAACCATGTTACCTCTCACTAATACGTCCATTTGCTTCCAAATAGGAGTAGATCCTGTCTCGAAGAATTCTCTCCAGTAATTTCCCTATCACTGACGTAAGGCTCACCTGCCTGTAGTTCCCTGGATTATCCTTGCTACCTTTCTTAAACAAAGGAACAACATTGGCTATTCTCCAGTCTTCCAGGACATCACCTGAAGACAGTGAGGATCCAAAGATTTCTGTCAAGACCTCAGCAATTTCCCCTCTAGCCTCCTTCAGTATTCTGGGGTAGATCCCATCCGGCCCTGGGGACTTATCTACCGTAATATTTTTCAAGACGTCCAACACCTCGACTTTTTGGATCTCAATGTGACCCAGGCTATCTACACGCCCTTCTCCAGACTCAACATCCACCAATTCCTTCTCTTTGGTGAATACTGATGCAAAGTATTCATTTAGTACTTCGCCCATTTCCTCTGGCTCCACACATAGATTCCCTTGCCTATCCTTCAGGGGCCAACCCTTTCGCTGGCTACCCTCTTGCTTTTTATATATGTGTAAAAAGCCTTGGGATTTTCCTTTACCCTATTTGACTTTTCGTGACCCCTTCTAGCCCTCCTGACTCCTTGCTTAAGTTCCTTCCTACTTTCCTTATATTCCACACAGGCTTCGTCTGTTCCCAGCCTTCTAGCCGTGACAAATGCCTCCTTTTTCTTTTTGACGAGGCCTACAATATCTTTCGTTATCCAAGCTCCCGAAATTTGCCATATTTATCCTTCTTCCGCACAGGAACATGCCGGTCCTGAATTCCTTTCAACTGACATTTGAAAGCCTCCCACATGTCAGATGTTGATCTACCCTCAAACATCTTCCCCCAATCTAGGTTCTTTAGTTCCCGCCTAATATTGTTATAATTAGCCTTCCCCCAATTTAGCACATTCACCCTCGGACCACTCTTATCCTTGTCCACCAGAACTTTAAAACTTACTGAATTGTGGTCACTGTTCCCGAAATGCTCCTCTACTGAAACATCTACCACCTGGCCGGACTCATTCCCCAATACCAGGTCCAGTACAGCCCCTTCCCTAGTTGGACTGTCTACATATTGTTTTAAGAAGCCCTCCTGGATGCTCATTACAAACTCTGCCGCATCCGGGCCCCTGGCACTAAGTGAGTCCCAGTCAATATTGGGGAAGTTGAAGTCTCCCATGACAAACAACCCTGTTGTTTTTACTCGTTTCCAAAATCTGTCTACCTATCTGCTCCTCTATCTCCTGCTGGCTGTTGGGAGGCCTGTTGTAAACCCCCAACATTGTGACTGCACCCTTCTTATTCCTGATCTCTACCCATATAGCCTCGCTGCCTCTGAGGTGTCCTCCCGTAGTGCAGCTGTGGTATTCTCCCTAACCAGTAGCGCAACTCCGCCACCCCTTTTACATCCCCCTCTAGCCCGTCTGAAACATCTAAATCCTGGAATGTTTAGCTGCCAATCCTGTCCTTCCCTCAACCAGGTCTCTGTAATGGCAACAACATCATAGTTCTAAGTACTAATCCAAGCTTTAAATTCATCTGCTTTACCCGTAATACTTCTTGCATTAAAACATATGCACTTCAGGCCACCAGACCCGCTGTTTTCAGCAACATCTCCCTGTCTGCTCTTCCTCAGAGCCATACTGGCCCGATTCCCTAGTTCTCCCTCAATGCTTTCACCTTCTGACCTATTGTTCCGGTACCCACCCACCTGCCATACTAGTTTAAACCCTCCCGTGTGACACTAGCAAACCTTGCGGCCAGGATATTTATGCCTCTCCAGTTTAGATGCAACCCGTCCTTATATAGGTCACACCTGCCCTGGAAAAGCTCCCAGTGGTCCAGATAATGGAAACCCTCCCTCCTACACCAGCTGTTTAGCCATGTGTTTAGCTGCTCTATCTTCCTATTTCTAGCCTCACTGGCACATGGCACAGGGAGTAATCCCGAGATTACAACCCTAGAGGTCCTGTCTTTTAACTTTCTGCCTAGCTCCCTGAACTCCTGCTGCAGGACCTCATGCCCCTTCCTATGTCGCTAGTACCAATATGTACGACGGCCTCTGCCTGTTTGCCGTCCCCCTTCAGGATACCTGCTACCCGTTCGGAGACATCCTGGACCCTGGCACCAGGGAGGCAACATACCATCCTGTGTCACGGATACAACGATTTTTACAAGCGGTCCCTCCATCTCCTTCCCCTGTTGGAGGCATGTTCTGCTTTTTTCCCCCCGCTGGAGGTTTTATTTTTAGTTTGGGAGGAGGAGTCTGTGTGCCTCCCCCCAGTCTGCCTCTTTTTCTTGTACGTGTCTTCCCTGGTCTTTCTCTCTCTTCCGCCCCCCCCCCCCCCCCCCTCCCCCTTCCTAGTCGCTGTTTGCCTCAAACTGATCTTGGAATGGGCTGGTGAATGGCCCCATGCTTTGTGGAAGCCCTCGTCCAATCGCCAGCCAAGCAGGATTCTCCAGTGGGTGATTAGGGATGCGAAAGCCAGGGCGTTGGTCCTCTTCCCCAATGAAGATCTGGCTGCTCCAATACCCCGAAGACTGCCGCTCTCGGGCATGGCTCCACCCTCACCACCACAGCCTTGGACTTAGCCTCGAAGAAGGCTGTCCAGAACCTGACGCGTCTGGGGCATGACCAGAACATGTGGGCATGGATGGCCGGGCCTCCGTTGCACAGTTCACACTTGTCCTCCACCTCCAGGAAGAACGTGTCCTAGTCAGGTGGATGGGTATGAGAGCCAAACACTGGGTGAGGGGTCTTCCTGGAAGGGAACGACCTTCCGTGCCTAGTGCAGGAGGAGGAGGAGTTGGCTCTGCTCAGTGCTTCCCCAATCACTTCCGCCCCAATTCGTACTCCCATTTCTGTCCAGCTTCGACCAGTGGTAGTCTTGCCCTATCTAGCAGCCGTCCGTATATGTTCCCACCGTCTAAGGTTACGAGTCTGTCCCCTATATAGAGGTCCCTAAGCGCTTGGGTCTCCCTGTCCCATCTCCATTTTATAAAGGTGGTGTCGAGCATGGCTGGTGGGAATTTGTAGTTGCCGCAGATGGGGGCCATGGAGGACATCTCGGATTAACCAAAATGTCTCATTTGGTTGCACATCTTCAATGTGGCTCCCACCACTGGGTTGAATGTGTACTTCTGTTGGGGATGGGGGTGCTGCTGTGGCAAGTGCACGGAAGGTCGTTCCCTTCCAGGAAGACCCCTCACCCATTGTGTTTGGCTCTCATACCCATCCCCTCATCCTGTCAGCTGTGGCCACCCAGTGGTTGTACTGTAGACTTGGCACAGCTAGACCGCCCATGTTTTCCTCCTTTTGTAGCATTGACTTAGGGATCCTCTGGTTCTTACCACTCCGTGCACACACACACTAACGTCATGATCATTTTATCTGTGCTCTGGAAGGCTTTGGGGATGAAGATCGGTAGAAATCAACATGACGAGGAACCTCAGCAATACCAGGGTGAGTGGGAGTGCATCCCATCTCTGCAGGTCGCTTTTGACTTCCTCCACTGGACTGGTCAGGTTCCACTCTGGGGTCTCCCTTTGTTTCAGGACCCTCAAGTGCCTGCTTGTGCCATCTGGTTTCCTCAGCCCATTCCTCCCCTGCCGATGCCTATTTGATACCCAGCTCATTTTTCCTGTTCTGTTCATTTTGTGCCCCCTCCCTACCAGGAGGTGCGCTGTGGTCCCCCTTGCTTTCTGCCTTCCCATGGTAGCTATTTCGGAGGGTGTGGTGGCCCTCCTCCCTGGGTTGGTCTAGCCCCTTCCTCAAGGGGTAATTTAGTATGGCCAATCCACCTAACCTGCACATCTTTGGGTTGTGGGGGTGAAACCCACGCAAACACGGGGCGAATGTGCAAACTCCACACGGAGTTTGGGACCTCAGTGCTGTGAGGCAGTAATGCTAACCACTACGTGTGCTGCCCTCAACTTCAGCAAAGTTAAGGGGAGAAATAGAATCTACTCAAAAAAAAAAAAAAATTGTGATTTACAAACACAAAACCTTTCCTTGCAAATTGTGTTGAACGTGTCAGATTTTAATATTTGCTGGTTAAGTTGGGGACAGGTATCAGGATAAGCTTCTTCCAAGCTGCACAGTTGATACCTAGTATGGGTGTTTTGGGCACAGCAGCGTGAGCAAAGCAACACTGGAATCAATCACAATACGATAAACATACTGGGATGGAAAGAACCAAACATTTGTAATTGAAGGATGGCTAGTGTATCCTCATCTTCGGAAGTTTGAAAAATAAAGGCACACACAGAAGCAGAGTGAATCGGTATGTTTATTTTGTTTTTAAAGCCAGCTAACAGTGAGACATATTTCCTTTCATTGTTAACTAAAATATTGAAGATTAAAATTGTTCTTTTAAAAAAAAATACACTTCAGGGGCAGGGAAATAAATGGCGTGTTCCATTGAAGATACAAATCCATGCCAGGCCCACACTGTTCAATATGTACAGAAAGAGCAGTCAAAAACAGCAGCACTCATTGTTTACAGAATCAGCATGCACATATACAGCAGGTAAAATAACAGCAGGAATTTCCCCCATCACAAGTTCCACAGTGAAACCTCAGTTGCAAATCTGCTCAAGTAGTTAACACGGTCGCTTCACAACCTTTATCAAAATATTCATCTTTTATATTCACAGTTCATCTGCTCTCGTTCTCCATTTCTCCAGTTTGCATTTACACACATATATTTCTACTGATAATTCCCTAAGAAATAAACCCAATATTTTTCATTCTTTTAAAAAAAAAAAAATATCCACCTTCTTCTGCCTCACCCTGCCCCTGGAACTGCTGTTATCTCTCAATGCAGCTTCTTCAAGAAGCATGGGTGAGTTGGAAGTGATCTGCCACTGGGTGTGGGGATGGGGATTGAGAGGGGTGGGGGGGATATTAACCTAGGATTCTATAGATGGTTAAGTTCCACCTTAATAATTATCATTTATCAGGCCGAAGGGCCTGTTCTGTGCTGTATTTTCTATGTTCTATGTTCTAATGTTGCTATTTAGGTGGACCTAAAGAAATAAACAACCACAATATTGCCATAGTGGTATGTACAGATATTTGGAAACATGCATTCTTAGCAACATTCAACACAACTTTGGTACTAAAAGAAAAGTGATGTTTTATTTCTTGACGATTTTCTTCTTCCCGTGCCCTCTCTTGAAAGCATTAACCCCCAAACCTGATGCACCCGTTTGGGTCTTTGTGACCTATCCGTGGGAAAAAATGAAGATTTTGGGAAGGGAAGAATAGTTAGCCTGAGACTCGAGGCACAGCCAGTCAAATTCTGAAGTAGAAAACAAATAGCAAAACATAAACTTAGCAAAAATTGAACACATCAACGCCTAAAGCAATGTTGTTCTGCAGGAAACAACTTATGTAGTTTAACTTAGAGATGTTTTGAACCCAGATTGCTTGGTTTTTCTATATAATTCCCATCTAAAAGCAACCTTTGACTCCGAGCTTGACAACATGGAAACCTGCCTGCGCAATATCATCACATTTGACTGATTAACTGCACTTCAGTTTCGGACAATCAGCTACAACGTTACTAGCATTGCACGTAGGAATTGAGGGATACCATGGCAACCTTCTCTGCTTGCTACCTCTGGTTTTGCAAGTTCTGGAATAAAGCTTGATTCATGCTCAGTTCAGTTTTTGTTCAGGGCTCGGTATTAAGCTAAAGGCTCAGAATCTACAGGCCAACATGCATGTGCACACAAAGAGAAATTTCAAGCGAGCCGACTGCTCAGCAAATTACAGGGGGAGATGGATTTTGTCACTTTTGAGTCTAGTCAGGTGGATAAAGACACTTTACATTTTCATGTTTCCCCGTGGCTTTGGGGCACAAAGAGAAGTATTGATTAAGAATATCCATAGAATCCATAGACACCCCACAGTGCAGAAGGAGGCCATTTGGCCCATTGAGTCTGAACCAGCCCTCCGAAAGAGCTACCTACCTAGGCCCACTCCCCCGCCTTATCCCCGTAACACCACCTAACCTGCACACCTTTGGACTGTGGGAGGAAACCCACGCGGACACAGTCACCCAAAGCCAGAATTGAACCCAGGTCCCTGATGCTGCGAGGCAGCAGTGCTAACCACTGTGCACCGCAGTGAAGTATCATGTATAAATATCAAGCTTGTTTGATACAACAGGAATATTAATACTTTGCTTCTGGGCATGATTTAACTAAAATGAAAAGAGTCCTGTGGCGGGCGCGTTTAGCCAGGTGTTTCTAGTGCCATGAACAACCTGGCTATTAAACGGGACTCTACTTCATTTCTGGGCCTCAGCGAGGAATGCCCAGCCAAGGCCGCACTTAGTCCCATTTCCTGCACTAACAACCTCAGCTCAGCCCAATCTTTGAACCTCCACCACGGCCCCATGGATTCCACCCACCCCCCCGCCCAACTTACTAATGAGGGCGAGGGTGTCCTCAGCCCCCCCCCCCCCCCCCACCCTACCTCATAAGGGCAGAGCACCTTGCCACTGCCAACCTGGCACCCTCTCGTGAGATTTAACGGCCTTGTTGCATCCAGAGTCAGGCGTGACGAGGCTGGTAAATCAGGCCCTGTCTTTACCAAGGAAGAATATGCTATCCAAGCCATGCTGGAAGGGGAGATCATTCAGACACTAGAAATTTTTAAAATTGATAAGGTGGTGGTATTTGACGGGCTGTCTCAAAGTTGATAAGGCACCAGGTTCATTTGAGATAAATACTGAGGGAAGTGAGAGCAGAAATTCCAGAGGCAATGGTCATAATTTTCCAGTCTTTCCTTAGACTCAGGGATGCTGCCAGAGGACTGGAGGCGTTACTCAAATGTCCCCCCCAAAAAGTGGAAGAATGAGCCCAGCAACCACAGGGCAGTCAGTTTAATTTTGGTGTTGGAGGAACTTCGACAAATACGGGACAAAATTAATAGCCTTTTGGCAAATGCAGGTTACTTAAGGAAAGGCAGCATGGATTTCCTAAGGGAAAATTATGTTTAACTGACTTGCCAGAGTTTTTGAAGAGGTAACGGAGAGGATTGATGAGGGCAATGTTGTTGATGTGGTGTACATGGACTTCCAAAAGGTGTTTGATACAGTGCCACACAGCAGGCTTGAGCGCAAAATTACAGCTCATGAAATAAAAGGGACGGTAGTGACATGGAATTGGCTGAGTGACAGGAAATGGAGAAATGGAGAGCGGTTGTTAAGGAATGTTTTTCAGGCTGGAGAATGGCTTATTGTGGAGTTCCCCAGGGGAATATATATTAATGGCCTCGACCCAGGGCACAATTTTAAAAGTTGCAGTTGTCACAAAGCTCAGAAGCATTATGAACTGTGAGGAGGATAGTGCAGAACTTCTAAAGGGCATGGACAGATTGGTGGAATCGGCAGACAGGTGGCAGATGAAGTTCATTGCAGAGAAGTGTGAAATTATTCATTTTGGTAGGAAGAACATGGAGAGACAATACAAAATAAGTGTACAACTCTAAAGTGACACAGGAGCAGAAGGGACCTAGGTGTATTATAATAATGATAATCTTTATTACTGTCACAAGTAGGCTTACATTAACACTGCAATGAAGTTACTGTGAAAATCCCCTAGTCGTCACACTCCAGCACCTGTTCGGAGACACTGAGGGAGAATTCAGAATGTCCAATTCACCTAACAAGCAAGTCTTTTGGGATTTGTGGGAGGAAACCGGAGCACCCAGAGAAAACCCACGCAGACACGGGGAGAATGTGCAGACTGCGCACAGACAGTGACCCAAGCCGGGAAATGAACCCTGGTCCCTGACACTGTGAAGTTACAGTGCTAACCACTGTGCTATCGTTATAAGTGCATAAGTAATTGAAGGTGACAGAATGGGTTAAGAGTACAGTATGCTCGATTAAAAGTGGTCTACAGTATAAGAACAAGGACATAATGTTGAGCTTGTAAAGCACACAAGTTCAGCCTCAGCTGGCATATTGCTCCCAATTCTGGGCACCACACTTTGGGAAGGATATGAAGGTTTTGGAGGGAGTACAGAAAAGATTAATGAGAATGGTTCCAGCGATGAAGAGTGGCAGTAAAGAAGGTAGATTGGAGAAGTTAGGACTTACATTCCGAGGAGTAAAGAAGGCTGAGACGAGGTATTCAAAATCAGGAAGGGTCTAGGCAAAGTTGATAGGGAGAAGCTGTTCCTGGCCAGGAAAGATCGAGAGGGCACAGATTTAAAGCTATTTGAAAAAGAAGCAAAAGCGATGTGAGAAAAAAAACTTTTCACACAGGGAGTGGTTAAGGTCAGGGATGCACTACCTGGGAATGTGGCGGAGGCAGGTTCAATCGAGGCTTTCAAAAGGGATCTAGTCTGTTATCTGAAAAGGAAGAATGTGAAGGGTTACGAGGAGAATGGCACTAGGTGAATTGCTCATTCAGAGAGCTGGTACAGACAGGATGGGCCGAATGGCCTCCTTCTGCACTATAACAATTCTGTGAACTCCAATGCTGAAATCAGCGGCTAACCAAGCACTGTGGCCACTAGACAGACATGACAAGAGCAGGCTGGAGATATTTTCCCCCTCCCCCGGGAAATGGTCTAAACTTTCGTTCCTCATCTGTGAGGCAACACTGTGAGTTACTTCAAGCCAGCGCGATAGTGTGTTCTCTATGGTCCGCATGCATGCAAATGTCCAGCAGAGATCACTGATTAGGGATCGGGAATAGGAATCTCACCTTTCAGTATCCCAAGGCTGTTCAACCACTAGAGTGCCCGAATCACAACAGAGACCAAAGGAACATGGAAGCAGGAGCAGGTTGTTCAATTAGATCATGGCTGATCCGTTTTAATCGACTTCGCAAAATATCATTTGACATCATTACCCACCAAAAACCTGTCGATCTTGGTCTTTAAAGCTCCAGCTTCCATACTGTTCTAGGTGAGAGCATTTCAGGAATTGAACTTAGAACAGTCAGGTCTGAATGGTTTAAAGATACAGCAAATGGTGCCTTTCCTCAATAGGTCATCAGGGAACTGGTCTTAATTACTTCTTTAAAGAACCTGCAGTTCCAATATGTACAGACATTGCAGAGAAAAAGATATCCACAGGCCACAGAATCTTAGAATAGCAAAATCATTTCCATTAGATACCTATTAGGTAGCCGACCGAGAGAAATGATTAATAATAGGTTGAGTAAGAATAGGTTGAGTAAGAATAACTCATTTTTATCATTACTTGTTAAATGGTGAAAGAAAACCCAATCAATATGATTTATTGACTGGCCACAGAGAGTGCGAATTGGAATTATTAAGGGATTGTGGAGATCAACAGTCGTAGTCAATTAACCAGAAGCCTTTCAAGTATATTCCATTTGAGCCAAGCAGCGTAAATCATCCTCGAACTAAACGCCTACCGTGCAAGAACAAAGATTAATACTTAGATTCACAGACGGAACAAGTTGCTGAATGACTCCCATCCATCCCAATATTCTCTCGCATAACACCATCAGAGCACCCAGACTCCGAGTCCAGTTGTGGCCACACCATGATACATGTGCTTTCTCAAGGCACAGAATAAAAGGGATGATTGTTCACACTTTGTGTGAAACTAGACTAACACGGAAAAGGAGATTGGAAGGTGTCCATTAGACTTCCAGCCATCTGAATGACTTTTGTCAATAGTCTTGGCATGGTATCTATCAGCAGAAGTGCAGCAATCAAGCTTCACCCTTTGGGAGATTCAGAAAGGGGAATATAGCTGTAAATTGTCCACCCAATATAAGCACAGATAATGTTACCACAATGGGCGCCTTAAACTCTATAACGGCTCTAACAGTCCTGTACTCAAATTCACTGCTAATAAGCAATGGACCACCACACCAATAAGTTATCAACGGTGCCAAAACATGCCAATCCAATAACCTGGAAGGAGCTTTGAACTCAATTCCATAACCTGACCGGTTTAGTTATTCCCAAATCTTCCCACTTGTTTCAAATGCAGACTCCAGCATGAACAAGAAAATAAATTCAATTATTTTTTAAACTTTGTTTTTCTAAAAAGGAAACCCTCACTATCTTATGTACATCACAACAAGGTGCTGCAAGTATATTTGGTTATTAAATGCTGATAGCATTGAGTGAACCAGCTCGGTGACTGAGCTGAAGGAGAGCGATTAATCACCTAACAGCCACTCCCCCCACCCCCGCCGTTAACTATTGCTTATATACTGCCAGCTCAATTTGTCTTCAGAGACACCTTGCCCCAATCACAACAGCCGTTACACATTAAACAGTTTAAAAAGAAATTGAGGAAACCAAATTATCAGAGTTCCGACTGAGATTCTCGACCTACAATTTTAACCGTTGTCTTTTTTCTTTCCATATCCTGATGGTTCTGCTGTGAATTCCTGTTTTTATGTTAGAGCTATTGATTATTGAAAGCAGTAATATAAAAGCAAAAAAATCTGGATGCTGCAAATCTGAAACAAAAGCATAAAATGCTGGATAAACTCAGCAGGTGTGGCAGCATCTGTGGAGAGAGAAACAGGGTTTTTTTCCCCTCGTTTTTTATAATAAATTTAAAGTGCGCCCAATTCATTTTTTTCAATTAAGGGGCAATTCAACATGGCCAATCCACCTAGCCTGCACATCTTTGGACTGTGGGAGCGAAACCCACGCAAACGCAGGGAGAATGGGCAAACTCCACAAGGACAGTGACCCACAGCCGGGATCAAACCTGGGACCTCGGCACTGTGAGACAGCAGTGCTAACCACTGCGCCACCGTGCTGCCCAAAGAGAAACAGAGTCAACGCTTCGAGTCCGCCTGACTCTTTTTCAGAGCTCTGAGCTTCTTCCCCTCTGGGAAAAAGCTGCCAGACCTGCTGAGTTTTATCCAGCATTCTTAAATATTGCAAGTGTTTGTTTTTTTAGTTGTTCCAAAGTGAGGGTAATGGAAAAGCAACATAACTTATTCTGTGAGAAGTATTTCAAGAGCCTTTAACTTTTTTAGTTTTGCCAACAGTCTTCCTTCAGCCACAAAAACAAATAAGGCGTCAAGAGGTCTGGTCAGAACCATTACTGCAGAATAAAATCGAAGATTTGAAATTTAACGGAGTTTGGGATCAAACGAAAATACGTTGAAAAGGCAAACCGAGAGTCTTGTTGCTGTTCATTTCCTGCTCCTGGACTATGTGCGCACGTGGCGAAAAAGGGGTCAGTGTCTTCAAGTAGAATCAATCCATCCACAGCCACTAATAATGTTGTCTGCAACCTGTTGCCAATTAAAAAAATAGAAGGCAATGTGCCGTCAACTGAAGGGAGAGGACGTCAGCAACAAGTGGAAGAAACTTTAAGAATTTACCCTTTCAGAACAAGTGGGCCATCTATATTTTCCCGCAGATTTCTTTTTGATGGTGGGAGTGTGATAAATGAATGTAATGCCCTTAAAAAGAAGATAATTCTACTAGCTTTATTTTTAAACCCACTGCAGCAATCAAATCAGAATCATCTACAGAATAGGATTGAGCCTATCGTTCCTCGTCAGGAGCAGACATTTTTCAGTAATGCTAAAAGAGAATTACATAATATATAAATTTGCTGTGATAAATTTATACCGCAATATTACTCAAATATTACACCGTCAGAAAACAATATTGTCTTGGGTATTTATTCCAGTGTACAGCTCCTACATTGCAATATTCTGAGGTAAAATATAAGCTTTTAATTCTCCAGGTTTCAGAGAACGTTGCCGGAGGTATATTTACAAGGAGGTTAGTGCACAAAAAAAAAATACAGCTGCCTTCCGAGTCAGATTTTCAACATTCTAGTTTGAACAATGATCAGATTGAAAATAAAAATATTATTGTTCACGTCTTTGGACAAATTGATGAATGAAGTTGTTTTTGGAGCACATTGGCTGGAAATGGGCCTGTAACAAAATGTCGCCAGGTCCACCTCAGTCCGGTCATCTTTAAGAGCTCCAAATGCCTGGGGATATTGTGAATCTCATTCTCATTTTACGCTCTTTAGTTTAACCCTGTCAAAATTTTTAAAATCAGCCTACTGTAAGCACAAAAGGCTAACCCAGGAGCAATGGATTTAGTGCACGTTCACAGCAAGGAATCCTTAACCTGTTACAATTCCCAGAAGTCTTTATGGTTTCCATAAAGTGAAGAAGCCAACATGGAAAATTCACTATTTCAAAATAAAGTTTCGATTTAATATCTCCCGGTTTGTATCGCGCCCGCCCCGAGACCGGAAATTTCCGCCCAAGGTCAATGGAGCTTTAAACTGTCCGTCGAATCTTACGTTCCGCCCACGACGATTCGCGCAGCAGGTGGAACCTGAATATTTACCCCTCTGCTTCGCACTATCTGAATGCAGGCCTCTGCCACCCTGAACCAACAAGACAACAAACACATCTCTTCACTTCCCTTCTCTACCATCAGGATCACCTTCCCAGAGCTCCAGCTGGGTCTGCAAGCCCGGCGTGTGGGGGACTACGAGGGTCTGTCAGTGTCATAATAATAATCGCTTATTGTCACAAGTAGGCTTCAATGAAGTTACTGTGAAAAGCCCCTAGTCGCCACATTCCAGTGCTTGTTCGGGGAGGCTGGTACGGGAATTGAACTCATGCTGCTGGCATTGTTCTGCATTACAAGCCAGCTATTTAGCCCACTGTGCTAAACCAGCCCTAGCGTCATGTTGGCGTCAGTCGAGTACAACTATTTTGCGAATCCTGAGCTACAGTTTTCTCCGCTTTCCTGTTCTTTTCCTTGTCGTTCCTCTAACCTGGAAGGTGTTGGGATTCTTGCGCTGCAGTTTTCCTGTAGCTCACTTTAAATGATCTTTCTTCACTGGAGACCCTGGAAAGTGAGTTTCAATCAGCTATACAATGACAGGGGGTTCAAGTCTGATCCAATCTTCAACTGGTAGTCTTACATATACAAGCACACCACCACAAGATATTTATCGCATCCTAGCCCAGATATATGAAGACGACTTATAATACCCTCAACTTCTGCCTCATTCAATAACCAACTAGATTAGACTGTAGGTCAAACCAATGGGTTCTTGCTCTTTTTGGTCAAATGTCAGATGTTACATTTGCTCCGAGTACACTTTCAGTCAACCATACTCCTTCCTCCTGCGTAGTGCTGTTTTCTGAGCAGAGCTATATAAATATTATAATCCAACTGTTTAATCCAACTCTGGTAGCAGCAGTGGAATATTTTTTGTTCAGGATCAAGTGCAGCAACGTTTTTCCATTGGTGCATAATTTGTGCCAATATGCTTCAGAACTACTAGGATCAGATTACACTGGAGACAAGTCAGCTAAAAGTAAGTAAAGCCGTCACAGTCCCAGATGACCAGAGGTTGCTTTCCCCTTTTTAAAAAAATTTAGTATATCCAATTCATTTTTTCCAATTAAGGGGCAATTTAGCGTGGCCAATCTACCTATCCTGCACATTTTTGGGTTGTGGGGGCGAAACCCACGGAAACACGGGGAGAATGAGAAAACTCCTAACAGACAGTGACCCAGAGCCGGGATCGAACCTGGGACCTCGGCGCCGTGAGGCTGCAGTGCTAACCACTGCGCCACCGTGCTGCCCTGGCTGCTTTCCCCTTTGAGGATCACCACATCTCAGGCGAGGGGCAAGGTTAAGAAACCTCAGCCGGTACAAGAATTGAACCCGCGCTGTCGGCCTCGCTCTGCATCACGAACCAGCTGTCTAGCCAACTGAGCTAAACCGGCTACCACTGTGTCAGCGACCAGTATAAGGAAAGCAAGTTGAAACCGGCAAAATAAACACACTCCCAACCACAGGTCACTTGAGAATGGCAGTCAAGCAACTAAATAAAAAATAAGATCAGGCGCAGGCAGAAACAGAATTCAAACTATTGTGCCCGCTGTTGAACACTGATGCATAGAATCAGTTAAAATTAAAATGCATGTCTTGCTGGGATTGTCCCCGGTGGGGGGCAGGGTACAGACTGCGCAGTCAAATGTAGTCTCTTTCTTCAGGCACTCCCCAAGTGTCTTCTCTCCTCTTTTAAGGCAACTCCTTAAAGCCTACTTCCTTGACTAAGTTTTCGGTCACGTGTCTCAACGTCTCCTCTTTCTCCTCCTTTGCCTCAGTGCCCATTTTAATGATTAACACTCCTGCAAAGAACCTTGCAATGTTTTACTGCACCAAAGATACAATATGAATCTGAGCCGTTACTATTTATGGAAGCTTCACTCCAGGGATTGTACGCTCAAGCTGGACCAACACTGCAAGAGTGTTGTTCCCCAGGTGAGATGTTAAAGTGAGGTACCAGCTGCTATTGCCGGTGAACATGGCACTGGCACTATTTGAAGAACAGAGAACTATTTTGACCAATATATATCTCCGTCAACCCTCAAAACTGTCTGTCTGACTGGTACTTTATGTCACTGCACTTTGTGGAGTCTCTCCCCCCCCCCCTCCCCCCGCCTCCCCCCATCATTCACATGCATGAGAAAATCATGCAGGTCACTCACATTAGCACCCAGAAAGAAACATACCCCACGATGGAACTGAACAGAAATATGAAGGCTGTGGAGTTGAGGAAGGAATGAAGCAAAACAGCACAATGTAGGAACTAAATTGCAGAGGTTAGGTACTGGGTCAAATGACCTTTTCCCATGGTTACACTGGTACGTTTGTATATCTCAGGTCTAAAGATTTACGAGCTCCAAAATCCTACGAAAACAACCTCATCAATGAACATTCCTGAACATCCACTGCATACTCTTAAGCGTTCAATTTAAAACCAGCCCTGATCCCAAACGCCTGTTAAGTCAGTCCCTCTAACACGGAGTAGCTGGTACCGTGTCATTCTCCGTCCCACAGTTTAAAATAGTACTACTTATAAGTATTCTAGTTATTCCCGGCCTGTTACCATTTCAAACTCAAAGCCTCACCGTCGCCTGTTAAAGACAGTATTCAATCTGATCACATAAGGGACCTTCCAAATTTAAAGTGGGCACAGTAAGAAGTCTTACAACACCAGGTTAAAGTCCAATCAAAGGTTTGTTTTGAATCACTCGCTTTCGGAGCGCAGCTCCTTCCTCCGGTGAATCAGGTGAATTTAAAGTGGGAAGGGATCAGGTGAATGTGCAATACTTCAATGATTTTGGTTACATCAGATTTGCACAGCTTGTGGCCACCTGCATCAGAATAGGGGGCTGGGAAACTGCAACTATAATTTTGCAGTGTGGGCTGAGTGATTAGAATTCTGAAAGTAGACTAAATCAGAACAAAAGCCAGCAAGGTAAATTCTGGTTGTTGAAAAGAATACTATCCTTTTAACGAAAACTATGTTTTCTCCTTAATTGCTGCACCTTTTAGCAGCGAAAATAACATCTTTTCAACCCTTTCAGATTCTCTTTTCTTAGGGCTACACAGGTCAATGACTTTCTGAGCCAAAGCTGGTTCCAGACCTTTTCAGCGGAAGCTGTTTACCTATATACTGAGAGGTGAGTGTTATCGGAGGGCCAGGTATTCCTCTATATGGAAACGTGACCCTTTCACATTGGTTCTGCTGAACAGCCTCTACAGAACCATTGCTGCATATGCTGGGATGAGGATTTGTTTATAATACCTCCCAGCAATACTGTCCTATCCAAGTAATTTAATGAGGAAACACAACACTCAAAGGAGCTTGCTTATGATGGGGTCATAACAATCGTTAATGTGAATGGGACAGCCAGGGAGCGGGGTGGGGAGATTATTTAACATTATCCAGAGATCAACGTATTGAGATTAATCTCTCTACACAGACTCCATTAAATCAATTCATGTGACTTCGGTATGCTGTGCAGTACACCTTACCAGAGCGGCACGTACAGTCAGCTATATATGAGGAATTTACATTTGCTTTGTGGTCAGCACATTGTAGAACTCGCCACCACTAGGGGAAAAGTCAGCATTTTTTCTTCACATTTAGACGGTAGATAGGGGCCAAGTTGAGTCAATGGCCAGGATTACACTTCTCAGAAGTTCTATTCATTCCACTTGCGTACAGATGCAATGAGAATGTGTTTCCATCCTTCGCACAAGTCCATGCCTTGCAGGCAACTGCACTACAAAGGTCCCTTGAACTGGTTGCCCGAGAGATGTTGCCTGATGGAAGGGTTCGAACCAGCTGCATCTCCGAGCTTACGCCAGACCACCTGAAAGGTAAACACAGGTAGCAATGTTACACTTCAACAAAAGCTGGAGACAGGCCCACTCTTTTTTTTTCTTTCCATGCTCTAAACACACCATTATAGGAATGAACATAGCCAAAGGTGTAGCCCATTCACCCCTCAGGTCTGTTCTGCCATTCAGTTAGACCATCATGCACGCTTCCTCTTTCCAAATCACAAGACTACGCAAAAATTGAGTTTCGTTACACAATTTCTTATTCTCTCCTTCTCACCCTGATCGTTATAAAACACTGACTCCTTGGAGACAGAATGTCAGTGAATAAAGCTCCCTCTGGTACCTCACCAAGTAAAAGTCCAGGCTATCAGAGCTGAACCCAATCCCATTTGGACTTGTACTTCCAACACCAATTGATGAATAACAATCAGGCAAAGGGATGCTAGACAACATCATCTTCATCGGGGAGGCTGAAACCAATTACTGTGCTTTTGCTACAATCCCACCTGAAGTCATCAACTTCAACACTAACCAGACCAAGCTTGAGATCACAAGAGAATCATAGAATTTACAGTGCAGAAGGAGGCCATTCGGCCCATCGAGTCTGCACCGGCCCTTGGAAAGAGCACCCTACCCAAGCCCACACCCCCACCCTATCCCCGTAACCCCACCCCACCTTTTTGGACATTAAGGGCAATTTGGCATGGCCAATCCACCTAACCTGCACATCTTTGGACTGTGAGGGGAAACCGGAGCACCTGGAGGAAACCCACGCACACACGCGGAGAATGTGCAGACCCTGCACAGACAGTGACCCAAGCCGGGAATCAAACCTGGGTCCTGGAGCTGTGAAGCAATTGTGCTAACCACTGTGCTACCGTGCTGCCCTTTCAGAGAAACCATGTAATGTTCTTTATTTTAATTTATTTGTTCCTGGGACGTGGGCTTTGCTGACTAGGTCAACATTTATTGTCCACACCTAATTTCCCTTGAGAGGGTGCTAGTGAGCCACCTTCTTGATCATCTGCAGTTCATGGGTTGTAGGATCGCCCATAGTTAGGGAGGCAGTTCCAGGATTTTGATCCAGTGACAGTGAAGGAACGGAGAAAAATTTCCAAGTCAGGATGGTGAGTGGCTTGGAGCGGAACTTGCGGTGTTCCCATGCATCTGTTGCCCTTGTCATTCTAGGCGCTAGAGGTTGCGGGTTTAGAAGGTGCTGCAAAAGGAGCCTTGGTGAGTTTTTGCGTCCATCTTGTAGATGGTACATACTGCTGCCACTGTTTCAATGGTGGAGGTAGTAAATGTTGAAGTGGTGAATGGAATGTCAATCAAAAGGGTTGCTTTGCCTTGGATGGTGTCAAGGTTTGAGAGTGTTATTGGAGCTGCGTTCATCCAGGCGAGTGGATAGTATTCTATCACATTCTTGACTTGTGCCTTGTAGATGGTGGACGTACTTTGGGAAGTCTGTCTCCACAGAATTCCCAGCCTTTGACCTGCTTATATAGCCACAGTATTTATATGGCTAGTCCAGCTTAGTTTCTGGTCCGTGTTAACCCTCAGCATGTGGGGTATATAGCAATGGTAATGCCATTGAATGTCAACGGGAGATGGTTAGGTTTTCTCTCTTGTTGGGGATGATCATTGTCTGGCACATCTGTGGCACAAATGATGCAAGCCTGAATACTATCCAGGTCGTGTTGCATTTGGCCAGGGACTGCTACAGTATCTGAGAAGTTGCTAGGTGGTAATCAGCTGGGGGCTTCCTTGCCCATGTTTGACCTGATGCCTAAAGGACATTAGTGAACTAGATGAATTTTTCTGACAAATCAACAACGGTCATGGTCGTTATTACTTTTATTTAGCTTTTAATTTCCGATTTTTATTAATTGAATTTAAATTCCACCGGCTGTCCTGCGATGTAAACCCATGGCTCCAGAAGATTCGCCTGGACCTGTGGATTACTCAGTCCAGTGACACTATCACCACACCACCCCCCTCACCTCTCACTGGCTACAGGTCCTGCCTGATTTGCTGTACGTCTCCTGAATATTCTGTTTTTTTATTAATCGTGACCAGTATAAAGTCATTGGAAATATTGTGGACCATGCCACTACACAAGCTGATAGCTAATTCAGCAGAGTTAATCTTTCTGATTTTATTCCAACAGAATCTTGTGTTGGGTAAGACTTTTCTGGCTAATGTATGTTCCAACATTGGATAAACACAAGGGGGTAGAGTTTGATTTTGTGTGGTAGTGAGAGTCTGGATATACTGAACCAGTGGCTTGTTTCACACTTCCCCCAACTTTGACAGGAAAGAAACTGGGAGATGTAAATGAGCTGCCAATTCGCTATGCTCATCTTGCACTATCGCACATAATCAAACTCCAAATTTTTGTTTCTTATTTCCTAAATATGACTGCCGTGTGGATTCCCATGGCGAGAGGCCTGTTGAAAACATGCAAAGCTATCTGATATTGTCCTGTTCTGGTACTGTTTCACATTGCTAAGACAACAGAATCCTTACATTACACATCTCGCGAACAATGGCCTTTTCCTTCTCGCTCAAGTCATCGTGCTCACAGTCTTCAGGCAACTGTCTATCCAGGTTGTCATGAACTTCCAAGACCTGGAAACCCAAGATTTACATCAAGTTAACAGTGAAGAAACTCTGGGTCACATGTACTTCAGAAAACAGCTTGAGCACTTAACTCTTTGTAGTTTCACAGAAATGTCTAGCAGTGTGTAACCTAGCTTTCTAATTAGTCTCATGAAGGGTTCCCGCTCAGTCAGTTGGTTAATGCAGTGTTAGTGTAGGTCTGAGCCACAGGTTTGGTGCCTCACTTTGTACTAAATTAACGGATTAATAGGACAGGAAGGGAAAACTAACAAAATCAAAGAGGGAGCCTGATTTCCCTTGAGTGGCCCCTGACTCATGTTTGAACATGTGGCCGCGATGCCCTCCAGTGTCAATCAGCCTGTTGGTAATCATTCTCCAAGCTCTCACCTGGGCTACATGAGCTAAATTATCAGAACAGCCCTGGTGCTGAGGGTTGGTACTTCACCAAGAGTCCTCTGGGAGAGGAATTTTTTAAAAAAGCTTAATATTAATAATCTTTATTGTCACAAGTAGGCTTACACTAACACTGCAATGAAGTTACTGTGAAAATCCCCTTGAAAAGGAAATTACGTTTTAAACTTAAATGCAGTGGCAGTGCATATTAATGGGTAGAAAGTTGGCTTGGGCAATAAGATCAGAAAGGGCATTACTGCATTGTTTGCCTAATATACAGCCCAACCCAGATTGTGCTCTACTGAAGTCAATGGAACCGAATAAAGGACATATTCACCAGCCAAAACACACACACACTAGGTCATTCAGTCCCTCCCGCCTGCTCCGTCACTTAGTTAGGTTATGGTTGATTTATAACTCAATTGCCTCAACATGTTGAGGTTCCATTATCCTTAAAATCATCGCTGGACAAAAATCTAACAAGTTCCGCTTTGAAATATTCTGACTCTGTGATGTGACAGGGCCATAAAAATCGTAGAGCGATTGTTCGCACTGTTGCTTCACAGCTCCATGGTCACAGGTTCGATTCCTGGCTTGGGTCACTGTCTGTGCAGAGTCTGCATGTTCTCCCCGTGACTACGTGGGTTTCCTCCGGGTGCTCCGGTTTCCTCCCACAAGTCCCGAAAGACGTGCTGTTAGGTAATTTGGACATTCTGAATGCTCCCTCTATGCTATCCGAACAGGTTCTGGAAAGTGGCGACTAGGGGCTTTTCACAGTAACTTAATTGCAGTGTTAATGTAAGCCTACTTGTGACACTAATAAAGATTAGATTCTTATTATTAAATCTCACGAGAGGCCTTGCTGCAGACACCCTGCTAAACGCGCTCAAAACGAGACACTTTTTTTTTCCACATTAAATCGCGCCTGCAGTATTTTGTGGGAAAATCCTGCAATTGTGGAATTGGATCTACAAAACACCGGCAAATCTCTCAATAAAAGAAAAAAAAACAGAAAAACAGAAAGTGACTTTTTACGGGTAGATTTTATGAATTGCTGCTGCAGCATTGGGGCTGTGAACCCGCTATTCAATGGGAATTATCAATGGTTAATCCCGCAAGTGGGGTTTGCTGTAGCTTGTGCCTGAATCCCTGCTGTGCGTCCGCGGCAAGCAATGCTCAGTGCAGATTGATGACACAACCCTGACCCTTAAAGGAATGGACCCAATATCAGAGGAAGGGAATACAACCATCAATACATTGTTTAACATTCCCAGTATCCAATAAAGAGAAGCATGGGGTAAAAACAGATTTTGCTTTGTCCATTGTAAAATAGTGGCCTTGTTAAATCCTCTGTAAGGAATCTTCACTTTAGCACTTGGGAAACGGACTGCGTAGATTTGACACGAAGAGTGAACGGAATGGGGGCGGGGGAGGAATGGGAGGTAACAGGATGAAGCTACAACATTAAAGATCTAACAAAATGATAACTTTCTCACACAATGGACGCAAATAACTTATGAGCAGCAGGTGCACTCAGGAAGGCACCTGTCCCCCCCCGTCCCCCCCCCCTGGTTTTGGATGACCATCACACTTTATTGGTGGTGGGGGCGGGTGCTGTTTTAAGAGCAAGAGAGAGTAGAGGTGATAAAAGACCTATTGATAAAGTATGGTTCTTCTATTGGCTAATCCACAGAATGACACGGGCCCCTCTTTAGGGTTAGCCCATCCCCCCCAGATGGAGCTAAGAGTGAGAAGCAATGTGCCTGGGGGAGGAGGGGGGCCACGTGGGGGGGGGGGGGGGGGGGGGGCAGGGCAGACAGCAAGAGAGGGAACTGGACACTAAAGTGATTAAAAATAACCCTGTGAATTAAATGAAAATAAACTCTGAAGGAAACACAGCCATTATTTTGGGTTATTTGAGGGACTGTTTTAGACATGGGTGATTGACACAGGACTGGCTGGGTGGTTTTGTTTTGTAGTCACTGATTACCTTTGTCAATCAGACAAAAGAACACAAGGTTTAGGCTGTGCTTTCACCCTCTTTCCAGGTACAGGAAACAAACATTTTCAGTCCTCCAGTTGACAAGAATCACTTTGTTATTCTTTTGGCGGTCAGCTCAGCCCGCACCCTTGGCAAGGACCAGTTTCTTCTACTTCACTCAATAAAGGCATCTGCTTGGGGGAAACAAAAGGGGCTGCAGCATTTTACCTTCATCGCATGCACTACAGCTTCTGGCTTTTGGGCAGTTGGGATGAATCCAGGTGGCGCCACTGGAAGATTGGGGTCCCCAGTCACCAGCCGCGGAGGACCCTGTTTAACAAACACAAACGTTTTGAGTACACTGTGTACATCAGCAGGATGCAATGGGGGGTGGAGGAAAGCCAGGGATAGAGAGCGAAAAGAAAGGAGAAGATGGCAAGAAAGGAAGGGCGTAGATTTGGGAAAAGGGGGGAACGGAAAGGAGAGAAGGAGGGGGATGGGTAGATAATGGAGGATGGGAGAGGGACAGAAGGAAAGAATGAGAGGAGGAAGGAAGGAGGGAGAATCTTTTTTTTTTAAATCACGAGAGAGAAAGCCAAGAGAAGATAGAGGCAATCAAACAAAAGGAGGTGAAGGGACTGATTGGGGAGGGGGGCGGGGGACGTGGAGCTGGGCCAAGGAACGGAAGGGAGGAGAAAGTGACAGGGTGAGCGGGATAGGGAGCGGGTAAGGAATGGACAAAGAGGAGGGAAAGAATAGGAGAGGAGGAAAGAGAATGAGGCTATGGGGGGGCAAAGGAAAAAACTTGTGCCAGATGTTGAAACAGAGGCGGAAATGGGTGCAATTTAGTAGCAACGCTAGGGGTTTTCAGCAATAACTATTATTATTTGCTTAAACTAATTGCCATCAAAATACATCAATTTTCAAATAAGGTCATGTGGTGAGAATATAATTTGTGGAACAAGATGCGATGCTACAACACAAAGTTATCCAATTTACTACGGAGCTTCTGGAAACTGATCTTCTTAAAGTAAATGGTGCAACTTAAACCTCCACAAACACTTCAACATCTCTCGCACTAAACATGAGAGGAACGGACGGCTGCATTTATCTTTGAGTGTTTTCAGTGTGGACAAGTCCGTACAAAAAAAAACCTACCACACACCAGGAATAAAAGGCCTTTGCCTACCTCCATTATTCAAAACCAAGAGAGCTCTCAGCAAGGAACAAAGAAACAATTTACTAATTCAACTATAAACATCCTCAACAAACCCAGTAATACTACACCTGCCTCCCGGCATCATTTGTTTTAGATTTAATGTATGTGTCACTTTGAACAAAAGAATGTAGGCAAACTTTCAAGTAGGTTAAAATAGCTTTGAGGAATTAAATCAATTTCTTCTTATCCCAAGTGAATAGGTTCAAGCCACAGAGTTTAAAGGTGACTTTTTAAAAAGTGCCAAGAATTGAATATGGTGGTAAAGTCTTGAAGTTGCTGCAGAAATTATACACCGCTGCAGAATTCCTTCCTCCCTTGAAATACTCCATTCAGATTAGTGGTAGAAATATATAGTGAGATTTTTAAATTATTCAAAATGCACCCATTTGCACTGAATTAAAATCAGGCTCATGTAGGAATTACACCACAGAAACAGGTCAGTCCTCCAATGCCGTCCGGGTCAGCATTTACCCTCCTATCTCGGGAGCATTTGCTTTCAAATATCACTTGTTTTTTTCTACAAATATAAATTTAGATGACCCAATTTTTTTTTTCCCAATTAAGGGGCAATTTGGTGTCGCCAATCCACCTACCCTGCACATCTTTGAGTTGTGGGGGCGCGGCCCAGGCAGACACGGGGAGAATGTGTAAACTCCACACGGACGGTGACCCGGGGCCGGGATCGAACCTGGGTCCTCAGCGCCATGAGGCCGCGCTACCATGCCGTCCCAAATGGCACTTGTTCTAACCACTACTCTCAGTACCTTTGTACGTATCATTCAGATCACAGAATAACAATAAATGTCGTGTAACCATATTTTACATTGCTAAACTCGTTCTGTTGCTGAAAAAGAGAGACATTGCTTGTCAAAACTTTTCATCTTGCACTCATCAGGAGAATTTGCAAGAATACTATGCAAGGGAAATCAACAAATTTATATTGGGGCATGCTGCAGTCAGGCGAGCTGAACATGTTCGGGGGCAGCCATGGAGACAGTGTTGAGGCGGGAAATGGCCCACCTCAGTGCTGTGGTACTTCGTCCCAATTGTAATAAAAACAGAAAGGCATTCTAGGTCTCACCCTCCACACACTTTCCATGCCCCATCCATAGAACCACATATGCCACCCACCCATCCCATGTGGCCCCTCATGCCAAGCTTCCATGCCCATTCACCCACTATACTCTGTAGAGAATCAATGAACCCTACAGTAGGATGTATTAAAAAAATCCCTTCAGGGCCTCGACCCCTCTCCATCTCTGTAATCTCCTCCAGCCCCACAACTCTATCTGTGTCCCTCTCATTCTGACCTCTTGAGCATTCCTCTATTTCATCGCTTCATTGTTGGTTCCATTTAGTTGCCTAGGCCTCAGGTTCTGGAATACCACCCCCCCCCCCCCCCCCAACCACGTTGAGAGCTCCGGTGACGGCGGGAGGCAGCCACACGTTGGAGGTTTCCCACTCGGGAATACAATTTTCGGGGTTTTAATGCCCAGTCCCAGGGGCAACGGATGCTGAAAAAGTTGACAGGAAGACACAGTGAGGAGAAATGTCCAAGTTTTTCTTTTAAAAGGCCGTGAAAAAGGGGGCGAATGAAAGTTCGCCGGTGAGTGAAAAAGTTGGCGCGGGAACTGTAAGGAAAACGGAGGCTGTAGTGCCGGGGGAGACCGCGTTGCTCACGGCAGAAGGAATGACCACGGTGATGGCCGTGGAACTTGAAAAATAGTTCACAAAGCACATGGAAGCGATGAAGAAGGAGATTGGGGCGGTACTGAAAGTGCTGGTGGAGGAGGCGATCGCCCCGGTGAGGGCGGCGGTATCGAGTGCAGCGGCTGAGGTGCGGGAGCAGGGTGAGACACTGAAGGAAGTGGAAGAGGCATTATCGCAGCACAGTGATCAACTCACCTCGATAGGGAAGGAGCTGAGGAGGGTGATAAGAGACCAACAAGTGTCTGCGAGCCAAATTGGAAGACCTGGAAAACAGATCCAGGCGGCAGAATCTGAGAATCGTGGGTCTGCCCGAAGGGGTGGAAGGTCCGAGGCCGACGGAGTATTTTGCCACGATGTTGGCGGAGCTATTGGGGGAGGGGGGCTCATAGGTCGTGAAGGCCTATACCAAAAGCGAGTGAGCCGCCAAGAGTAGTGATTGTTTGTTTCCGTAGGTACAGCGTGAAGGAGAAGGCCCTGTGCTGGGCAAAGCAGAAGCGGGTGGTGCAGTGGGCTGGAGCGGGTATACACATATACCAGGACTTTACGGTGGAGTTGGCGAGGATGCGGGCGGTCTTTGGCCGGGTGAAGAAGGCACTGTACAACAGCAAGCTGCAGTGCGGCATAGTGTATCCAGCTAAGTTGAGGGTAACCTACAAATCCAAGGACTTTTATTTTGGGATGGCAGAAGCAGCGGAGGGGTTTGTGAATGCAGAAGGACTGTGGCAGAATTGAGAAATGGGACTGAGAGCGGGTCTTGTACTGATGTCGCCTCATGTAACTTAATTTTTTCACTGCGTGTTGGCGTAAGTACTAAATGAGTCGACGCTGTATATTTGGACAAGGGAAGAATTGAGACTTTCATTTGCAATGATGGTTCTTTGGACTTGGGTGTGTATGCGGGGGTTGTGTGTTAAAGGGGATTTCTTTGTTTCCCTGGGACCAGGCAGGGGGGAAGGAGACCCGGGTGGGGGCCTCCACCCTGGCTGGTTTAAGCCGGCCAGTGAACGGGAGTGAGGTGGGGAGAGGGGCTGCGGCCATCGGAGCCTGGTAGAACAGGTTTCGATGAGTCTAGCCGGGGTGAAAGGTTGGGGGAAGGAACCGATGCTGGGGGGTGGAGTTTACAAGAGGATGTGAAGGGGAGGAATCTGTGTGTGTGTGTGTGTGGGGGGGGTCTACAATTCATGGGTGTCATTCACAGTACACTTTTGATGATTGGATGGCTTTGAATATTAGGGGGGTGGGGGTTGGGGGGGGGACTATATATGTTAATGGTGACCATGGGCGATTTCTGATTCGTTTTTCTTTTGTTTCTTGGGAGGTTTCTTTTTATTTGATGCTTATATTGTCATGCGGGCCATTGTTTGGGGGTTGGTGGGAGGATGGGACCGTTGTTGTTAATAAGGGGATTAACATTGTATACATTATGTATGTTAAGGCAAAGGTGGAGAGATAGAGGTGGGATTCAAAGGATGTTAGGTCGGCTGAAGAGTTTGACGTCCTGTTCTGTCAGGCCCCAATGGCCGTGGGCATAACTGAAAATAGAGGGGTGAAGAAAGGTAGGGATATAAAAAAGGAATGGTTGAGTCCCAGAGCGAACGTGTAAGGTTTAGAGAGATAGTGGCTTGGTCAATGTGGTCAGTGTTTGTTAAAAAAATATTCTTATTCTCCTTTTTCACATTTTCTTCAAAATTTACACCCCACCAACAAACAGTAAACGGTAACGAATACAATGTCAATCCCCTTATTAACAACAATGGTCCCGTGCCGGCCCCTGAACCCCCGCGCCATGTTGCGTCGGGTCCGGCGCACTGAGGAAGCCCCCGCGCATGCGCGGGTTGGCACGGCGCCCATTGGCGCCGGGAAGGGAGGCTGGGCTGGAGCGGCGTGATCCGCTCCAGCGCCGTGCTAGCCCCCTGTGGGAGCCAGAATCGGTTGTCCCCGACGGCGTTCACGACGGCGCGAACACTCTGTCTCCATTTCGGAGAATCGCGCCCTCTGTTTGTGATCCATTCTAGAGTATTAAGATCCCTGACCTGACCAACAGCGGCTAGAATACTGGACCGAAAACTCCAATATTTTGTATTTTTTTTAAGACTGTGTGGAAGGAAAGGTTTGCTCCAGGAGTGATTGCATAAAGAAATAGAGCTTGGTTATTTTTAAACAACATTTTATTATTAATAACAATATTCAACTTTTTAACTTCAGACCCAAAGAGAACAGCGCAGTATTACACCTTAAAACTACTATTTAATTTCCCATTAAACAACAAGAAAACACAAGTACAGCTCTCAACCCGCCTTAAACAAGCAAGGCCTAAAGTGATACAGGCATTGCAAAGCAGATCCTGGATCTTATGGGAACCCTTACTCTGTTGTCTGAAGGTCCTCAAATGGCTGTTACACTGGATTTGTTTCAGACTTTCCCTTGTCTCCAGACAAGGCTGCTCTGCTTTTAAAATAGTATCGCGGTGTAAACTACATTACTGGGAAAAGAATTGTGGACTCTCTCGAAGCTTCCCCAAACTCACTGACACTCTGTCTTTACCTGGTCTCAAGAAAAACAAAGGCTTAAATCAGAGATCAGACGTCACTCCCAAAAAACCTTTCTCCAAAATTCTGTCTCACTACTAGTTTTCTCCAATCTTTCTCTCTCCACAGCACCTCACACAACAGCTCCGTCTCTCTGAACTCCAGCCAGCACTGACCTCACCTCTTCAAGATTAAAAAAAACATGGGCACGATCTAACCAAAAAAAAGAGTCCATTCTGGGCAGGAATTATGGGTCCTTCTTGGCGCTACAAGCGGTGTGAATGACCCCGCTATCCAATGGCACTCTGTTTTTTTTTGGTGGTCCAGCAGGGAATGCCCCTCTGAGGCCACACTCATTTCCTGCACTGAGGGAGCGCTTGCCAGAACTGCCCAGTACAGTAGGAGATCGGAATGCCATTCTTAAATGGCGCCCCAATCTCTCAACCCCCTGACACGACCCCAGAACCCCCCCAATGCCTCAACTTACCTATAAGGGGGTCCACGGCACCAGCAACCCTCCTCCCCCCCCTCCCCCCACCTTGCAGGCAGGGCACCTCCCCTGGCCCAATCCCCAGCAAGGGCAAAATGTCAGCCTGGCACCTTGGCACTGCCAGCCTGGCATGATGGCAGTGCCTCTGCCAGCCTGGAAGTGCCATCTGGGCAGACTGGCAGTGCCAGGCTGGCACTGCAAGGATGCTCTGGTGGCAGCACCAGGGTGCTAGGCTGGCACTGCCAAGGTGGCACCAGCAGTGCCAGGGTGTCACTCTACCCACTTCCCCCCGCACGCAAGTGCCATTGCAGAAGCCAATTTCCCATCCTCACAAGAGAAATGCAAAAGGAAAAAAGGCCTTTAAAGAGGGCATTGTGATTGGGACCCTTTGTTAGATCAGTGAAGCCAAGGGCAGTATGTGGCGCAGTGGTTAGCACTGGGACTGCGGCGCTGAAGACCCGGGTTCGAATCCCGGTCCTGGGTCACTCTCCGTGTGGGGTTTGCACATTCTCCCCATGTCCACGTGGGATTCACCCCCACAGCCCAAAGATGTGCAGGGTAGGTGGATTGGCCATGCTAAATTGCCCCTTAATTGGAAAAAAATAATAATTGGGTACTCGAAAAAAAAAATTTTTTTTTTTTTTTTTTTAAAAAGACCAGTGAACCGAGGCCATCTGCAAATAAACAGGTACTTTCAAATTAATGAGTGGATTAAATTTAGCCTGTAGCTGTCCGGGATTTCAAAGCTTGAAACTTACAAGATAATAATATAAATGGCAGCTCTGCTCAGTGCCAGCAACCTGGACTGTCATTCAGAAGATTGAGAGTTGTCAGCCTCCCTCCAAGATTTGAACACAAACTAGCCTGACACTTTGGTGCTGTGCTGAAAGAATGTTGCATTGTTGGGGGGTGAAGGAGTATTGCACTGTTGGGGGAGGGGGGGGGGAAAGATTATTGTTGGCGGGAGGGGGTGAAACAGTATTGCACTGTTTGGGTGGTGAAAGATTATTGCACTGTTGGGGGGGGGGGGGCTGTGGAAGAGGATTGCACTGTTGGGGGGAGGGGGTGAAAGATTTTTCGACCCCCCTCAGCTACCTGACTGCGGCCTTCAGATCCCCTCTCCCACTGCACCCAATTTACCTCTTAGACGGTCTTCGAGCCCACCCCCCCCCCCCCCTTCATCCCACCTCTTAAGGGCAAGACACCTCCAGGACCGATCCTTGGCATGGGCAACCTGGCACTGCCAGCCTGTCATGTCCTTGCCAGCCTGGCAGTGCCAGGCTGGCAGTGCCAAAGTGCCATGGGGAATGCCAGGGCTAATTCCAGGAAAAATCCTTTTCATGCTGCTCTGCTTTCTGTTTCCCAATTTTCTTTCCATTATGTTTAAATGTTCCTTTTTCTTTCTTCCCCCCCCCCCACCTCCTCTCTTGCCTTCAGTATTTTCCCATCCTCCTCCCAAGCAGACTTCATATCTGAATACATTCCCCTTTCATGGACGGCTGCACAAAGAGAAGACCCCATTAACTGAGATCACAGGGTAGAAAGGGACAGCTATTCACCTGTCAGGGGAGCGACTGCTTCCTGCCGGAATAATCAACCTGCACATTGTCCACAGCTCAATCACAGCACCGGTTCCATTTGAACAAGCGAAAACATTATCCCTCATGCACTGAAATGGGTCATTCAGAGCAAGTGACCCAGGGTGTATTTGTCCATGCCTCTCAGGTTTCCAACATGAGCTATCCTCTTCTTCCCCTCAATGCTAAAACAACAAATCCCTGCCATTAGCACCGGGCTTGAAAACTTACTCAGCCGTGCAGAGAAATTGATGGGATACATCCATCTCCTGCATCTATGCTGCCTTGAAATATCACTCCATCCCCAGATTTCTATCATCACACTTGCTCTTCCCAATTTTCCGAATTAACTTTTTAAATAACAACTTTCCACGTAGTATCAGTCACCTTGTGCTACTTTGCATTAATTCTGAAGCTTGCACAAAACCTAGAGGTATTTTTTTTCTTGCCGAATTCTCATGATATTCTGCTCCTGGCATTTTGAATGAGTCAAGTGGAGTGTGGGTAATAAGGCAATCTTTAAATTAAATTAAATTTAAATGCATTTCTCTGGCCGTTCCAGCTCATCATTGGGCTAGCCCACTGAACTACTGTGGGTTTCCCTGGAGTCAAATCACATACTGTCATGGAGCCAGGGGCCTGAATTGGAGGCCAAACGTTTGCTTCTAAAGTTGTCATGATGTGGAGATGCCGGCGTTGGACTGGGGTGAGCACAGTAAGAAGTTTTACAACACCAGGTTAAAGTCCAACAGGTTTGTTTCGATGTCACTAGCTTTCGGAGCGCTGCTCCTTCCTCAGGTGAATGAAGAGGTATGTTCCAGAAACATATATATATATATATAGACAGATTCAAAGATGCCAGACAATGCTTGGAATGCGAGCATTAGCAGGTGATTAAATCTTTACAGCTCCAGAGATGGGGTAACCCCAGGTTAAAGAGGTGTGAATTGTGTCAAGCCAGGACAGTTGGTAGGATTTCGCAGGCCAGATGGTGGGGGATGAATGTAATGCGACATGAATCCCAGGTCCTGGTTGAGGCCGCACTCATGTGTGCGGAACTTGGCTATAAGCTTCTGCTCGGCGATTCTGCGTTGTCGCCCGTCCTGAAGGCCGCCTTGGAGTACGCTTACCCGGAGATCAGAGGCTGAATGCCCTTGACTGCTGAAGTGTTCCCCAACTGGAAGGGAACATTCCTGCCTGGTGATTGTCGCACGATGTCCGTTCATTCGTTGTCGCAGCGTCTTGTCATCCTTGGCCTCGTGGCAATATTGTACTTTTGCCTTGGAGTCAGCCCCAGTCCAGAGGCCTCATCACCCACTCCAGACTAACACTCCAATGCCGCCGTGAAGGAGTGCTCCACTGTTGAAGGGGTGACTGTTGGGTGAGATGGTAAACCAAGCCTCTGCTTGCCCTCTTAGGTAGGTGTGAAAAATGCCATGGCACCTTTTCACAGAAGAATCCTGGCCAATATCTATCCCTCAACACCCAGAAACTAATTATCTGGTCATTATCGCAGTGCTGCTGTGTAATCTTGCTGTACAAATTGGTCGTTGCATTTTCGATATTACTAGTGATCACATTTTAAATGTAGTTCATTGGTTGCAAAGTGCCTTAGGAAATACTGAGGGCATGGAAGGTGCTATATAAATGCAAGTTCTTTCTTTCTGGATTGAATGTACTCTGCAGGTCAAAACTGTAACATGGGTTGACAGGTACACACTGACTTCATATAAAATCAACTCAGTCTGTCACATTCAGAGCTATGGCGTGCTTCAGTGAACCACACATCACCTTTAATATTTTTGCCCATCACTCACATCTGGCGATCACAATTGGGATTTCTCAGCGCTGAGCAGGTCAACTTCTGGTTTCACATCGACTTGTTAAGGGGACTCAGGTTGCCACACAACCTTGTGGAGAGGAGTTGTTTTGTTTAAATATTCTTTGGAAAGCAAAACGCGTTACTATGGGGTTGACAATGCGGTGAATGGGTTGGCGGGGTTAGGATGCAGGTTTACAGTTTGGATTCGCGTACAATATACAGTTCACCAACGGCATACTGCCGGTGGGAATCTTCACCCATCAAAGACTGTGAATTAAAAACTCATACGTGCTGTGTATGCCTTTCCAAAAATTAATTTAATAGGCTGGATAATTCCACACAGCATGAGTGACAGATATCAGCCATACTTTTCGTCAAACCGAATGATGGTTTGCACCCTTGCAAACAAATGAGAAAAACGTTCATTTGTGTATCAGCATTTATAACCATTGGATGTCTCAAAGTGCTTTACAACCAACGAGATACTTCTCAAGGGTAGTCACTGTTGTAGGAAACAAGGCAGCTAATTTGCGCACAGCAAGCTCCCACAAACAGCAATAACCAGATAATCTGTTTTGTGATGCTGATTGAGGGATAAACATTGGCCAGGATATCAACGATAACTCCCATGCTCTTCTCCAACATATTAATGGACCTTTTACACATACTTCCTCAATGTTGCACTGGGGTTTCAGTCGAAAGTTTTGTGTACAAGTTCTGAAGTGGGATTTAAACTCACAACCTTCCAATTTAGACGACATCGGGTGCCTTCAATGACACTGGGCCATTTTGAATGATTACATTCATTTCTCCCTGTTCTTAAGATGTGAAGGCATTAGTTATTAAAGAGGCTTTTTAATTAGCTTCCACTACAGTCTGAACGAAAGCCGTAATCACAGCCCTGACCCATGCTCAAATGTAGTGAGTTCCCACATGCAATGTTGCAATCTTTCCAAGGCAGTTCAAACCTGTGCAACTAAATAGACGTAACGGTCAGGTTTCTGTTGGTGAAGTGACATGTGCTCCTTCTGTGAGACAGCTGCACAATCGACACCCAGGCTTAGGCCTGTGAATGAAAGAAAACAGTGAAGAGGCTTCACCTCACTTTTCAACTTTCAACACCACCTTGATAGTTATTGCCAAGCTCCATCTTTTCACACTTCCAGGGGAACCTTTCCAATGGGCCAAGAACAGCATATGAAGGACAGTTATTCCAATGACGATTTTGAGCCTATGTAACAACCTATTGTATAAATGCAGCAACTGGTGAGGTGTAAGGTCATACAGACTGGAGAGGCTTCAATCTGTATGGCACTAGTTTCTTGTAACCAAGGCGACGATGTGGATACGATTATTGGTCTCCATGTCCCTTGATTGGTTGGAGGAGGAGGGTTATGGTGGAGATGGTGAATAAAATTCATCCAAGTTTCCGGTTGCAATCAACAATATATTGCCTGAGGGGCAGCACAGTGGTTAGCACTGATGCCTACGGAGCTGAGGACCAGGGTTCGATCCCGGCCCTGGGTCACTGTCTGTGTGGAGGTTGCACATTCTCCCAGTGTCTGCATGGGTTTCACCCCCACAACCCAAATATATGCAGGTTAGGTGGATTGGCCACGCTAAATTGTCCCTTAATTGGAAAAGAAAAATAATTGGCTACTCTAAATTTAAAAAAAAGATATAAGAGCAGAACTAGGCAATTTGGCCCATCGAGTCTGCTCCATCATTCGATCAGGGCTGAGCTCATCCTGACCTTAACTCCTGCCCGTTCTCCATAACCCCTCAAACCATTACTGATTAAAAATCTGTCTAACTCCTCCTTAAATTTACTCACTGTCCCTGCATCCACCGCATTCTGGGGTAGCGAATCTCACAGATTCACAACCCTTGGGGAGATGTAGTTTTCCCTCAACAATGACCTCTCGTTCTAGAATTCCCCACAAGAGGAAGCATCCGCTCCACGTCTGCTTTGTCCAAACCTTTGATCATCTTGTATGCCTCAGTTTGAGGAGTTTGTTTCATTATATTGTACAGCGTCGTTTAACTGGTAATTGTAAGCTATTTCTTTAATGATGTCAAAGGTAGTTTAATACTGTGGTAATAATAAAGTTTGTTTTAATATACCGTCTCCCTATTTGTGAGCGGAGTCACTCCTGAAGCGAAATATCCTTTCCTCACAGCTTTACAAATATTGGGTTTCTGGCCGATATCTGAGCAAAGGTTGGCGTCTGGTCCGTTCTCGTAATAAGAGTCAGTGGGTTCTCAATGACTCCACTGATCCTTGAAGGTATTGTTGAAAAGTGGATTGAGATCAGTACAGAGTTACATCAGTGTAAGAATGTAGCATTTGCAAACTTGCGTCATGTGTTCATGATCTGACTTTACTGCTCGGTCAGCCTTACAGTAAAATATTACGGGCGGGATTTACCACACCTCCCACGGTGTGTTTCGCGGTGGAGGGAGACAGCCCGCCACTAGCGCTGCTAACAACGGGCTTTCCCTTTCATGCGCCCCTCCACCCTGTCAGGAAACCCACGGCGGGGGCTTGCTATCAGCGGGACCAGAGGATCCCGCCGGCGAGAACTGACAGAAAATTCCGGCCTAAGTATTTGTTGTGATATTGTGCTAAAATAGCAGAGTAGGATGACGTGGCTAATGACTTGCAAAGGGGATGATGTGATTGATGGCTTGATGTGATGGATTTGGATCAGCTATGCAACTTTGGAGAGACACATGACAAACTAAATTTAGTACTGATAAATGAATAAACCAGGGGCTAGTTTAGCACACTGGGCTAAATCGCTGGCTTTTAAAGCAGACCAAGGCAGGCCAGCAGCACGGTTCAATTCCCGGACCAGCCTCCCCGAACAGGCACCGGAATGTGGCGACTAGGGGCTTTTCACAGTAACTTCATTGAAGCCTACTTGTGACAATAAGCGATTTTCATTCATTTCATTCATTCACACTGGACCAAAAGCCAAGTGTGCAACCTCCGAATGTTAAATAGAACAGAATGAGTACAAGGAGAGAGGTGGGCCTGGGAGTAAAAGTGGGCCCACCACTTCCAAGACAGTATAATGAAGCATTTAAAAAACAAACGGAATAATGGAACACAGCTTGGCCTACGCCGGCCGACCTTCGTGACCCACACAGTGGGCCTGCAAAAACGATGCTGCAGGTGACCTCCATACTCCACTCCAGCCTCGATACAATGAGTACCATTCAAAATGCATGCGTGGACATCAAAAGAGGACACAAGTCAAGCTTTTGATCACCCATTCTGATATCTCCTAATGTGGCTCAGTGCCTATGGGCTGGATTCTCAGATATTGAGGCTATGTACCCACGCCGGCGTGGGAAGAGTGGCGTTTTACTGCAGAGAAATGGTATAAAATGGCCACTGTTCCTCCACTTGGCTGGGGGTTAGCATACCGGCAGCGTAGATCACCCGGCTCTAGCTGGCGATACAGCCCAGAGAATTGGCGGGTCTGTGCGCGCATATGCGCACGGTGGCGGCCTGCAGCAGCCACGCTGTGCTACATGCCGGTGGCCGCTCACGGACCCGGCCCGTGAAACAGTCCCCCCCCCTTGGGCCGGCTCGCACACCCCAAACCACCCCCCCTACAGTGCCCCCGCCCCGCGGATCAGCCCTCCCCTGACTGTGGCGGCGCTGGACTGAGTCCGCAGCCGCCACACCGAGTTCCCGATGGGTGAGATCATGAGAGACCCACGCCGTTGGGAACTCTGCCGGTCGGGGGGTGGAGCATCGGGGGGGGGGGGGGGGGGGGGGGGCCTCAGGAAATGTCCTGAGGCCGTTGATACGTCGTGCAGTGTACTCTGAGAACGTCGTTTTGGAGGGGGTGGAGCATCGCAAAAGCAGCATCGCAAAAGCGGCGCCGCCCCCGATTTACCAACTGGCCAACCTTCGGGGCCCAATCCGGCCGACCTTCGCGACTCACGCCAGCCGACCTTCGCGACCCACGCCGGCTGACCTTCGTGACCCACACCGGCCGAACTTTGCGGCCCACGTCGGCTGACCTGCGCGACCCATCATTTTTTCTTACCTTGTTAGTTGCTGACAAAAATGCAGGAAATAGTTTTGGGTCCCTTTGGCCCCCCCGAACTTGGAAAAAAAAAGGCTGCGACCAAATTTTTAAAAATGAGGCCGCATTGCGCATGCGTGGCCGATCATCGGTGCGCATGCGCATAGTTTTGTGCATGCGCACCGATGATCGGGCACGCATGCGCAGTGCGGCCTCATTTTTAAAATCTGTTCCTGGCCATTTTGAAGGCCACTCGCAGCCGGCATTATTAAAAGCCGGCTGGGCAGCACGGTGGCACAGTGGTTAGCATTGGTGCCTCACAGCGCCGAGGTCCCAGGTTCGATCCCGGCTCTGGGTCACTGTCCGTGTGGTATTTCCACATTCTCCATGTTTGCGTGGGTTTCACCCCCACAACCCAAACATGTGCAGTCTAGGTGGATTGGCCACACTAAATTGCCCCTTAATTGGAAAAAATGAATTGGGTACTCTAAATTTTTTTTTTTAATTATTAAAAGCCGGCCGTTGTGCGCGGATTTGCGTGATCGGGAGCGCCGCGACAGACGGCTCCGCGACTCTCCCGACACCCACCCGCGGGTCGCGCCCCTGAGTTTGACAATGCCTGTGTTAATGCATGTTGTTATTGATGTTTTGACGTGATTCAGGGTCAACATAGACCCCTGAAAGGGAGGGCACTATGTGGGTGTAACTGCCCATTCAGCAATGAGACATTTCATTAGAGCAGGACTCAGCTTGCTGCCATATGTCTGTGCCAACTCATGAACACACCCACTGCCTCTACCAGCTGCCATGAGTCTGTCCGTATGGCCACATGTCATCAGTGACTCTGTGCAGCATCTGAGTGATGAAGCACCGAGGTCATTTAGCATACATTTTCATGCCCAAGCAATCCTATACAAGGCTCTAATTAAAAGCTGTATTTTCAAATAGGCAGCCAAGCAGAGCTTATCACTATTGGGGGGCCGGTTTAGCTCAGTTGGCTGGACAGCTGGTTCGTGATGCAGAGCGCGGGTTCAATTCCCGAACCGGCTGAGGTTATTCATGAAGGCTCCAGGCTTCTCAACCTTTTTAAAAAATATATATTTAGAGTACCAATTCATTTTTTCCAATTAAGGAGCAATTTAGCATGGCCAATCCACCTACCCTGCACATCTTTGGTTTGTTGTGGCGAAACCCACGCAAACACGGGGAGAATGTGCAAACTCCACACGGACAGTGACCCAGAGCCGGGATCGAACCTGGGACCTTGGCGCCGTGAGGAAGCAATGCTAACCACTGAACCACCGTGCTGCCCTGCCTTCTCAACCTTGCCCCTCGCCTGAGGTGTGGTGATCCTCAGGTTAAATCACCACCAGTCAGCTCTCCCCCTCAAAGGGGAAAGCAGTCTATGGTCATCTGGGACTGTGGCGACTTTACTTTACTGTCACTCTGGCACAGCTCTGACACATTTTATACTGAATCAATTGACAGAGAGTGCATTAAAAAAGGGCGGCACAGTGGTGCAGTGGTTAGCACTGCTGCCTCACGGCACGGAGGTCCCAGGTTCGATTCCGGCCCCGGGTAACTGTCCATGTGGAGTTTGCACATTCTCCTTGTGTGTGTGTGTGCCTGGGTTTCGCCCCCACAACCCAAAGGAAGTGCAGGGTAGGTGGATTAGCCATGCTAAATTGCCCCTTAATTGGAAAAAAAAGAATTGGGTACTCTTAAAAAATTTTTTTTTTTTTTTTTTATAAAGCCAATGCATTAAAACAAGGGATGTTCATCGCTGTGCAGCATACACTTGTCAGCAATGCAGGCTTCTGCCATTGCAATCCAATTTCCCACAATTTAGATTGCTCACTTATTCAAACTGATGCAGAATGTGTTCGGCATTGTTAAAGTTAGTAAAAACCTCCTGTCAGATTCGGGTGCCGTGGGAGTCTAAATACATTCCCAAACCTTATTGGACTCCTAGCTACATTCCCACCTCCATCGTCTGTAATTGGGCAGGAAACTAGGGAGGGCTCAGCCCCGGGGGAATCTGAACTTTCGTCAGTTTCTGACCCAAAACCAAACACGGCTCCTTCCCCCTCCCTCATGGTGAAAGTGCGACCCTCTAACTCTGTTTCTGTCTCCACATGCTGCCAGACCTCCTGAGTATTTCCAAAGCATTTTAGTTTTTATTTCAGATTTCCAGAACTCATTGTCGAACTTTTGTTGATAACACTCCTGTGAAGCACTCTGGGATGTTTGACAAATTCTTTTATTAAGGGGCAATTTAACAAGGCCAATCCACCTATCCTGCATTTCTTTGGGTTGTGGGGGTGAGACCCACACTGCCACGGGGAGAATGTGCAAACTCCACATGGGACAGTGACCCGGGTCCGGGATCGAACCCGGGTCCTCGGCGCCGTGAGGCAGCAGTGCTAACCACTGCGCCACTGTGCCGCCGGGATGTTAACGATGTTAAAGGTCCTGGTTACATGCAGGCTGTGTTTGCTTAGGAATAAAACGCATGTAAACAGTCCTGGCACACTATTCCACCTGCCTAAGTGTGGCAGAACAGAGTCTGTATTTGTCCTTGTCCAAATCTTGGTGTCAGGGGCATTTGCATGACTGGGGTTTTCCACCCATGCCTGTAGAGGTGTCCCAATCCACCTTTCCAAAACACAGTTATGCCTTGCTATCCATCTGGAGTTTCAAAGAATGAATGAGAGGTAATGTCATCGAAACATATAAAATGCTCAGTGGGCTTGACAGGATAGAACCGACACCCTCTTTCCTCTGGCAGGAAAGCCTAGAACTAGGAGTCACTAGGGGTTGGCCATTTAGGGCTAAGATGAGGAGGAGGTTCTTCATTCATAGGGTTGTGATCTTTGAAATTCGCCCCTTCAGAGAGCAGTAGACATTTAGTCATTCAATGTACTGCATCAATCAGTTTTTGGACATTAAGACAACCAAGGAACAGGGGGATATGGCAGAAAAGCAGATCTGAGATTGTAGATCAGCCATGATCTTAGTGAGTAGCAATGCAGGCTCAAGGGATGAAGGGCGGCCTACCCCTTTTCCAACTTCTAATGCTCTACTGTTCAGCTGAGGAGTTTCTTGTCCAAAAGGTCCAAATGGGTTATGCAAATGGGTTTTTTAAAGTCTTAATTTCCCATAGGAAGCCGAGTCCACTTTAGGATTTGAAACTTCAAAGATTCAACATGGACTGATGAGTGGATTCCATTAGCATCAGTGGTCAAAGTCATAGGAGGAGGAATTTCCTGGCTGTGAACCTGGTTCCGTGGAGCCTTGGCTCGGCCCTTTAAATTTCAGTTGGACGTTCACGGGTATGTCTCCTTTCTTAACCCCCGCCCGCCCCCCCCCCACCCCCCCAAATATGCCCTACCTGATTGGCGGGGAGGATGAGGGAGGCGGGATGCGGGTGAAGATAGAAGGCACACCCATGAACTTCCAACTGAAATTTAAAGGGCAGGACCAAGGCCCCACAGAACCAGGTTCACACCGTATTGGTTCCCCCTTTCCCCCATCCCACAGCCCTGGGCAGGATGGAAGTTCCTCCCTACACAGGAATTCCCTAAAATTTCATCTCCAAAAATTTGGATTTGCATCGTTCTTAAAAGGGAAGGGCTGAAAATAGGAAAGTAATTTGGATATGTGCTCCAAATAGCTGGAGACTGAAATGCTATTTCATTAAAATGTTTTGTATCAGGGCAGCACGGTAGCGCAGTAGTTAGCACTGCTGCCTCACGGCGCCAAGGTCCCAGGTTCGATCCCGGCTCTGGATCACTGTCCGTGTGCAGTTTGCACATTCTCCCCGACTTTGCGTGGGTTTCGCCCCCACAACCCAAAGATCTGCAGGCTAGGTGGATTGAACACGCTAAATTGCCCCTTAATTGAAAAAAATGAATTGGGTACTCTAAATTTTTTTTTTTTTAAATGTTGTGTGTCTGGAACATTGGAGGAAATTGTGGCACACATGTCGAAATTGCATGGCAGTTCATGTTAGTGACCAATCTTGACCATGCCAAAATGGGAAGACTCTAGACCAAAGTCTTACGCTTATTCATAATGGGGAAGCAAAACCTAGAGGACAATATCTCCTGCGGGTCGTTCTTGTGCACCTCTTTGATAGGGATGGGTTTGGGAACTTAACCTTTGCCTTTCCTTTTATCGAGGAAAGGTTCGTGCTGTGTGCTGAGAATTCAATGAGGGTAAGAGATATCTTACTGAAGACATTGCATGTAACTGGAGCAAGAAGTAAGATTGGGGCTGGTTTAGCACAGGGCTAAATCGCTGGCTTTGAAAGCAGACCAAGGCAGGCCAGCAGCATGGTTCAATTCCCATACTGGCCTCCCCGAACAGGCGCCGGAATTTGGCGACTCGGGGCTTTTCACAGTAACTTCATTTGAAGCCTACCTGTGACAATAAGCGATTTTCATTTTCAAGGTGGGACTTGCCAATCTAGTTGCAATTGTATTTTCGCCTCCTATTCGTACAGACGCTGGCAATGAGAAATCACTTGTTCATTATCCTTGGAGGAAACTAGTCTCCAAGCTAATCAGGAGACCCTCCGAGCACGTCCATGCATAGCATCAAGAAGTGTAGCCAAAGGCTGAAGATTGCCCAACAATCTATCGATTGCCATCGATAAAATGGTTTCATGGCTTTGTGTCTACAGTGGCTCAGGACACTTGCAAGATCTACTCTAGAGAGTTTAGCATGAAGCTTAGGCTGACAGTCCCAATGCAGTACTGAGGGGGTGCTTACACGGGTGGGGGCCACATGCGGCCCATCTGGGTTATGAGTGCAGCCCACGGGATATTCTGTTGGCCGTTGCCCATGCGCAGGGTCACCACATTTTGTTGATTTCCTTCTGTGTATTTTTTTCCCTACCGGTATGACTGAGGGTGACACACACATAAAGCAAGGGCAAGCGAAGTGCGGTGCGTGCTGATTGCTAACAACATTGAAGCATTTTCTATAACTCATTATGAAATATTTGACAGGCATTAAGTGTACTTAATCTGATTCGTGGGGTCATGATTAGTGAACAAGCCCAATTTCAATCTTGCAGCCCGCTGAGATGAAGGTGGGGCACTCGCGCGGCCCACTCTCTGGCCTAGGTTGCCCATCACTGGCTTACACCATCGAATGTCAGACTGTAAACTGAGACCCTGTCTGAGCCCCTCAGAGGATGTGAAAGGGATTTTGAAGAGGAGCAACGGCCAACATCACTAGAACAGATGATCTGGTCATCAAGACATTGCTGGAAGCTGGCCGGGTACAAAATGGCTGTTGCACTTTGCTGTTGCATCAGAGCAATTCATTAGTTGTAAGGAGCTTTGGGACGCCCCGAGGCTGCGAAAAGGCACCATATAAATGCAAGTCCTTCTATTACAAAATGCAATCACAACATTTAAAGGATTTTAACATCAAATCAATTTCAGAAGCTGGTGATTGTAGCACCAGCTCTTCAATCAAGGTAGTTACAGGTTTGAATCCCAGGGAGACGTATTATTCATTTCAATCTCCCTAATGCAGCGAGGATGAGTTAACAGTCTTTGGACGATAGGCACGATGGGAGAACGCATGAAAGCAGAGCATCTGAAAGTGATTTTTGTTTTAAACACGCTCTACAGAGAGCTCACTGTACAAAGGCAAATGACAGGCTTGCTCCAGATTCCAATATTTTTCAACTAAATCCCCCTGAGCCACATCCAGTGTGTTGCTGCTTCTAGATCCCAGCTGGCATCTATCACACTGGATTTTGCTGCCAATTATACAAAAAGCAATGCGTTTACCTCCACGTATACCAGCCTTAAATGAATATGAATGGTCTAATTTAGACAAATAACCTTGCGGTTATCAGAGATTCACAGAGCCATGTGTCATTATTCATGCCACTGTTGAGCCACACAGGTCATTAGTGATGAAACTGTGTCTGTACGAGTGCAATTAGGTTCAGAATAATGCTGTGCTTGATAGGATTATGTATTTCTCATTGCAATCGTGCGTAAAGGACACAGCTTAATGAGTCCAGACTGGCAGAAAAACAATTGAAATCCTTGCCGTGAGAGCTCTGCTCCTCAAATTATCCACTTGGCTGAAGATTTGGTCGGAGATTCATTCGCATTCTCTCTGATTTTGTCCCTTTCATGTTTCATCAGCTGCAATAATCTTTTAATACACACAAAACCTTTCAGGTTGTTTTCACCAGCATGGGACTAGAGGGGGCGTTAGCTCATCCAACCCTCTTTTTGCAGATTTCAGTTTGCGTTACTATTTCATTACTGTAGCTTCTTTGTGCTGTGCCTTTTACACGTGATACACTGGATTTACAGCATTTAAACAGGCCAATCGGCCCAACACCTCTCGAGGAGTCTCCTCCATTCGGTCCGGCTCACCTGATCAGCACATGGCCCTATTCCTTTCCCGTGCTCATTTCTGTAGCTTCCCCTTCAATGCATCTATGCTCGTCAACACAACTGCCCATTGCGGTAGCGAGTTCTAACCACAGTCTAGGAAAAAAAGGTTTTTCCTGAATTCCCCTTTGGAATCCGTGGTGACTATCGAATATTTATGACCCCTCTAGGGCAGCACGATGGCGCAGTGGTTAGCACTGCTGCCTCACGTCACTGAGGACCCGGGTTCGATCCCAGCCCCGGGTCACTGTCTGTGGAGTTTACACACTCTCCCAGTGTCTGCGTGGGTCTCGCCCTCACAACCCAAAAAGATGTGCAGGATACGTGGATTGACCACACTAAATTGCTCTTTAATTGGAAAAACAAAATAATTGTATGCTCTAAATTTATGTTTTAAAAAATTTATGATCCCTCCACAACAACCCTACTGATCCCTTTTATAATCTTATAGGTATCGGCCTCTGTCCCAGTGTGTAGTGGTGATCATGCGTCGACAGTCCCAGTGTGTAATGGTGATTAGTACACATTCTGTCCCAGTGAGTAATGGCGATCACACTCACACAGTCCCAGTGTGTAATAGTGATCACACACACACTGCCCTAGTGTATAATGGTGATCGCGCACACTGTTCCAGTGTATAATAGTGATCGCACTGTGATGAATGTACAAATTGTTAGATATTACATTTCATATTTGGGGCAGTGATTTGATTTAGAAACCCTGGTATCAAATACATATGGGCAGTGTCTACTAACTCTGAAATTAAGATGTCGTAAAAGGTGAGGTAATTATTATTTTAACCATTTACTTGTTTACAGAGAGATTGTTAATGGAACATTGTTTAGATTGCAGAAGATTCCCTGGGGTGCTGGGGATAATTTGTGGGATGGTGTTTAGTCCTTGCTAAATAGGCCATGGGACATCTTTGTGGTATATAGATTATGTAATTAATTGGAGGAGCTAGGTCTGTCTGCACTTTTGCAGTCTGTTTTAAGATTTTAAGTTGAACAGCAGTTTGCCATAGGATTTGAGTCTGACAGGACAGAAGGGTTTCCAGGTTGTTCCTGAAATTGTCTCTCTCTCCAGAGGTCTGCACAGATAAGCAAGTAACCCTGATTGCTAACTGTATTTATGAGTGAATTTTGAACTACATTGGGTTGCTTGGTTGGAATATTTATAGTGAAGGTGTAGGGCATAAGTTAAAGCTTTTCCTTTTATTTTAAGAACAGTTTAATTCAATTGTAAAACCATTCTTTTGATGTTAATGTGGTTAATTATGAAGTTAAATGAAAGTTTGTTTAACATAAAAGATACTTGTTGGTCATAGCCATCACTCCTGGCGTGGGGTATTCTTTCCTCAGTTATACAAATTGAAAATTGTTTCAAGTTTCTCGTCAGGTATCCTAACAACACACACTATCCTAGTGTGTAACGGTGACCACATACACACAATCCCAGTGTGTAATGGTTATCACACACATTGTCCCAATGTGTAATGGTGATCACACACACTCACTTTCCCAGAGGCGGTGACATAGTGGTATTGTCACTGGACTAGTAATCCAGAGACCCATGATAATAATCTGGTCACCTGGGTTTGAATCTCACCATGGCAGGACTTTGTACTCAATAAAATATCTGGAATTACAAGTCTAATTATGACCATGAAACCATTGTCGATTGTTGTAAAAACCTATATGGTTCACTAATGTCCATTAGGAGACCCCCACCCCCCCACCCCACGCACACACATAATCTGTCCACCATCTACAAGGCACGAGTCAGGAATGAAATGGAATAGTCTTCACTTGCCTGAATGTGTGCAGCTCCATCAACGCACAAGCTCAACACAATCCAGGACGAAGCAGCCCGCTTGATTGCTCCTCCTTCCACAAACATTCAAACCCTCCACCACCGACGAACAGTGGCAGCCGTGTGCACCATCTACAAGATGCACTGCAGTAACTCACCAAGGTTCCTTAGGAAGCACCTTCCAAACCCACAGCTGCTATGATCTAGAAAGACAAGAGCAGCAGATACCTGGGAACCCCACCACCTGGAAGTTACGCTCCAAGTCACTCACCACCCTGACTTAGAAATATATCGCTGTTCCTTCACTGTCTCTGGGGCAATATCCTGGAACTCCCTCCCAAACAGCAGTGGGGGGCAGCACTGTCGCACAGTGGGTTAGCCCTTCTGCCTCACAGCGCCGAGGTCCCAGGTTCGATCCCGGCTCTGGGTCACTGTCCGTGTGGAGTTTGCACATTCTCCCAGTGTTTGGGTGGGTTTCGCCCCACAACCCAAAGATGTGCAGCGTGGGTGGATTGGCCACGCTAAATTGTCCCTTAATTGGAAAAAATGAATTGGGGATTCTAAATTTATTTTTTAAAACAGACAAACATCCAGCAGAGGGCGTACCCACACCTCAGGGACTGCAGCGGTTCAAGATGGCAATTCACCACCATCTTCTGAAGGGTAACTAGGGATGCATAAGGGTAACAGCAATAAATGCTGGCGTAACCAGCGACGGCCACATCCTGTAAATTATTTTTTTTTAAACCCACTGTCCCAGCGTGTAATGGTGATCACACACACACTGTCCCAGTGTGTAATGGTGATCACACACACACTGTCCCAGCGTGTAATGGTGATCACAAACACACTGTCCCAGTGTGTAATGTTGATCACACACAGACACTGTTCCCAGTGTGTAATGGTGATCACACACACACTGTCCCAGTGTGTAATGGTGATCACACACACACTGTCCCAGTGTGTAATGGTGATCACACACACACTGTCCCAGTGTGTAATGGTGATCACACACACACTGTCCCAGTGTGTAATGGTGATCACACACACACTGTCCCAGTGTGTAATGGTGATCACACACACACTGTCCCAGTGTGTAATGGTGATCACACACATTGTCCCAGTGTGTAATGGTGATCACGCACACACTGTCCCAGTGTGTAATGGTGATCACACACACACTGTCCCAGTGTGTAATGGTGATCACACACACACTGTCCCAGTGTGTAATGGTGATCACACACACACTGTCCCAGTGTGTAATGGTGATCACACGCACACACACTGTCCCACTCTGGTGGCTGAGCTAGGCGTTGGTGATTGGCGTGGAGCAATAATGGATGTTTCTTAACAGACCTGCGTGTGCAGCAAAGTGTTTCGGTTATTCAATGGCAATCCCTGCCTGAGCAATACTCACATTTTGCGTAGGTTCCTGAAATGGTGGCGGCAGCGGTGATGAATGTGAAGAATCTGACTTGTGCGTCGCCGGGTAAGTCTTGCGGCCAACCTTCAAGTCCCCAGTGCTTGACTGCTTTAAGAGAAATGGATAGTCTTTATTAAGGAGGTCAGGCTTCCCATACTTTTCTAATAACTCTAGACTGTGCTTTTAGCTCCTTTACACTAATTCAACAAGGTTTCCCCTTCATCAGGAGCAGTATTGTCGCAGTAGATACATAAGGGATATCCACAATCATTGGGAACACAAAACAAAAACATAAAATGTGGGAAATCCGCAGCAGGTCCATTAGCGTGTAAAACAGAGGAGACAGACGTAGATCTTGAGTAAATAGCTCAATCCAGAGCCAATAGGCAGCCCGGCGGTGCAGTGATTAGCACTGCTGCCTCACGTTGCCGAGGACCCGGTTCGATCCCAGCCCCAGGCACTGTCCGTGTGGAGTTTGCACATTCTCCTCGTGTCTGCATGGGTCTCACCCCCACACCCCAAAGATATGCAGGGTAGGTGGATTGGCCACGCTAATTTGCCTCTTAATTGGGAAAAAGCATTGGGTACTTGAAATTTATTTTAAAAATCTAGAGCCAAAACATTAACCCTTTCTTTCTCCATTGCAGGTGCGGAAGGGTTTGCAGTGTATTTCCACTATTTTCTGGCTGTCACTGAAAAGTAATTGAGGATGTGCATTTATATAGTGCTTGTTTGAACCTCAGGATATCCAACAACAACTTATATTTATACAGCACCGTTAACATAAAACGCCCCAACGTGCTTCACAGAGCGTTATGAAATAAAACATGACACCAAACAGCTTTGCAGCCAAAGTACGACTGAAATGTCAGAGACAAGAGGTCGATGCATTTGTATTGAATTGAAAATCTGCACCAAAGCCAATATTGAGTGAGGTCCATGTGAGATTGGTCCCAGAACTACCTCACCCCAGTGGTTAGGAATACAAAATGGACCCTCCACACACACACACATCAGATTTAGGGCTGGGGACAAAATCTATAACTTTAATCCAAGACAATAAAAACTCAATATGCTATGACTGAAACCCAAGGATCAACATGATCATGGAGTGCAGAACTCTGAGAATGGAATCCGTCTAACTGTTGGTGGTTCTATTTTGTTGTCTGCACCCTACTAGCAAAGGTTATCAAGCAGGCTTGCCAGTTGAATGAATTGCTGCCCATAGTTCCGGGCACGATTATCTGCAGCATAATAGCCAAGCATGTGTATTTTATTGAGATGAAAGACGGGGACATAATGAGCAGGCAGAGACAGCAAGGTGGGCCCTTTGAAATGGGCGGCTGTCTTTGGTAGCAGGGGAGATGGAAAAAAGAGCAAGAGGAGGCCAATCGGCCCCTCAAACTTGTTCTGCTCTTCAACTAACCCTGCTGCCTTGTGCTGTTTGACATTTCATGGCAACAGCCTCACACACAATGCTTCGCTGCATTTTGACCAGATTAATGATGTTGAGAAGCAGCCTTTTATTGGCAGGAAACACCCGTCAGCCACTTTTTGCTGAGTGATAACGGTGTTGCCACTTCAACACCGAAAGTAAAGATATTCAGCGGACTTCTCCGTCGGCGGGATCCTCCGCTCTGTCGGCAGCGCACCCGTGGGTTTCCCGACGGCGTGGGGTGGCCGCAGTGGGAAATCCCGTTGGCCGGCTGCCGGAATGGAGGATCCTGCTGCCGGCGGGGGCACAGGAAAAAGGTGCTGGCGGATCGGAGAAGCCTGCCCATTGTTATCAGCACCTTTCCCACATTCAACAATCAAAGTTACAGAAAGGAAAAAAAAAAGGGAAAACCTTGCATTTACTCAGCATCTTTCACCAGCTCAGGACTTCCCAAAGAGCTTTACAGACAATGGTGTACTTTCGAAGAGTAATCGCTGTTGTATTGTAGGAGAGGTGACAGCCAACTGCTGCATAGCAGGATCCCACAAACAGCAGTGTGTTAATGACCACATAACCTGATTGATTGATACCAATTGAGGTATGACTATTGGTCGGGACACTGGGGAAGATCTGCCACTCTTTCTCATGGTGCCCTGGGAATCTTTTATGTCCACCTAAGGGACAGCAGAAGGTTTATTGCTTCATCTAAAAGATGGTACCTCTGATAGTGCAGCACTCTCTCGGTACTGAATTAAAGTGGCAGCGTAGGTTTTCTGTTCAAATCCCTGAACTGGGATTTGAACCAAGGCCAGCAATGCTAGCCCCTGAGCCAATGGCTAATACTGGCCTGGTTTAGCCACTATAGGTCCTCCTGTCTTTTTTTCAGTTATTGTTGTCTGTTGAATACTTCTGTTGACTAATGAGATAATCAGGAGTAATGGCCTGTAGGAACTGCCAGTGTGAGGGAGTTGAATCAACAACATTAAAATGCATCACAGTCTTGTCATAGTCAATGAAGGTTACAGTTAAAACTTGAAAAGGTCAGAACTGCCCCTCCACCTCTGCACGGAGATCTCGGAGCATCAGCTGGTGTCCGACTGACTCATGCAGTCCCGCTGTCTGGAGAGGAAAACAGAACATCAGTCCAGAGTGCCCAAGCTGGAAAGATTTATTCATTAATTCCTATTACAGTACAATTCAACCTCAGTGCTGAAATGGCAATTTGAGCGGAGAGATTGGTAGCAATGGCACATGGTTCGAGAATTCACCTACAATTCTTCGCAGAGTTGGCATCAGTACTTGGTGGCCTACATAAGCTAAACACTCACAGGAATTAAATACAGATGAGCGATGTCAGGGGAAAGGCTCATCTTTAGATCTGTTCCATTTGAAGTAGCTTTGCAACAATAGTTTAGCTGTATGTAATGCATTATTCTGGAAGGCGTGGGGAGGTTGGGGGGGGGGCAGAGAGCTGGAGGCACAGATGATATTTGTCCTACATAACCCCATGGTGATTGTTACCAGTTTGCTACCCATAGATCATTGAACTTACAGTGCAGAAGGTCATTCAGCCCATCGAGACTACACCAGCCCCTGAAAGAGTAACCCAGCTAAGCCCACACCTCCACCCGACCCCGTAAGCCAACAATCCCACCTATATTTTGCACACTACAAGGCAATTTAGCATGACCAATCCACCTAACCTGCATATCTGTGGACTGTTGCCCCGAGGCGGTCGGATAGTCAGCCACAGGTCAGCCAGTGTCACCAGGAAGGCAGCGGCCATCAGCTCAGGGAGTGTCACCAGGAGGGCTGCCACCCAGTGCCGCAAGAAACTCATCGACCTCCACTGGGCTTTGCGGGTGAGTTCGCATCAGCCCCCTGACACCGGTCCTGCCTGCCACCCCTGACGGCCCTACGCGTGGCCCCCCGATGACCCTTCACTTGGCACCTCCACCCCAACCCCCCCTCAGTACAATACCGCGCCCATGCCCCAGCATACCCTGGTACCCATCAGCATACCCCACACGTGCTTAGCAGTGGTGTCCATGTGTCCACGCCTGTCTCCCTGTATGCACCCCCACCCGCACACCACGCAGCATGCAGCTCACGAGCCCCCTTGTGTCCCCACAGGAGAATTTGGCCCACAACTGACGTGAGGGGGCCCAGATGGGTTGGAGGGCGCCGGACATCAGAGTTCTCACCTCCGACGAGGAACAGGCCCTGGATGTTGCCATTTCAACGCCTCATCCCATCCCTACCACTACTTAAACAGCAGCCGGGAGGACCCGTGTCACAATGGTATCCCAACAGTTATAGACTTGTGGGTGGTATTGGGCAAGATTTGGGGGAGCGCAGGGGGTGTTCCTTCATTGGTGGCCCCCTATGCCCATTGAAGGGACCTGTCCCCACAACTCCCTAGGTCATTCTTGCCCCCCTCCCCCCCAAAAAACCTCCAACCCTGCCCTGGCCAGCTTTCCAAGCCTGCAACCCCATCCCAATCTCCACACTTCCCTCATTGGGGCTGAAGAGCTGATGCCCCAGACTTACCTCCAATTCCCATGAGCTCCTCTTCTTCAGGGACTGCTCGCAGTCCCGGCAATTGCCACTACTCAAACCGGCACTGCTGGCACAACACAGTTTCCGGCCATCTAAGGTGGGACTTGCTCCCCAGATGGAGGCGGGCCTTGTCGTCTAAACATTCCTGCCCACAGTTTCTTATGGGCCACACTTGAAACAAATGATTTGTTATTACTCCAACCGACTCAAACATTTAACAATAATTGATGGAGTTGTTGGATGGAGCATGCTTCACCTCCTGTTTAGCAGGAGTTTGGATGGAGCATGCTTCACCTTCTGTTTAGCAGGACATTGGGTCTTGGCTCACTAATTGCTCAAGTTGGCACAGTCACTGCAGAAGGCCCAAACTTCCAAAATACTAATCGTCACCTCTACACTTCCGTCCCGTCAGAACATCACAATCCACCCGTGGGACTATCCTCAGAATAAACTCACACTCAATAGAAAAGGAGAAGGAACCAGGCAAAGGATTCAAATGCACAAATATCATTGATACCCATGTTGCACTCACTCTCCTGTCAATTTTCTTCATAAAGATTTAAGCCACTGGTAGTTCTCAAAAAAGTGTGGGTTCTAAAGCCTATCAGCTACCTTTGAGGTATCACCTTCCTCTACCAGTACCCCTGCCGCTCCCCCCCACCACCGCGGTTGCTCCTGCTCCCCACCTACCACTTTCTTCAGTAACTGAACTACAAACTACAGCTGTTTCTCATCACTGTGACACACGATCCATCTCTCCTGCTCCTCTTAATCCCAGCAGTCGGGATCAGTGTATTCCGTGCTTCAGGGTTGGGACCTTTCCAGCCCAGGACCACTGAAGTGGCCCAGTGGGACCATTCATCTGTGCAGCTGTCAGCCGCTCTCAGATGTGGAGCAGCCACTCCTCCCCCGAGAGCTCCACTCACTGACCTCCCACACGCCTGCTGCAGTCTAAGTACTTGCACAGCTAATAAACTTAGCAATCCCCCGGCGTTTCAGAGTTGGATAATTTCCCTGGCTCGGTACGAACTGCAGTTCAAAATCATTGCAGACTTGACACCTTATTATAACATTGCCTCATTAAGCTTGCATTATCTCCTTTTTTCAATGGTCCAATTACACTGTAATTCAGAAGTATCATCTGAGTGATTCCTTTTTTAAATAGGACCTTTTCCTGAGCAGAGAAGCCGTGTCTCAAAGCTGCTGAATAAAAATGGATTTAACTTTCTCACAGCTACATTATTTTCAGGTCTCTGGAGAAAGAGCAGAACAGCTAATTGGATAGCCTTTTCAAAGGGCACAGGCCTGATGGGCCGAGTGGCCTCCACCTGTTCTGTGCGATTCTATGATTACTCTCACCAGCTAGGGCAGCAAATGCACGCGAAGCACAGGCCTCCAACTGTCCCCAATCCACATACACAAAAACTAAATGGAGCTTTATTCCGCTGCCTCAGGTCTGACTTCAACTTAGCAGTGGTGAGGAAACCTGCTGTCTCACAACCCACGTCAGCTAAACAGGTCACAGTGAAGACCACAATTCCCAGGCTTGAGGTTGTGGTTGGGATTGAGGGTGGGGTTGGGATTTTGGGGAGGCGAGGTGGGGGGGGGGGGGGGGGGGGAGAGTGAAACCACAAGGTGGATGATAGGTCAAACCCGCCACAAAGGAATGTGATTGAAACTCGACGATGGGAAAGGCTCCCACCAATGCTGAAATACTTGTGTGTGCAGTTGTTTACTAAAGTGGTTAACAGCTATGTGAACCTTCCAGGGACATTAACCAGTATGCTATCACAGGAATGAAGCCCACTGGAGATGCAGAACACGCTGCTTGCCAATGTCAAACTGTATGAATCCATCTTCTTCAGCCCTCTGATTACTCTCCATCTCTGCGACAGAATTAACACTGAGCAATGTTACAAACTCTTATAGCATGAAACGTTCTACTTACAAGTAAGGAGAATAACGGCAATACACCAACTAAGTAGCACTAGGCTTCTCACACAGCTGTACTGACTGACGGGAGCTCTCTATCTGCTCAACATATGATTTAATCGGGCCCAAACTGTGTTCAGCCTTCCAGGCAGCTGCCTGGTTACAGTGGCTTAGAAATCCAACAATGTTCCATCCGTTTTACAGGCGTAAAATGATTGCAAAAGTATCAACTATTACGGTACAGACACGGAGGCTTGTGCCTGAAACAAGCAAGGTCCAATCTGTGTTTGCAAATAGATTACCCTTGATCCTTTTGAGGTCCTCTTAGTAAAATCAGGTTGGCCTGACTGCTTCCTGCACCAAGTAAACCTGTTCTATTTACAGTAAGAAGTCTTACAACACCAGGTTAAAGTCCAACAGGTTTGTTTCAAATCACTAGCTTTCGGAGCACTGCTCCTTCCTCAGGTGAATGAAGAGGTGGGTTCCCGAAACATATATATATATATATATAGACAAAGTCAAAGATGCAAGACAATACTTTGAATGCGAGCATTTGTAGGTAATTAAGTCTTTACAATTCCAGAGAGAGGGGTAATCCCAGGTTATAGAGGTGTGAATTGTCTCAAGCCAGGACAGTTGGTAGGATTTCGCAAGCCCAGGCCAGATGGTGGGGGATGAATGTAATGCAACATGAATCCAAGGTCCCTGTTGAGGCCGCACTCGTGTGTGCAGAACTTGGGTATAAATTTCTGCTCGACGATTCTGCGTTGTCTCGCGTCCTGAAGGCCGCCTTGGAGAACGCTTATCTGAAGATCAGAGGCTGAATGCCCTTGACTGCTGACGTGTTCCCTGACTGGAAGGGAACATTCCTGCCTGACGCTTGTGGAAATACTGTTTTATTTACAGGGACCTTTGAAGGGGCCGGTGCAGGCCACCACCAGAAATGAGCCCACGCTAAAGACATTGCACTGTTCGCCCTTACCCTCCCTGCTTGCCATGCTCCCTCGCGTGGTCACTGTCTTCGCCCCGCCCTCTGCCAATCGCCCCCATCCCCTCCCTCCAATCACTCCCTCCACTTCTTCCAATACCCGTGTTGGTGCAGCCGCCAAAAATTCAAATTCTCTTTCGTCAACGAGCAGCCTGGGGACTCCTAGCAGGTACTGGCTGCTCACTGGTTTCATGGAAAGGAGGCCCGAAGCCTAGTATTGAGTGGGGCCTTGGGCCCTTACCCTTTCTCCCTGTGTGCAATTACCTCTGGTCTGAGCCCGTTTCTTTTGAGGGGGGGAAGAAATGAAGCAATGTCACCTCACAGAGGATTAAAAAAAGAAATCAAACAGAGTTAAGCGCAGGAGTAATTTTGCAATAACGTTATGTGGGTGGTGGAATAATAATTTAAAACTCCACAACTGTTTATGTTCAGGCAGAGTGTTCAGAAACACAAACGGTTCAACTATTGACAACTGAGTGTGAATGGGTTTTCATTGGACTTGTGGGATTTAAATATCTCTCTCATTCAGGCAACCTTTAAAGGCTTTTATATAATCTCAATTCAGGTCCCGTTGGGCTTCAAGCCATGAACAAACCAATAATTCAGCACAAATTGGCAGCAAAAATAAAAGGCATACCAGGTGGAGAGAAAGCTTCACCTAATGAGTCACGAGGAGATTGGATACACAGTATCACTGAAATGGTTGTGCTCAGATATCAACATTATCAGATTGATCTACATCATTAACCTAAATCAGTCACGTAAGCTCTTCAGGCAGTTGGTTTTGATCAGTTTGCCAAGAATGTAACTGAAACCCGTTGAAAACCAAATAAATAATCAGAAAACTGCGGAGCGCAGATTTTGCTAAAGCGATAGGATTAGCAACTTGTTGCTCTGAGTTGGAGCACTTGTACACCCCGCCCTGTCCCACACAAAAATATCTCAGTCCACCCTTTGTTGAGATCTGTCGCCACTTATCCTTATAACCTGTGGGTAGCCTGCAATTGAATATTCATGCCGGAACCGTCTGAATTAGGCCGGGTCAAACCGATTCACAAATGTGGTCAAACCTGTCCACCGTGTGGACATTTGGGAGGTGATTTGCGTCTGGGTGGAATCAATCAGTGCGGGGAGCGCCCGCTCGTTGCAAACCCCTCCCGCAATCACGCAGTCCATGCTTCTACGTGTAACCACAATCCTTGCTTGCACGGAGAAGGCACAGTGCTCGTTACCAGTCAGTGTACGTGCGGCGGCAAGGTGGCGCAGTGGTTAGCACTGCTGCCTCACAGTGCTGAGGACCCGGATTCGACCCCGGGTCACTGTCTGTATGGATGTTTGAACATTCTCCCCGTGTCTGCGCGGGTCTCAACACCACCCCCCCACAACCCAAAGTTGTGCAGAGTAGGTAGATTGATCACACTAAATTACCCCTTAATTGGAAAAAGAAATAATTGGATACTAGGTCGGAACAAATAATGGGGATATGTTTCCCCTTCTGCTGTACCATAGCTCATCTCAGTCACTGGAAACATTTTTTTTTAGGTTAGTCTTAACACCTCTATATGAAGTTATTATAAAATCAATAAGTGGAGCTAATAAAGGATCTTTAAAAGGTTCTATATTGGCTCTGGAATAATTTGAATTCTGGGAATCCAGCATCTGTGAACAAAACTCCAGAAAACCAGGTGGTGACGGTTATCAAAAAACAAATGTGATAAGAAAGTTCAGCAGGTCTGGTAGCCTCTGTGGAGAGAGGAATGAGCGATTTAAAGGGGGAAAAGCAGTTTGGGCTCATATGGCGGGGTGTTTCTCAGTGCCTGCAGCGCCGAGAACGGCCCAGCTATCAAACGGGATTTCTCGCGTCCAGAGTCTGGAGCGGCGAGGCCGTACGATCGCGCGCAGTTAAAGTTCCAAGTCCAATGTGAGCCTGCTTCCAAACTCTGAACAAGCTATATTGGACTTAACTCTGTTTCTCTCTCTCTCCACAGATGTTACCAGTCCTGGTGGGTTTTCCCAGCACTTTTTGTTTTTATTTCTGATTTCCAGCCTTCTCAGCGTTTTACTTCTATTTTGGTAAAGGTTAGAACTGCATCCAGTCTTTACCCAATTTTATCTTTTTTTAAATAAATTTAAAGTACTCAGCTGGTGGATCCTGACCCACCCTTGAGGCGGTCAACCCGAATTTGTCGCCCACCTACTAGGCTGGACTTATGAGCCTGTTTGCACATTGGACTCACTGAATTGTTATGCAACAATGTTAATGTGTTTCTCTTTTTGTCATTCCAGGAGTTCTCTTTCGATGTTTGATGATTGCACTTGTTTTGTTTCTGGTTCAACCTCATTGCTATGTTGTACCTGACACCTTCCTATGTATATAGTTTAGCCTCATGTACATGTTGAAGATATTGCACACACATATTCAGCTGCACTCAGTACACACCAATATTTATTACCATAGAGGCACATATTCTTGTGAAAAGGGGGGATGTTTAGCACGGGGCTGGTTTAGCACACTGGGCTAAATCGCTGGCTTTTGAAGCAGGCCAGCAATACGGTTCAATTCCCGTACCAGCCTCTCCGAACAGGCGCCGGAATGTGGCGACGAGGGGCTTTTCACAGTAACTTCATTGAAGCCTACTTGTGACAATAAGCGATTTTCATTTCATTTTTCATGTCATGATATTCATATAAACATATCATGGTGCAAATACACACACACTGATGGACAGATCAACGGACCAATCAACACACACACAACATCACAGCCAATCACCAGTGAGAGCACACGCACTATAAAACGGTGAACACCACAGTTCCCGTTCATTCTACCAGGAGATAGCTCAGAGCACAGAGCTCACAGCGTGCCACTCAGACATACACCATGTGCTGAGTGCCTCTCTAAGATAGTGCAAGGACTGGGTCCACAGGTTAACTGGTAAAGTACGAACCACAGCCAGAAGTATACAGTGGATGTTATCAAGAATAATAAAACAGAGTTGCACCATCTACAACCGTGTTGGTTTGTTTGTATAGCGGAACACCCAACACGACATTAACAACCCTAATTCACATGCACACCCAGCCCAAAGTCCCTCTTACTAACTCTAGTTAGTAAGGGGTACAAGAACTTTGGAAAGTTGGGCGAGTCTGCATTCTATCAATGACTACACTTCAAAATCAGTTTACAAGTTATGAGGCACTTTGTTGTAATTACATAAAGGCAAGTCCTTTTTGTCTATTAATGCTGCTATGTTCCGGGAAAGATTTTAATTGCCAAAAGTATTTTGTGTATAAATTATACAGGTTTGCTTTGTAGAATTTACATTTTTAAACAAATCTAGACTGCGGCTCGGTGGCGCAGTGGTTAGCATGGCTGCCTCAGGGCGCCGAGGACCCGGGTTCGATCCCGGCCCCGGGTCAGTGTCCGTGTGGAGTTTGCACATTCTCCCTGCGTCTGCATGGGTCTCGCCCCACAACCCAAAAAGATGTGCAGGGTAGGTGGATTGGCCATGCTAAATTGCCCCTTAAATGGGAAAAAAAATGAAATGGTGCTTTAAATTATTTTTTAAAATGTAAACAAATCGAGTCAGTTGCACGAGGCATTGATTGCAGTCAGTTGTTGTAGATACATAACGGGCGGGATTTACCAGCTGATAACGGCGTCGACAAAATTCGGTTCCACGCCGGCGCACAGGTTTTCTGGCAAAAGGGGTGCTGTCACGGGCCTCCTCCACTGCCAAAATACACGCAGCGGGGTCGTCAGTAAATCCCAATATATATTTATATATATTAAATATCTATGGTGTGTACATAAACAATAAAATAAAAATACCTTGCGTCTTTATTATAAAATGGCGGTGCAGTTTGGAGGAAGACTTCAGATGCTCTCTACATTTCTGCTACAGGCTAGAACCTACAACTACACATTTACAATTAATATTCTCATTTGGGCAGCACGGTAGCACAGTGGTTAGCACAGTTGCTTCACAGCTCCAAGGTCCCAGGTTCGATTCCCGGCTTGGGTCACTGTCTGTGCGGAGTCTGCACGTTCTCCCCGTGTGTGCGTGGGTTTCCTCCGGGTGCTCCGGTTTCCTCTCACAGTCCAAAGATGTGCAGGTTAGGTGGATTGGCCGTGATAAATTGCCCTTGGTGTCCATAAAGGTTAGGAGGGGTTATTGGGTTAAGGGGATGGGGTGGAGGTGGTGTGTGCTTGAGTGGGGTGCTCTTCCCAAGGGCCGGTGCAGCCTCGATGGGCCGAATGGCCTCCTTCTGCACTGTAAATTCTATGATTCTATGATAATTGTTTATAAAGGCTTGTTTCACTGATAGATTTTTAAAAATAAATTTAGAGTACTCAATTCATTTTTTCCAATTAAGGGGCAATTTAGCGTGGCCAATTCACCTACCCTGCACATCTTTGGGTTGTGGGGGCGAAACCCACACATCGAACATCGAAAAATACAGCACAGAACAGGCCCTTCGGCCCACGATGTTGTGCCAAACTTTTGTCCTAAATTAAGAACAAATTAATCTACACCCCCTCATTCTACCGTAATCCATGTACCTATCCAATAGCCGCTTGAAGGTCCCTAATGTTTCCGACTCAACTACTTGCACAGGCAGTGCATTCCATGCCCCCACTACTCTCTGGTAAAGAACCTACCTCTGACATGCCCCCTACATTCACCTTAAATTTATGTCCCCTTGTAATGGTTTGTTCCACCCGGGGAAAAAGTCTCTGACTGACTACTCTATCTATTCCCCTGATCATCTTATAAACCTCTATCAAGTCGCCCCTCATCCTTCTCCGTTCCAATGAGAAAAGGCCTAGCACCCTCAACTTTTCCTCGTAAGACCTACTCTCCATTCCAAGCAACATCCTGGTAAATCTCCTTTGCACCTTTTCCAAAGCTTCCACATCCTTCCTAAAATGAGGCGACCAGAGCTGCACACAGTACTCCAGATGTGGACGTACCAAGGTTTTGTACAGCTCCATCATCACCTCACGGCTCTTAAATTCAATCCCTCTGCTAATGAACGCTAGCACACACTAGGCCTTCTTCACAGTTCTATCCACTTGAGTGGCAAATTTCAAAGATCTATGAACATAGACCCCAAGATCTCTCTGCTCCTCCACATTGCCAAGTACCCTACCGTTAACCCTGTATTCCACATTCATATTTGTCCTTCCAAAATGGACAACCTCACACTTTTCAGGGTTAAACTTCATCTGCCACTTCTCAGCCCAGCTCTGCATCTTATCTATGTCTCTTTGCAGCCGACAACAGCCCTCCTCACTATCCACAACTCCACCAATCTTTGTATCGTCTGCAAATTTACTGATCCACCTTTCAACTCCCTCATCCAAGTCATTAATGAAAATCACAAACAGCAGAGGACCCAGAACTGATCCCTGTGGTATGCCACTGGTAACTGGGCTCCAGGCTGAATGTTTGCCATCCACTACCACTCTGACTTCTATCGGTTAGCCAGTTTGTTATCCAACTGGCCAAATGTCCCACTATCCCATGTCTCCTGACCTTCTGCATAAGCCTACCATGGGGAACCTTATCAAATGCCTTACGAAAATCCATGTACACTACATCCACTGCTTTACCTTCATCCACGTGCTTGGTCACCTCCTCAAAAAATTCAATAAGACTTGTGAGGCAAGACCTACCCCTCACAAATCCGTGCTGACTATCCCTAATCAAGCAGTGTCTTTCCAGATGCTCAGAAATCCTATCCCTCAGTACCCTTTCCATTACATTGCCTAACAAATGTGCAAACTCCACACGGACAGTGACTCAGAGCTGGGATCGAACCTGGGTCCGCGGCACCGTGAGGCAGCAATGCTAACCACTGTGCCACCGTGCTACCCCTCACCGTTAGATTTTGACAGGAAAACGTGACAAAAAGTTTCGACACCAGCGAATTGGGCAGAAAGCATCCACACTTAACATACCTATCAGCGATCTCCACTTCTAAGAGACATCTACCAGGCTTGTGTAGTGATATGCATCACTGTATATACACAAGGGGTTAATGTAAATACACTACAACTAAGTAACCACTAAAGGGAGCACCAGAGATGTCATGACATGCAGACACGCAACCAATCGGTCATTAGAACAAGAGACAACCAATGGGCAATCAGGACACCCAGAGGTGGCATTACCACAAGGGGGCACTATACGACCCATATAAAAAGGACATGGCACACAGGCTCTGCCTCTTCCACCGCCAGAAACCAAGAGAGTAGGACAGGTTTCATTATTAGCAACATCACACCCTAGCACATGGTCAAGAGCAAGCTTGTATAGTTAGCAGAATAGACTGAGTTACAAGAGGCAGATTAGTAGAGTGTCGAATTCATTTAAGAGCATTGTTAATCGTTCAATAAATACGTTAAACTTATCTCCGAGTCTGGAGCATCTTTCAGCAGAGCCGACATCAAGTGGCAGCTTATGTTACTAGCAATAACATAACACAACAGCTTGATGTACACAAACAGTTTATGAAAATTTCTCTCCTGTACTGCAACGGTTCAAAAACAAGTTGAAATAAGGCACTAAATGAAGCAGACAGGTATGGAAATGTCACTGTCAATATAGCAGGCACCTCCCCAGACTGGAAGCCGCCAGTGACCTTTTTTGTTGCTGACTAAACGTGTCAGTGGACAAAAGGGGCAGATTCGGTAAATAATCAAACACAAATAAATGCACGTTGTGAAAAGGAATAGAATTAACAGGTGGCACATGAAATGATTCCGTTCGGACACAATTCGAAATGTGCTTTGGTGAGATAAGAGCATTAGAGGAAAAAACGGAGCAGGAGTAGGCCGGACAGCTCCTCCAGCCTGAACTGCCGTACAGGAAGGTCGTGTCAGATCTTTCGCTTCAGATCTACTCTCCTGCCGGACCCACTCTCCCGCCCAATCCCCACACTTCTCCCTCCCCCCAAACACACTCCCCTGACATTTCCTTTCGTGTCCGAATGTCCATCAAACTCCATCCAGAACGTATTCAATGACTCCACCCTCTGGAGTAAATATATTTATCCTTTGCAGATGTATTTACGTATTTTTTTAATATAATTTTAGAGTACCCAATTATTTTATTTTTTATCCAATTAAGGGGCAATTTAGCGTGGCCAATCCACCTAACCTGCACATCTTTGGGTTGTGGGGGTGAAACCCACGCAGACACGGGGAGAATGAGAAAACTCCACACCGACAGTGACCCAGGGCCGGGATTCAAACCCGGGTCCTCAGTGCCGCAGTCCCAGTGCTAACCATTGCGCCATATGCCACCTTGCAGATGTATTTCTGACTGGTGCTCAGATGTATTTTTGAAGGTGGAAGCAGAGCTAAGGTTACTGCGGTACTTTCAGACACGATGGCCGCAATTCAACGTTTTAAAAACCAACTGCTACCGTCAAAGGGAAAACCGGTGTGTTTCCCGCCGGCACTGGCAGTGCTGCGGAGGTGGGATTTAACGGTACTTTGAAATGTTTTTGGGGAGGGGTGGGTTTTGTGCCGGCCTTGAGAGGGGTGGGATCTAACCTCGTTGACAGGTCCCGCTCCTCAGAGATCGGGGCACCATTTTTAAAGGACACATTATTCTCAGGCTAACACAGCCCCCCCCCCCCCCCCCCCCCCGCCAAATCATTGACAAGCCAATGTCCCCTCCCCCCCCTCTCCCCCACCACCACTAATCAGTCTATTGGCCTTCTCCCCAAGTGAGCGATCCCCCTTTTTGGGCTTGCCAAATGCAATGAAGAAGTTGGAAGAGTGAATAACCCGGGCGGGAGGAGTCTTTGATTATGCTGCCCACTTTTCTACGGCAGCAGGAGGTGTAGACAGAGTCAATGGATGGGAGGCGAGTTTGCGTGATGAACTGGGCGGTGTTCACAACTCTCTGCAGTTTCTTCCGGCCTTGGGCCGAGCGGTTGCCATTCCAGGCTGGGATCCAGCAAAGCCAGATAGGATGCTATCCTTTCATCTGTAAACGTTGGTGAGAGTCAAAGTGGACATGCCAAATTTCCTTAGTTTCCTGAGGAAATATAGGTGCTCTTGTGCTTTCTTGGTTGTAGCGTCGACGTGGGTGGACCAGGACAAATTGTTGGTGATGTGCACACCTCGGAATTTGAAGCGGTCAAGCTGACCCACAAATTGTTTGTAAAATTCGATAGGGAATCCACCCTGGCCCACTGCTTTACCCGTCTGCATTAATGTAATACAGTTCATGACCTCCTCACGCCCTATCAACGCCTCCAACTCCTGCCTTCTCTCCTGTTTCACCTCCAGTAAGGTTAACCCATCCAAAAACGGAATCATTGATGATCTCTCCTCTGGGAGCTCTGACTTGCACAGCTCCCGGTAGAAAGTCTCGCATGCCTCATTAACCTTCTCTGGGGGGACACCAACTCGCCGCCCGAGCCCCTGGTCTGCATTATCACCCGGGAGACAGCCAATATTCATAAAAGGTCCTCCTCGAGTGCCGCAGCTGGTTCACCGGCTTGCCCGTTGACAACAACTCGAATTCCGCCTACCATTTCTTTCTACTCGCCAACAACTCCGGTGTCGGGACAATCGAGTACTGGCGGTTCACCTCGAGAACGGAATCCATCAGCCTCTGTCTCTCCACCCTTCCAGATTTATCCCACTGCCTCTTGTAAGAGATTATCACCCCCCCCCCCCCCCTAATGACTGCCTTCAGGGCTTCCCAGAGCGCGGAAGGCAAGATCACCTCATTCCTGTTAAACGTAACATTCTCCCTAATGGCAAAGGATATACGGTCACCAAAACGCTTATCTGCGAGCTTCGGCATAAAAATCAATAACTCCTTTGCTACCCCCGACGGACACAGAGACTTGGGATTCGACCTATCCATCATCCCACGTCACTAGTACCTCAGCCAAAAAGTGTATTGATGTTTATTTCATCAGATACAAAAGTAAAAGGAAATATGGCAGTCAAATAATGCAGTTCGCTGCTTGTTTGCCCCGTGATATTTAATCCCCTGAGGAGCAAAGAATGAAGTCTGCCCAGAGCTTTTACTTCAACATTTCTTCCCTGTGCACATCATCAGTTTGGTTTGCACATTTCCCTCCTTCTATTATTGGATTCTGTCAGGATTCCTCTACACTGCTTGTGCTGCCTGACACATTACACATTACCCAAGCTCACTGTCAATCCTTCAACGGCCAGCTAGATACACAGCATCTTTAAACAATAATGTGCATGAGTAATCCTAATTTGCTGTCAGTCCATTTTTTGGACACTCTTGAGTTCAAATAAGATTGAAGAGACAGCTACTGTGGTGAAATGCTGGTGCCTATGAATTCTTGCATCTAGCTTTCAGCCACAATGTGACATTAATAATAACTTGGAGCTGTGACTGGTTTGGCGAGCTACTGCCTCGGGATATTTTGATTATAAAGCAGGGCAGGGTGGAGGGGAGGAAACGAAAGGCAGTTGACTAGTCACAGATGACAGAATGGTTACAGCACAGAAGGCCATTCAGCCTGTCGTGTCTGTGCTGGCATCCCAAAGGAGGCAGGGATTGCTAAAGCAATGGAAGCCTTAGGGGTTCACTTCAACGCACAGCAGTTTGGACTTGGACGTGCCGTCAAGTTAAAAAGTAGTATGCATTCCCAAACGGGGCTGAGTGGACAGATGTACTTGAGGACAGGATGGTGCCAGGTTCAATCTCCAGTCGGGCATCACTAACAGCTAGACAATGGCTTCCAATCGGCATTCCCGACATCAACTGACTGGGATTCCCATTCCTGATTTTGCTCAGTGACTCCTGGTGGATGCCGCACACGGCGATGGGAAGAATTGTGATCGACTCGGACGGTCCTTACAACTGAACAGCCCCGCCACACTCACCATCTAGAGACTTTGCAGGACAACAATTGGCCAACTAAGCATGGGAACTAGATGCAAAACATGTGACACAGCCTTCAGGAAGGGTAAGACATGGACATTGAAAAAAACGCATGCGTATGACTCTCCTCAATGGTCCAATGGATTTAAGGCTTGAATATATGACTCAACCACCCAGTATAGATCAAGGTATCTGGTATTTTGCCAAGTTACAGGTTCCAGCTTGCACACTGGTAACTGACACTAATATTGCCGACACTGGATTGGTGGAACTAATACATTCAGAGTGCCTGGTCGGGTCGCTATTCAACTGGACAATGGGCTCAGTTGTGATGCCCCGCTCACTCCACATGGTTGGCCAGCCTCCTGTCACTCACAGCCTGCACTCCCACATGGAGAACGGCCAGTCGGAGTCACTGGTTCCCATGGAAAGAAATCTCAGTGTCAGCTATCGCAGAAGTAGGGAGAGAAAGCTGGAGCATAGGAAAGAAGTCCAAAGAGAGTTAGACACCAGATCTTTGAGGCTTCCCTACCACATCGCTCGGGCTTTGCATACACACGCAGGCTGTGTAGAAAATAACAGGCAGAGTGCGCCCGAGATTCTCCACTTCTGTCTCGCAGTGCATGCGAGACCTCCTGTGACATATTATTAAACCAAAGCTTTATCACCTCGTTTGGCACAGTCTATTTAAAAACAAGTAATCCAACTGATCTCAAATCTAGATGGTTTTGCAACATTTCCTATCAAATTCACTAAAGTAAAAACGCGGCAATTTTTAAAATTCTATTGAGCTGGCTGTAATGTTATGTATATAGTCAGGTTAGTGAAGGGTTAATAATTACATCTGTGTAAATCAAACAGTAGAGGACGTTACTACTTCACTGTATTTAAGACAGCCTCTCAGGGAATTCTGGGAATAGCATAAGGAGAAGCATGTTGAAGGCACAATAAGAAGCTTAGAGTAGATAGAGATAGCACGAGGTTAGATAATAGTGTAGTTAGTGGCTAGATATAATATTGAGTACTGCAAGACAGATTCAATATAATTTAATTATTATCTGTAGCTCAGTAGAATAATTTAATTAATAGTGTAATAATAAATTAGTTTTGTTTCAATCTTTTGATTGGTATATTCTTTGTCAACACTACATTGGGTCATTCTGGAAGAAAGGACAAAGAATACAACAGATTACCAATCATGGTAATATAACACTGGCAGCAACACGCAATGAGCCGACCAAATATTATTTAAGGACTAATCAGATGGAAGGTCCTGATAGAAATTCATGGACTAAGGCAGATTTGGTTATATCCCTCCAGAGATAAAATCCGTGGAAATGAGTGGAAATAAAATCCAGCCTGACACATCCAGTGCAGTACTGAGGGTGTGCAGCAGTGCCAGAGGTGCCACCTGCGAAAGAAACGTAAAACCCTGGCTCTGTCTGCTCTCAGGTGCACCCATCCCCCCCCCCCCCCCCAACCACCACCCTGGCACAGTCAAAATCTGTGGGAGTGGGAATAAATAACAGATTATCCTGCTTTTACACATTGCTTTTTGCTCTGTGCAATGGGACTGCCGGATTTCCAACAATATAACTATGAGCACACTCCAAAAGTACTTCATTGGCTAGAAAGCGCTTCTAGACATTTGGGGGCTGTGAAAGGCATTATTTAAATACAAGTGATACCTTCATTTTCTACACCACAGTGTATTGTTAGGCCGAGAATGTTTGGGAACATTGTCTTTAACCCCTCCCAGCAGGAATGATAGAGTGTAGAACAGGCCCGAGGAGCTAAGTGGCCTATTCTGTTCCCTTGTTCCAGTGGGAGCACAGCTGGCTTTCAAAATGCTAAACAACAACAAAATAAATACTCAAAAATGAAAACGTCCTTTGATGCCTCTTGAAAACATTGCAGCAGCCTCGACCCCAGTCATTTGTAAGTTCGCTGCTGCTGGTACAAACTGCATTTTTACACAGAACTTTTCACTGTACCTCGGTACACGTGACAATAAACAAATCTGAATCATAGCATTCCCACAGTGCAGAAGGAGGCCATTCAGCCCATCGAGCCTGCACCAGCCCTTTGAAAGAGTGCCCTACCTAGGCCCACACCCCCGCCCTATCCTCCCAACACCATAATCCCACCTAACCTGCACATCTTGGACTATGAGAGGAGCACCCGGAGGAAACCCACGCAGACATGGGGAGAAAGTGCAAACTCAACACAGTCACCCAAGGCCGGAATTGAACCCGGGTCCCTGGCGCTTTGAGGCAGCCATGCTAACCACTGTGCCACCATGCCACCCATAAATGTTTGGATACTTCAGCTGCAATTAAAGTGATCAAGTGTTTGGTAAACTTACAGCTTGCCTACTGGCAACCTCTCGTCTCCATGTATCACAAAGTCTGTAGATACTGGGTCCATTGAAATTGGCAAGAATCAGATCGTTTTTTTTAATCTTCCCAAATAAGGGGCAATTTAGCGTGGCCAATTCGCCTACCCTGTGCATCTTTTGCGTTGTGGGGGTGAGACCCACGCAGACACAGGGAGAATGTGCAAACAACACACAGACAGTGACCCAGGGCTGGGATTGAACCCAGTGCTAACCACTGCACCACATGCTGCCCTTCAGAAGGAAATAGTTAATTTTTATTGAACTAATTATATTGAGGGATCTAGACCGAAGGCAAGTAAATTTGGAGCAAAGGGACAGATCAGCCATGATCTCGTTGAATGGCAGAAGCAAGCTCAAGGCTGAATGGCCTACTCCTGTTCCCACTCTGACATGCGAGAGGATTTCCTCATTCCACCCTTGTGGACAAGATGGTGGTTCCCAGCTAAACTATCTTGCTTGACAACCGTCTGATTTCACCTTGACCAACAGGGGAAGCAGTGACTGGATCTTTCCCAATGGGAGGGAGTGAAATTCTTTTAAAAATGAGAATCAGTGGGAGAATCAAACGGATTCATTGCAGCATCTTTAATGGGAGCTGGTCACATGCCCGGCCTCTCGGTCAGATGATTGTGTTCACATGAATGAGCGGAGGAAGGGAGAGGGAGGGCGGGGTGAATAGGAAGAGATGGCTGCTTTTGTATTTGAGATCAGCCCCACAAATAATGCGGGAGACACAGGGGAGGACACAACAGAGCAGTGACATGTAATAAAATGCGCCGTCTGGTATTAGCAGAGGGCAGGCAACAGCAAACAAAACAGAACAGAAAGTTACTGCATGGCGTGCAGAGAATGTGTCGCCACTAAACCTTCCAGAGTACTCTTGCTGGCAGGACGTACTGTGAATTCCTTTACATCGGTAACATTCTGCCGCTCCTTCTAATCGGTCTCCTGATTGCTGCTGCATTTTGCACTGTTTGCCCAGCACGGACTACGTTCCTGTGTTATGAGTGCAGCAATCTCTTCAGCATGCAACTACTGGGCTGCCATTGTGCATGTTATGGGCACAGCAGGGCTCCAGACTGCGGCCCTGAAATTCTGTATAAAATGAAACTTCAGCCCACTTGATAACTGGCAACCCTGGCTTATTCTGAGACAGACGGATAAAACTGCAGGCCAATCCGGAGGGACGGATAAGGAAAACGTGATCAGTGCCGCTGTTTTAACACTTAAAGCTCCGTAAAAATGCTTCTCACAAATTGACATGGGTCATAAAATGCAGCTTCTGTATTTTCTCTTCATATTACAGTTAGTTTTTCATTTTGATAATTTACTGTCCCAACGTCTGACATTAAAGGCATGAATGGTAGAAGCAGGTTGCTTAAACTGGGGATCCACTCATCCCTGGGGCCTGGATTCCAACTCAGACGCAACTTACGAGCTGAAGGTTTCCCCTCTCTAGTGCCCACAAGAGTCCCAAGAAGTGTGCACAGTTGCTGACAGGCACGAAAGCAAACTTCCTCACTCAACAAGAGAGGCGCGTGCAAGGCTGGTGCAGAAACCTGCTCTGGCTTGGCAGAACTGGCCACTAATGACCGAGGTGGATAATAAGGATGAGTGGCGGATTTTCAATAAAACGCCTCACAAAAGTTGCTCTTCAATTATTCCCTAGACCCTTTCTCCTTGCTGTCCGATTATTTTATCAAAAGTGAAGGATTGAAAATAGCCCATTCTTGGACACATTGAATCTGGCCTGTTTGGCTTCAGCTGAGAGTCTTAGATGGGACACTTGACTGCAAACTGAAAAGAGTTCCACTGCTCAAAATGTCTTTTTTGGTCCGGCATGTGTAATAGCTCATCAACATGCTTAAGGGTTTCCCAAGTCAAGCTCTTGGGGGGGGAAAAAAAGACCGGTAAAATTTCTCAGTTGTTTTACATGGAGTCTTTTTTACGATGCACCCAATGCATTTTAACTGAAAGCAGAGATTCAATGAGTGGCATCCCACCAACCCAGCCAAATGTGCAGCAAGATTTTTACTGCAACAGAACAGCAGCATTCCCCCCCCCCCACTCGCTCCACCAACAAAGAGAACCTCCACAAGTCATTCAGGCGAGTCAGTCAGTCACCAAATCACCCAACACTGACATGCCTCACCTTGATCGCGTACGAAGGTCTGACAGATCTACCAGAGCATAAACTGGAGAGTTGCAAACTGTGCTCTGGAGAACGGTCCTTGAAAGAAATCGGGAAAAGTTAAAAGGTGGAAGCTAGATAACTTGCGAAGAAATGCAACAGACAAAAGTATCATCAAAAAAGAAAAGGGAAATGGGAAATAGTACATTTGCAAGAGATTGGAAAAGAGACGAGCAAACAACAAACTAACCAAAGCACCGATAGTGCGCTAGAAGAGGTCACATTTGTTCACATTTTGTAAGAGTTTCGCCCTCCTTGTTGTACATAATCCTCTGTGTAATTATAACTTGTGCTCTGTTGAGGCGTCAAACACAATCAACCTCACACTTGTAACATCTTAACAATTTTGAGGAAGACGGAAGAAAGTGAGGTATGTAAAAGCAGCTAACACTTCTGATCTCGGGATCAAATACATGAAAATAAACTAAAAAGAGTCCTCATCCATTCTATTTTTGCTACACACTGTTTCAGCAAAGTCTCTCCTCTTGTGTAGGTGCTGACTCTTGCTGTGGTACATGATGCTGAAGCCTTTGGCCCAGTCCACACGGGTATGTGGTGGAGGATAATTGACTGTTGTTAGTTCAGAAACAAGTGACCATTTGATTGACAACACGCACGTTTTATTTTCTTTTATAAATTTAGAGTACCCAATTCTTTTGTTTCCAATGTAGCGTGCCTTACCCACCTACGCTGCACATCTTTGGGTTGTGGGGGTGAGACCCTCGTAGACACAGTGAAAATGGGCAAACTTCACACGGACAGAAACCCAGGGCCGGGATCGAACCCAGGTCCTCGGCGCTGCAAGGCAGCAGTGCTAACCACCGTGCCACACCCAACACCACGCATGTTGATGCTTCTGACAAAGCAATGTATGTGGCGGTGTCCCCCTGTGAAATATATCTTCCTGATGCTCAGTGTTTGACATTGTAACCTTGGCCACCCCTTGGATCTGTCAGGAACTAAATAGATTGGTTCTCTTTTCTGTGGAGAAGAGAATGGTGATCTGGTAGCGATGCAAGATAATGAAAAGACTTGATAGAGCAGATGTAGAGCACGTTTCCACTTGTGAGGGAATCCAAAACGAGAGGTTTCATCATTGGATAGTCACTAATAAATCCAATTAGGGATCTAAGGAGGAACTTCTTTAGTCCGAGAGCAGTAAGAATATCGAACTTACTACCAAAGAAAGTAATTGAGGCAAATACTACACATACAAATAATAGGAAGTGAGTTAAGGATTTGAGGGAAAATGAAATAGGATATGTTGGTAGGGTTTGGTGAAGAGGGGTGGTAGGAGGATGGGAATAGAGGGATATGGACCTCAAAAGTGTAGAAGATTTTAGTTTAGACGGGCAGCATGGTGGGCGCAGGCTTGGAGGGCCGAAGGGCCTGTTCCTGTGCTGTACTTTTCTTCGTTCTTTGAAGTACAAGTTCTTTTGAATAATGAAAGACTGTTCCTTAAACATTTCTCTCCACTATGCAGATCATAAAATAAGATCATTCGGCCCATCACATCTGTGCTAACTCTTTGAAACATTCTATTCCCACAACTCATTTCGCATCTAATTCTCTTTTGAAAGTTACTGCCGCGATCCAATGGCCACGCTGCGCCCGAAAAGAGGCTCACCGCGGCGCAGCATGACTGATTAAAGAAAGGGAAACCCTGCTCCTGGGATCTATCTGGCTCGCTACGCCTCACGAGATCTAACGCGATCCCACGAGAGGTTGCGCTCTCACTCTTTGGAAAATCTACATATTAGAGTGAGACAGCTAGTCTCATTCTGATGCAGATTCCTGAGGTGCCCGGGCATTGGGATTCAAAGCCCTTTGCCTCGGAGACCTCGGGCGAGTACTGTTTGGTACTGGCCTCCACAAATGGAGACCAGGACAAAACGTCACTCATGGGGATCTCCCAGGGGATCGCAGGCCGGCAGCTGCAGACCCTTTGGGCACTGCTGGTGCCACCTGGGCACTGCCAAGGTGCCCAGGTGGCACTGCCAGCTGGCATGGACAATGCCAGGGCGCCAAGCTGGCATTTTCTGCAGGCGCGTGAACGGGCCTGGAGTGCCCCGTGTGGGTGTTGGGGGTGTGCACGGAACTTGAAATTTAAACAAATACACACAGACATTGAGGAACAAGCAAACACACACTGCAAAAAAATACTGAAGTCCAGGAGTGCCCCTTCCATCCATTCTGGGATCAACATCACTCATGAGCTTACAATCAAAGTGATTTGTAGCATTTTTAGCCCCTGACAAATGGAATTATATAGATTAAATTAAATTAAATAGAATAGAAAAATAAACCAAATGCCTTTAAATATTGCTGCTGGGAGGTGGGAGTGGGGGAAAAAAATTCCGTTTTGAGTAAAAACAGAAAATGCTAGAAAAGCTCAGCTCAGGCAGCATCTGTGCAGAAAGAAACAGATGAATATTTCAGGATGATGACTTTTCCTCAGAACTGGAATGCAACGGTCCATGTGGAGTTTGCATATTCTCCCTGTGTCTGCGTGGGCCTCAACCCAAAGATGTATATATAAATGATTTGGAGGAAAATGTAACTGGTCTGATTAGTAAGTTTGCAGATGACACAAAGGTTGGTGGAATTGCGGATAGCGATGAGGACTGTCAGAGGATACAGCAGGATTTAGATTGTTTGGAGACTTGGGCGGAGAGATGGCAGATGGAGTTTAATCCGGACAAATGTGAGGTAATGCATTTTGGAAGGTCTAATGCAGGTAGGGAATATACAGTGAATGGTAGAACCCTCAAGAGTATTGAAAGTCAGAGAGATCTAGGTGTACAGGTCCACAGGTCACTGAAAGGGGCAACACAGGTGGAGAAGGTAGTCAAGAAGGCATACGGCATGCTTGCCTTCATTGGCCGGGGCATTGAGTATAAGAATTGGCAAGTCATGTTGCAGCTGTATAGAACCTTAGTTAGGCCACACTTGGAGTATAGTGTTCAATTCTGGTCGCCACACTACCAGAAGGATGTGGAGGCTTTAGAGAGGGTGCAGAAGAGATTTACCAGAATGTTGCCTGGTATGGAGGGCATTAGCTATGAGGAGCGGTTGAATAAACTCGGTTTGTTCTCACTGGAACGACGGAGGTTGAGGGGCGACCTGATAGAGATCTACAAAATTATGACGGGCATAGACAGAGTGGATAGTCAGAGGCTTTTCCCCAGGGTAGAGGGGTCAATTACTCGGGGGCATAGGTTTAAGGTGAGAGGGGCAAGGTATAGAGTAGATGTACGAGGCAAGTTTTTTTACACAGAGGGTAGTGGGTGCCTGGAACTCGCTACCGGAGGAGGTGGTGGAAGCAGGGACGATAGTGACATTTAAGGGGCATCTTGACAAATACATGAATAGGATGGGAATAGAAGGATATGTACCCAGGAAGTGTAGAAGATTGTAGTTTAGTCGGGCAGCATGGTCGGCATGGGCTTGGAGAACCGAAGGGCCTGTTCCTGTGCTGTACTTTTCTTTGTTCTTTGTGCAGGGTAGGTGGATTGGCCACGCTAAATTGCCCCTTAATTGGAAAAAATGAATTGGGTATCTAAATTTATATTTTTTTTTAAAAAGAACTGGAATGCAACTGCCGTACATTTCCTGCATTTTCTGTTTTATTTCAAGATTCCCAGCATCCGCAGTATGTTGCTTTTCCTTCAGTTCTGGAAGTTTCTCCGGCGCGATAGACCCTCGCACCAGTTGTGTGAAAGAAAAGCACAAGGCGAAAACGTCACCACATCAAACACCGTCACCCAACCAGCACCATCACAAAACATGCCTCCCGGAATATCAGAGGAATGGATGTACCTGTGCGAAATTGTGCAGCGAATTATTCTGTCCTGCAAGCTAGGGAGAAGTGAATAAAGAGAAATTGTCTGGTCCTTAAGTAGGGAAACAATTATCTTCACCTTCGGATGAGAGAATGCAAGAATCAGAACCAATGCTCCACCCCAAAAATAGCTGCGGCTGGCTGGAAATGTTGGAAGTCTTAGGCGGTCCAGGCTGGATTTCTTCCTTTTAGTTACATTGGGTATGCATGGTAATGAGGAGATAATGGAGTCTTCAGAGGACAGAATCTAGGCTGATACTCCCAGGCCCGACCTTTGTATCATATGCTAAAACCAAGATTCCACTGCAGGAAGAGCAGAGGAGTTTTCCTGGACAATATTGCTCCTCCACCCAGCACCATGAACCCAGATTGTGTGGTCTTTGTTACATTGCCATTTGTGGGAGCTTGCTGTACTCAAAAATCTCCTACATTGCAATAATGGTTGCATTTCATCCTCATTTTCTATTAAAAAGTTTATATCTGTGCACTCTTTCGATCTGCAAAACCTTACTTCTGGCTGTCATGTTTTGTTAGACCTTTGTGTTAACTTCAACCCATTGCATATGCTGATCGTCGGGTCTGCCTATGTCTTGTGTAATTAAACCCTCCGACCACCAGCAGCAATGTAACTTTTGCAGTTCCCACCTCCTCAAACCAAACTGCAGAGACTATCCTGATCAATTCCACATCGCTGCTGTTGTAGATTTTGCAATGACACTGTAAATAATATCGCACAAATGTATTAGAGAAAAATCAATTGAGAGCTGTATGTTTATTTTTCTTTCTGGCTGTTTAATTGGTAATAGAGATAGTAATTAAGAGTGTTGTATTGAATAGTATTGTTTAAGTGTCAATTCTAAGCTATTTTTGGGTGTGATAGTATATAGAACATAGAACAGTACAGCACAGTACATGCTCTTCAGCCCACGATGTTGTGCCGACCATTTATCCTAATCTAAGATCAACCTCACCTACACCCCTTCAATTTACTGCTGTCCATGTGCTTGTCTAAGAGTCGCTTAAATGTCCCGCATGACTCTGACTCCACTACCTCTGCTGGCAGTGCATTCCACACACCCACCACTCTCTGTGTAAAGAACCTACCTCTGACATCTCCCCTATACCTTCCTCCAATCACCTGAAAATTATGTCCCGTCGTGACAGCCATTTCCACCCTGGCTATCCACTCTATCCATGCCTCTCATTACCTTGTACACCTCTACACCTGATGTTAAAGAGTTTATTATTGTGTTAATAATAAAGTTTCGTTTTAAAATACCATATCCCTATTTCTTTGTGCAATCAGTCCTGGAGCGAAGTATCCTCTCCTCACAGTCTTACAAAATAAACTAAAATATTGGGGTTTAGGTCCAGTATCCTAGCCACTATTGGGGTCTGGTCTGGGATCGTAATAAGGGGGAGATGATGGTGGGGGTTTGGGGGGGGGGGGGGGGGAGAAGCATCACTGGTCACAGGGCTAGAAATCCAGAGCCCCAGGCTAATGCGCTTGGGAAACTGGTTCGAATCCTACCATAGCAGCTGGCACCATTCACTGAATTGGAAGCTTTTTTTCCCTTTAAACATCAACTTTTTTTTTATAAAAAGGACACCCGCTGTGCATGGCATCTTGACAACATTGCCACATTCATAGCCACCTTAATGCCGGGGCTGCTTAAATATTTGCCTACAGTTAACATCAGCCTTTCTAAAAATCAAAATGAAGGATTGATGTGTTCTTAAATTAGAAGCTGAACTGTCTCCTTGACAGTGAATGAAGAAAAAGTCTCCTCCTTCCAGTCAGCAAGTTCTCTCCTCCTGATGGGAAGGGACAGCTCCTGTCCTGAATATTATTAAATATACAATGAAAGAACTGTTTATGGTGGCACTGATTAGACGGCAGCACTGAATTTGGTTAAAAAGAGTATTGTTCACTCCCTGGTGACATTGCGGTCAGGCACTACAATAATTAAAGGCCAGACGAGTACAGTCAGATAATGGGCGCCTATACAATAGGGACTTTCATCAGTTAACCAGTCATTGAAAGGTTTTTCTTTTGCTGCTGGGTAACACATCTTAAGAGATAAACCCACCAACATTGTTTAAAGAAAAAGGGTAACTGTCCCTCTGTGAAACAGAGGCTTGCCCAGGTAGGCTTTGTACTTAAACCCCTAGGCACACTGCACTTTTAAAATGCCTGCTTTGTTCACTTCAGGACAAAGAGTCAAAGCGGGCATTGGCTGGAACCTGATCCAGGAGGCCCGAGTGCTGAGCAGTTTCGGAGAGCATTAGCGCGCTGTCATGGCAACGTCTTAAGAGCGCAGCAACAAAAAAAAAAATGCAGAACTGCAAACATCCGAACTTGTGAGATTTACTTCCGAGGTACACAGCGGCAAGGTGGGCACCAAAGACATGTTTGTCTTTCCCCCCACGGTTAACCAGAGCATAACTGGGGGCCGTCAATGGAAGAGATTCACCAAAAAACCTGCTAGGAAAGTTGGGAGAAACTTCTTCATCCAGAGTGGAGTTTGTTACCACAAGGAGTATTTGAAGTGCATAATACAGATGGATTTAAGAATAATGTAGTCAAGGAAGAAGGAGAAGGGTTAAATGATTATAACAATAGATTTAGATACGGATAGATGGCAGGAAGCTCAAGTGGAGCTTAAACACCGGCATGGATAGTTGGGTAGAATGGCCTGCTTCTGTACCCGGTATCATGTGTAATATATATAAATAGTCGTTTGGTTGGACAGAAGTCTTAAGTGGGTCGGTGCAGACTCGATGGGCCGAATGGCTTCCTTCTGCACTGCATGTTCTATGTTAGAACTTGCGGACTGCTGAAAAAAAGATACACGTTGCCGAAGCATTTAGCCTTGACAATTTTCATCAGGACAATTTGCATGAATACCAAATGTAAAGGGAACAATTTAAAGAGTTTATTATTGCACGAGAAGAGACTGCTGATTAGTTGGCAAGTGGACTTTGATTGGACAAGGCATTGCCATGGAGAATGCACCAGTTAGCTGATGACTGAAGTTAACTGCCAAGCTTTGTTTAAATTCAAACCAGGCAGGTTGCCTCTGATTGGTCAAGGCATTGCCTGGGAATGAACCGGAGAATGGCTGTAATTTATGTAACTTCCAGTTTTTCATTTATGTAGCAAAATATCCATCTCTGGAGAAAAGATCAAATAAAATTTGACACTCAACTACATTCAGAGATATTGGGATAGGTTTTAAGGAGCGTCTTAAAGGAGGAGAGAAAGGTAAAGAAGTGGAGAGGTTGAGGGAATCCCAGAGCATAAAACATAGGTGGTGGAAGACACAGCTGCCAACGGCAAGGCCACGAAAATCAAATGATGGGCAAGGAGCCCGAACTGGAACAGCACAGAAATCTAAGACGATTGTCAAGCTGGAGGAGGGTACAGAGATAGGGAGGAGGTGAGACTATAGAGAGATTTGGAAGCAAGAGAGAAAATCTTAAAAATCACAGCATTGCCAGACTGGGAGCCAACGTAGGTCAGCGAGGTGGCGGTATGGGATTGTAGAGCAGGCTGGGATACAAGCAGCAGAGTTTTGGACGACCTCAATGCTGGATATGGGCTGGTTTAGCACAGTGGGCTAAATAGCTGGCTTGTAATGCAGAACAAGGCAGCAGTGCGGGTTCAATTCCCGTAACAGCCTCCCCGAACAGGCGCTGGAATGTGGTGACTAGGGGCTTTTCACAGTAACTTCATTGAAGCCTAATTGTGACAATAAGCGATTATTATTAATTATTATTATGACTGGCACAGTCCCGAGGGTGAGAAAGGGCTGAAATCTCACTCAGGGAAAACTGGTGCACTTGCTGGAGGAGGAAGTGAGTAGAAAGCTGACGGTTGAAAATGTAGGGTCCTTGGATCCAAATCAGGTATACTTTCCCCAAACTCTCGAATTCGGAAATAGGAAGCCCACATTTATCATCAAAAATTTCTGGATGGCGATCCTAATAATATTACAGCTTTAAATTTGAATCACATTTCCCAAAGTTGAATAACCATCCTCAGGTGCAGATTTTTCTCCTCCTTCCTCATCGCCTGCCACTCTGCGGTGCTCTGCAATTTACCAATTTGTCACAATGACCTCTGGATCACTAACTGTCCAAATAGCGGCTGGCACAGCCAGAATGAGCAATGAGTGCATCTGGCCTGACAATAAATGAATGACCAGGCGCAAAGCCGGTGACTGAAATGACCGCCTGTAGACATGGCCAGATGTGCTCGTTACTGAAACTGTTCCACTGCATGTGGCAAACTCGCCATTATCTAAAAGCAAGGAGGAAAGCTTCAAGGGGTCCGAAAAACCGCTCCGCCAGGTTTTACTTCGGAAACTAATGGGATTGCAGCAGCTGTCTGAAGGCCCCAGACACGGTGGAATTCTGGGGAAGGGTTAGAGAGGTCACGGAACAGTGTTCACAGGCTGATTAAGTTGGGATTGGAGTGAAGGCGGTGAGGAGAGGTTACAAAGGAGCTTTACTGCCCCAGACTAATGAGAAGATTGCGCAGCTGCAGTTTATCTCAGTGATTTGATATGTGTCTCAATCGTACAGTACTTTTCAGGAGATTGTCTGCCTGAGGAGAGCACTATCTGGGTCCTGCCCTCACTCCTGGCCTCCGATTCCAATTGTCACAATTATTGCAGAGTATTTGAGAATTAAAGATCATCTGCACAGGTTGTGATTCTAGCTGCAGCTGGTCACTGTTAAAGGGAGGAAAGGAAGGGGAATCTCCTCCTGAGATGAACCCCCCACTGCCCCCTCACATCCACCTTTGTCTCCCTACCCCCAACACCCAATTGTCCAGTAAAGAGGGTTCATGGGATGTGGGCGTCAGTGACAAGGTCAGCATTTATTGCCCATCCTCGACTGTCCTCAAGAAGCTGCCTTCTTGAAACATTGTTTGTGATGTGTAAATACATCCAAGTGTTGTTGGGAAGGGAGTTTTATGTTTTTGACCCAGCGGCAGTGAGAGAACAGTAATATGGTTCCACGTCAGGATGGTGTGTGTACTGATGGGGAACTTGAAGTGGTGGCTTTCCCATGCGTCTGCTGATTCTGTTCTTCTAGATGGTAGACGTCATGGGGTTTAGAAGGTGCTATGGAAGGAGCCTTGGCAAATTGCTGCAGCTCATCTTGTTGATGGTACAGACTTGCTGCTATTGTGGTGGAGGGAGTGAATGTTTAAGGTGGTGGATATGGTGCCAATCAAGCGGGCTGCTTTGTCCAGGATGGTGTCGCGTTTCTCAAGTGTTATTGAAGTTGCACTCATCCAGGCAAGTGCAGAGTATTCTATCGCACCCCTGTGGCCGTGGATGGTGGACAAGGAACTAACTGAGAAAACCAGTACAGAACTCCAGTGAAAGAGGGAAATTCAAATAGCAAAGTGACCTACTGGCTGGGATCAGGTCAGGAAATAAATGACAGACCACATTCTGCAATATGTGGCACAGAGAGTCTGGAGGAAGAGAAGTTAAAATGCGCATATAATTTTCAAAAATGATAATTGATTCAGCACTGGAATTTCTCACAGAAACATCATTGAGGAGAACTTGTATCGCATTAGTCAAACATAACCTTCGGCAACCATTCATGGACTCTGGCAGACCTGGAAGATTCTAAAGAGCTTGCTGCATGCAAATTGACTGCTGGGATTACTGCAGTGACTACCCTACAAAAGCACTTCATTGGCTGTAAGCTGCTTTGGGATGTGCTGAGGGTGTGATAGGTGTTCTTTGCTTTCAAGTTCCTTTTTGTCGTTGAGTACGTTGAAAATCGAGACTGCTGGATGTTTGGATACTTAAAGGTATTAAGGCCTATGGGGACATGCGGTACGGTGGAGTTGAGGTGGGAGTTCAGGCGTGAAGTTCCTGTATGACTCTTCCACAGAATCCTACTCCTTGGGAGGGAGCTGATGAGTAGTTATTGATCAGGACACCACTTTGGCAATTCAACAGATTGCACCGTTTTGGAAAATTTAGGACACACTTTGGAATAGTGGGCAATGGGATTCTGATTTACGGTGTGATTATTGGGAACTCAGACCAAAAAGCGTGTTGTAGTTGCAAGGTAAGGGATATGATTAGTCAGGTGCATGATAATTTTATGGTTACAAATCACTGGCTAGAATCACATATCAAGAGCGGCCCGTCAGCTCAGAAGCAAACGCTGAAATAAACGAGGAGTGTAATATGGCTCGAGACACTCAGTGCATTCAGGAATTAGGGGAATAAAATATTGAAATCACAAAGCACAGCAAACAGACACAAAAATATATGAATATATGCAATGTGAAACAGGCTAAGTGGATGACTACAAAATTAATGAGAAAAAACTGCTGAACCTTCACAGGTTTCCTTCAAACCATTACACATTTTAACAGTTGAATGAGGGGAGTTTCGATCTGTGCGAGGAACAGATCAAGGTGCCTTGAGGCTGCCTGAAGATGGAGAGTTGCTGGTGAGACGGCTGATAGAGATCTCTAAAGGGACTGTTAATGAGGAATCCTTCAAGCACTGGATGGATCTCACAAGGTAAATTCCTTAGATTCAATCCCCCAGTGATAATTATCATGTTTGACAGGTGCTAAAGAAGCTATATGAGCACCGCTCTGACACTGCAGAAAGACCCCTGGACCAACGGGCAAACGCTTTTTTTAAATTGCGAATTTAATGGCACGTGACATTTAGGGAACCTGTTTGACTGGGCCCAGACCAATTTGCTTTAGGAAGTTTTGCAGCTCCTGTGAAAAGCCATTTTGTATCGAGAATTAGATTCAAAGCTTGGTTTTTGAATGTTAAAATGTTGACCATGTTGCTTGTTTACTGGCTCCAAATGAAAAGGTTGTGGGTTCAAGTCCCACTCTGTTGTAAATCACAGATCCCTGGCTATTCCAAGCCTCTGGAAATTTGACAGCTGAAAGGAGATAAGAAGTGCGGAATCCATGCGTTTAGTCCTTTCGCCCCCCGCCCCCCACTTGCCCAACAGGCCTAACTGTTCTCGTACGCATCAGGGTTGTGAAACGGGCTTCCTGGCTGAAGGTCCTCCAGCTACCTGCGGACAGTAAACCCAATCAAAGGCTCCCCAGGGGCAGTTAACTTTGGCAGGACAATCAGGAAACCCCTTTATTATAAGGTCCAGAAAGGAGTCCACATCGAGCCGATCGGGTTAAGTCAAAGGAAAAACGTTTAATGCAACAGAACAAAAGTACAGAGCAGTTACTCTACTACAGGGGCCAGCTCACAGTGCATGGCCCTCCGGTTTTATACAGGATGGAGAAGGGGGCACACTGCTGCCCCTCAGTGGGGGAGTGTGTATTCTCCATGCTTTGGGAATATCAATCCCCCTGTCTCATTAGCGTCCCATGACCTGCTTCACCCCAGGTTATGACACCCTTCTTCCAGATTTCCTGACCTCACAAACACATCCCCCACCAACAGAACTCACCTCCAGGTTAAAAGCCAGGCCATTCACCGTCAAGGCTCGCACATAAATAATGGCCCATGAAGCTGTACCCAGTAAGGGAGCCGTCGCTTTCACGAGAGGCGAGGTAAATAAAAATAAAGCACATGGCCACATGCAGGGAGGAGGAAAACAGGTCCCAGAATTTTCCGCCTTCTAGTGCTGCAGTGACTATGGTGGTACCCTCTTTGTTTAAACACGTACCTGCACACACCACAACTTGGAGCCAGCATTCTGAGCATGTGGGAGAATGGGCTGATGGAACTACCACTGTGTGACACCAACAACGTAGTTGCACCCACAAAGCACAAAGGTCAGGCACCAGGAATGATATGTGGGTGATAGCAGCATGTCTGCTGCCACACAGTACAATTGACGTTAGTTTGACAGTCACAAATTATCTGTCCATAGTGGCAGCTATGGACGCGGAGAAGGCCTTTGACCGAGTAGAGTGGGAGTACCTCTGGGAAGTGCTGCGGAGGTTTGGGTTCGGGGGAGGGTTTATTAGTTGGGTTAAGCTCCTATACAGAGCCCCGGTGGCGAGTGTGGTCACGAATTGGCGGAGGTCGGAGTATTTTCGGCTGTATCGTGGGACGAGGCAGGGGTGCCCCCTGTCCCCCCTGTTGTTTGCATTAGCAATTGAACCCTTGGCCATGTCATTAAGGGAGTCTAGGAAATGGAGGGGAGTGGTACGAGGGAGAGAGGAGCATCGAGTGTCGCTTTATGCAGACGACCTGTTGCTGTATGTGGCGGATCCAGTGGAGGGGATGGTGGAGGTCATGCAGACTCTAAGGGAGTTTGGGGATTTTTCGGGCTATAAGCTTAATGTAGGGAAGAGTGAGCTTTTTGTAGTACAGTCAGGAGACCAGGAAAGGGGGATAGACGATCTACCGCTGAGGAGGGCGGAAAGGAGCTTTCGGTACTTGGGGATCCAAATAGCTATGAGTTGGGGGGTCCTACATAAACTTAACCTGACGAGGCTGGTGGAGCAGATGGAGGAGGACTTCAAACGATGGGACATGTTGCCGCTCTCGCTAGCAGGTAGAGTGCAGTCGGTCAAAATGGTGGTCCTCCCGAGGTTTCTTTTTGTGTTCCAGTGCCTTCCAATTGTAATCACCAAGGCCTTTTTTAAGAGGGTAGGCAGGAGTATTATGGGTTTTGTGTGGGCGAACAAGACCCCGAAGGTAAGGAGAGGGTTTCTGGAGCGCAGTAGGGACAGAGGAGGGTTGGCGTTGCCGAATCTGGGTGGCTACTACTGGGCAGCAAATGTAGCGATGATCCGTAAGTGGGTGATGGAGGGTGAAGGGGCGGCATGGAAGAGGTTGGAGATGGCGTCCTGCAAGGAAACGAGCCTGGGGGCGCTGGTGACGGCACCGCTGCCGCTCTCGCCGACAAGGTACACCACGAGTCCGGTGGTGGCGGCAACGCTAAAGATCTGGGGCCAGTGGAGATGGCATATGAGTGCAATGGGAGCCTCGGTGTGGTCCCATGAAAGAATTTACATTTTTAAAAATAAATTTAGAAAAGAACAAAGAAAAATTACAGCACAGGAACAGGCCCTTCGGCCCTCCCAGCCTGCACCGATCCAGATCCTTTATCTAAACCTGTCTTCTATTTTCCAAGGATCTACTTCCCTCTGTTCCCCGCCCATTCATATATCTGTCTAGATGCATCTTAAATGATGCTATTATGCCCGCCTCTCCCACCTCCGCTGGCAAAGCGTTCCAGGCACCCACCACCCTCTGCGTAAAAATGTTCCACGCACATCTCCCTTAAACTTTCCCCCTCTCACCTTGAAATAGTGACCCCTTGTAATTGACACCTCCACTCTTGGAAAAAGCTTGTTGCTATCCACCCTGTCCATACCTCTCATAATTTTGTAGACCTCAATCAGGTCCCCCTCAACCTCCGTCTTTCCAACAAAAACAATCCTAATCTACTCAACCTTTCTTCATAGCTAGCACCCTCCATACCAGGCAACATCCTGGTGGACCTCCTCTGCACCCTCTCTAAAGCATCCACATCCTTTTGCTGATGTGGCGACCAGAACTGCACGCAGTATTCCAAATGTGGCCTAACCAAAGTCCTATACAACTGTAACATGACCTGCCGACTCTTGTACTCAATACCCCGTCCGATGAAGGTAAGTATGCGGTATGCCTTCTTGACCACTCTATCGACCTGCGTTGCCACCTTCAGGGTACAATGGACCTGAACTCCCAAATCTCTCTGTACATCAATTTTCCCCAGGACTCTTCCATTGACCGTATAGTCCGCCCTTGAATTAGATCTTCCAAAATGCATCACATAGCATTTGCTTGGATTGAACTCCATCTGCCATTTCTCTGCCAAACTCTCCAATCTATCTATATTTTGCTGTATTCTCTGACAGTCCTCCTCGCTATCTGCAACTCCACCAATCTTAGTATCATCTGCAAACTTGCTAATCAGACCACCTATACCTTCGTCCAGATCAGTTATGTATATCACAAACAACAGTGGTCCGAGCACAGATCCCTGTGGAACGCCACTAGTCACCTTTCTCCAGTTTGAGACACTCCCTTCCACCACTCCCTTCTCTGTCTCCTGTTGCCCAGCCAGTTCTTTATCCATCTAGCTAGTACACCGTGAACCCCATACAACTTCACGTTTTCTATCAACCTGCCATGGGAAACTTTATCAAACGCCTGACTGAAGTCCATGTATATGACATCTAGAGCCCTTCTCTCATCAATTAACTTTGTCACTTCCTCAAAGAATTCTATTAGGTTTGTAAGACATGACCTTCCCTGCACAAAACCAAGGTGCCTATCACTGATAAGTCTATTTTCTTCGAAATGTGGATAGATCCTATCCCTCAGTATCTTCTCCAACAGTTTGCCTACCACTGACGTCAAGCTCATTGGTCTATAATTCCCTGGATTATCCCTGCTACCCTTCTTAAACAAAGGGACAACATTAGCAATTCTCCAGTCCCGTCCAGGGCCTCACCCATGGATGCTGCAAAGATATCTGTTAAGGCCCCAACTATTTTGTCCCTCGCTTCCCTCAGTAACCTGGGATAGATCCCTTCCGGACCTGGGGACTTGTCCACCTTAATGCCTTTTAGAATACCCAAAACTTCCCCCTTCCTTGTGCCGACTTGACCTAGAGTATTTAAACATCCATCCCTAGCCTCAACATCCGTAATGTCCCTCTCCTTGGTGAATACCGATGCAAAGTACTCATTAAGAATCTCACTCATTTCCTCTGACTCCACGCATAAATTCCCTCTTTTGTCTTTGAGTGGGCCAATCCTTTCTCTAGTTACCCTCTTGCTCCTTATATACGAATAAAAGGCTTTGGGATTTTCCTTAACCCTGTTAGCCAAAGATATTTCATGACCCCTTTTAGCCCTCTTTATTGCGCGTTTGAGATTTGTCCTACTTTCCCGATATTCCTCCAAAGCTTCATCAGTTTTAAGTCGCCTAGATCTTATGTATGCTTCCTTTTTCATCTTAGCTAGTCTCGCAATTCCACCCGTCATCCATGGTCCCCTAACCTTGCCATTTCTATCCCTCATTTTCACAGGACATGTCTGTCCTGCACTCTAATCAACCTTTGCTTCAAAGACTCCCACATTTCAAAACTGGATTTACCCTTAAACAGCTGCTCCCAATCCACATTCTCTAGCTCCTGCCGAATTTTGTTATACTTGGCTTTTCCCCAATTTAGTACTCTTCCTTTAGGACCACTCTCGTCTTTGTCCATGAGTATTCTAAAACTTACAGAATTGTGATAGCTATTCCCAAAGTAATCACCGACTGAAACTTCAACCACCTGGCCGGGATCATTCCCCAATACCAGGTCCAGTATGGCCCCTTCCTGAGTTGGACTATTTACATACTGCTCTGAAGAACTCTCCTGGATGCTCCTTACAAATTCTGCTCCACCTACGCCTCCAACACTACACGAGTCCCATTCAATGTTGGGGAAATTAAAATCTCCCATCACGACCACCCTATTGCTCCTACATTTTTCTATAATCTGTCTACATATTTGTACTTCACGCTCGCTTTTGGGAGGCCTGCAGTAAAGTCCCAACAATGTTACTGCACCCTTCCTATTTCTTAGCTCTACCCATATTGCCTCAGTGCACGAATTCGCCATCGTGCCCCCCTTAATCACAGCTGTGATATCATCTCTGACCAGTAATCCAACTCCTCCACCCCTTTTACCTCCCTCTCTATCCCTCCTGAAGCATCTATACCTTGGGATATTTAGTTGCCAGTCTTGCCCTTCCCTCAACCAAGCCTCAGTAATACCAATATCATATTCCCAGGTACTAATCCAAGCCCTAAATTCATCTGCCTTACCTGCTACACTTCTCGCATTGAAAGAAATGCACCTCAGACCACCTGTCCCTTTGCGTTCATCATCTCTTCCCTGTCTACTCTTCCCCTTAGTCGCAGAGTATTCAATTTTTTTTTTCCCCCAATTAAGGGGCAATTTTAGAGTGGCCAATCCACCTAACCTGCGCACCTTTGGGTTGTGGGGGTGAAATCCACACAGACACGGGGAGAATGTGCAAACGCCAAATGGACAGTGACCCGGGATCGTACCGGGGTCCTCAGTGGCGTAGGCAGCGGTGCTAACCACTGTGCCACCGTGCCGCCCTTAAAGAATTTTAAAATAATGTGGGCCAGACCAGGTAGGGATGATAGATTTCCTTCCCTAAATGACATTAGTGAACAAGAATGGTTTTCTAGTCGCCACTACCGAGACTAGTTTTCAATTTCAGATTTTATTAATCAAATTTAAACTCCACCAGCTGCCACATCCCAAGATGATTAGCCATTCCTCGGATTTACTCGGCCAGTGACATTACCACCATCTCTCCACATGCAAACTCCCTGTACGTTCCCCTCCAAGCCACACACCGTCCTGACAAGGAAATATACTGCCATTCCTTCATTGTCGCTGGGACAAAATTCTGGAACTCCCTTGCCTAACGGCAGGGTGGGTGTACCTACGCTACATGGACAGCAGCAGTTCACCTCAGCGGCTGACCTCCACTTCAAGGGCAATTAGGGATGGGCAGCAAATGCTGGCCTAGCCAATGAGGCCCATGACCAGAGAATTAACTTTTTTAAAGCACAAAAATCCAATGCTAATTGCAGGCCTCTATGCAATGGCACAAGCATTCATGGAGTAACTCTTTTCACTCATTGTGATAAATTAAACACTCAAATTTATCAGGGGGATTAGGTGGTGCAATCTGGCACTCAATTGAAAATACTGTTCAGGCAGGACACAGAGATAGAAATGTGACACTGGTGCAGTGATGTACGAGGTAAGTTTTTTTACACAGAGGGTAGTGGGTACCTGGAACTCGCTGCCGGAGGAGGTGGTGGAAGCAGGGACGATCGTAACGTTTAAAGGGCATCTTGACAAATACATGAATAGGATGGGAATAAAGGGATTCGGACCCTGGAAGTGTGGAGGATTTTAGTTTAGACGGGCAGCATGGTCGGCGCAGGCTTGGAGGACCGAAGGGCCTGTTCCTGTGCTGTACTTTTCTTTGTTCTTTGTTCAGTGGGAGTTGATCTAAGGTTGTTCTGACAGATTACAGCAGCAGTTTTGCATGAGCCCCCCTTGCAAATGTCACCATTGGTTACACAGTACTGGGAATGGAATTCTACCATTCTATAATAGTTCTGATCTTCACATTATTTAGCAAAAACGGTACCCAGGCACCGGAGAGAGTGAGCAAGATAGATTTGCAACGGATGATACCAGAACTGGGAGGATTTACTTACAGGAAAGAATAAACTGGCTGGGCCTTTTTTCTCTCCAAAAGTGAAGAATAAAGGGTGACCTAAAGGAGGTCTTTAAAATTCTGAAAGGATTTGAATGCGGAGACACAACGAAGCTGTGCCCACTTTCTGGGAATGATAAAAACAAAAGGCCATAAATATAGAATAGACGCTAATAAATCTAATCAGACATTCAGGAGAAGCCCAAAGACTGGAACCTTCTACCTCCAGGAGTAGTTAAGGCATATTGCATCGATTCACTGAAGTGGAAATTAAGCAAGCACATGAGAAGGAACCAGAAGGATACTACTGAAGGAGGAGTAGAAGGAGACTTGCGCAGAGCATAAACATCTAGCATAGACCAGTTGGGCTGAATGGCCTGTTTCTGTGCTGCGAATGTTATGCAATTCTGTAGAATGATGTTCCCACAAGCCCCTTGCCAATACTGATACCCTCCCAGCAACAAGTGTTCCACAACTCCAAAGAGGAAAATGGTTTATGTTCTGCTGTGTACACACAGAAACAGCTGGGAAAGATGGAATTCTGATGATAAAACGCCACCGAGTCCCGAGGGTTCTTCAGGTTCCTCTTAGGACTTGGCTACCTCAGTTTAAAAACCTGTGGAGTAGGCGGGGTGAGGGGTTAACTCGGCAAACACCCAAGCTGGGAATGTCTGTTGCTAACAAGGTTCTCCCATAATAATAATAATCTTTATTATTGTCACAAGCAGGCTTACATTAACTCTGCAATGAAGTTACGGTGAAAATCTCCTAGTCGCCACATTCCGGCGCCTGTTCGGATACACAGAGGGAGAATTCAGGATGTCCAATTCACCTAACAAGCATATCTTCAGGACATGTGGGAGGAAACCGGAGTGCCCGGACCCAGGCAGACACGGTGCACACAGACAGTGACCCAAGTGGGAATCGAACCTGGGGCAGTGTCAACTGCAAGACTCATGATGTTAGGTCCAATTTTAGAAAGTGCTTACAGGTAGGTCCCAGACATCTATTGCCTCGGCATAAAGACACAACATTAAATAAAGGAGAAACATTCAGGACTAGCTGAGAAAAAGATCAAGCCAGCCCCTCTCATGGATCATTTACTCTGCTCTGTCGCCATAGAGCCATACAGCACAGACAGAAGTCATCAACCCACTGCGCCTGTAGCTGTTTAAACAAGCTATCCAATTAGTCGTACTCCCTGCTCTTCGCCCACTGCTCTTCAAATTTCTCCTTTTGAAGCTCATATCCAATTCCCTTTTGTAAGTTACTCCTGAATCTGTGTCCAGATTCCTTCCTTTCAGGAAGTGTTTACCAGGTCACAGTAACTCGCTGAGTATAAAACACTCTCATTTCCACTCTAGATGTTCTGCCAATTATCTGGGCCATTTGCTTAGCTACCCTCCTGCTGGTGAAAACAGTTTCTCCCCATCAGAAAAGTTTGAACACTTCAACCAAATCTTTCTACTCTCTATCCAGCACAGTTTTCTGCCTCAGGGAAGCAAACTTACTCCAAGCAATTGCCCAAGTTGTTGCATTTGAAAAAGCAATTGTTCCTTTTGCATTTGTAGCCTAGTCACTCAGATTAATCTATTTTGCCTTGACGACCTCAAAACTGGAATTCAGCACCTCAAACAAGATAATTTTTTTGAAATGCAAAGTTTGCCGGGCTGTGGGAAAGAGCAGGGCTGGGTTGGGGGCTGAGAGAGGGGGGCGGGGGAGAGGGGGGGGGGGGCGGTTTGTGGCCTGGTGAGACCAATTGGATAACTCTTTCAAAGAGCCAGTACAAGCATGATGGGCCAAATGGCTCAAGAGGAGAGGCCTAGTCCCCAAACAAATTCATCCATGAGCACCCCTCCATCATAAGGGCAGGAGTGGGGATGTTTGCTGATTGCACAATGTTCAGCATCGCTCGCAACTCTTGTAGCAATTCCCGCCCATACGCAGCTAGACCTCTACTACATTCAAGCTTGGGTTGATGAGTGGCAGGTATCATTCACATCACACAAGTACCAGACAATGAATATTTCCACCGAGACGATGGGCGAGTTCGACCTGCCGCGTTGCCCGAATGGCGGCCTCGGCCGGTAGATGACGGGAGATCCGCCTACCGGAATGACCTGGCTTGCCAAAAATCGCAAGATCGAACGTGATCTCGTGAGACGTCACAACCTGAATCCCGTCCATTTTGGGCAGGATCTGCAAAGTAGAGTGAGACACCTAGTCTCACTCAGTATGCACTTCCTAGATCTAACCAAGACATTGGGATGCAACACCTTGGCCTCAGAGACCTTGGGCGAGCGCCGTTCAGTGCTGGTCCTCACAAATGGGCATCAGGTGAAACGGCACTTGCGGGGTTCCACGGGGATATGGGCGCTGTGGCACCCTAGGATTACTGGTGCCACATGGGCACCTTGCAGGCTGGCAAGAGCACTGCCAGGGTTGGCATTTTTCCCACAGCAGGAATCAAGTCCGAGGTGCCTGCCCATGTGAGGTACGGTGCAGCTCCACCCCCCCCCCCCCCCCCCCCCACTCCCACGGACCCCCTTAGAGGTGAGTCCCGACTTTGGGGAGTTGAGAGATCGGGATGCCACTTAAAAATGGCGCGCTGATCTCTTCCTGCAGTGAAGAGTTCTGACGAGTGGAGCTCGTCAGTGCTGGAAACGGGAGTAAGTGCGGCCTTGGCGGGGCATTCCCCACTGTGGCACCAAATTGAAACAGAGTCTCGATAGATTTTTAAAGATTATTTTATGGGATGTGGGCATCGCTGGTTAGGCCAGCATGTATTGCCCATCCCCAATTGTCCTTCAGAAGGTGGTGAGTTGCCATCTTGAACTGTTGCAGTCCCTGAGGTGTAGGTACACCCACGGTGCTGTTAGGGAGGGAGCTCCAGGATGTTGCCTTGTAAATTGAAATAACAATCAGGTTCGATCCCAGCCCCGGGTCATTGTCCCTGTGGAGTTTGCACATTCTCCCCGTGTTTGTGTTGGTTTTGCCTCAGCAACCCAAAAAGATGTACAGGGTAGGTGAATTGGCCAAGCCAAATTGCCCCTTAATTGGGAAAAAAGAATTGGGTACTCTAAATTTATATTAAATAAATAACAATCTGAATGATGAATAAACAGGTGAAGTGAATAAATCAAAGTGGAGACTTATTTTTAGTTGAAAAAGAATAAGCAGGGTTGCCCATTCTGTGTGGTACAGATAATACTTTGCCACTTCGTAATGCCAGCGGATGTGATAAAATTAGATCAAGCTACCACTATTAGTAAAAGGCAGGAGTTTTGTAGCACATCAAGGTCATATTGGCTGTAGGGCTAGCTTCGCTACCCATAGCTGGTAAACTAATGACAGCACAGTCACTGATACCCAATCCAGAGGCCTTTAAAAGGTCAATCAGCCACGAATGGAGCCTTTCTTTCCTCATCCTGACACTTTCACACGACTGAGGGGCTCCACAGCATTGAAGAGATTTTGGCCAAAAGCTGTGTGGGTTATTGATGAGCTGTTGCTTCAGGCTAAATAAATCCCAAACCTGTACTGTGCTGTAATGTTCTATGTTCTATTCTGTCCAAATAGATACACTAGTTTATTTTAATGGCAGCAACATCTTTTGTTCAAGTTCTGGTACAGTGGCCTGCCATGAAAACCTTCAGGGCACTTGGAGCAGCGGTGAATTCAAAATATCTTGCCAAAAAAAAACCCACACCCCATCAATCTCGGGTATAACCGATCCTAAAAATAGGACCAATGCGGGAGCTCCATTGGCCACTTTGCGCCCAGCGCACATCTCGCTATGCCCGGAGAATAGCGGGAGAGTCCGTAAACGGAGTTCTCGCCCAGTGCCGAACAGCCTGCGGCAGCCGACACAATCTGGTTAGCGCCCGTGCTGGGCATGAATCAAATTAGCATAGTTAAATGAACGTTTAAATAGGTTTGATCAGGGCAGCATGGTGGCGCAGTGGGTTAGCCCTGCTGCCTCACAGCGGCGAGGTCCCAGGTTCGATCCCAGCTCTGGGTCACTGTCCGTGTGGAGTTTGCACATTCTCCCTATGTTTGCGTGGGTTTCGCCCCCACAACCCTAAAGATGTGCAAGTTAGGTGAATTGGCCATGCTAAATTACTCCTTAATTGGAAAAATGAATTGGGTACTCTGAATTTATAAGAAAACAAAAATGTTTGTTCAGTTCAAAGCCAGATTCTCTTGGTGGCTCGGAGGCCATTGGAGTCCCACAGGCGGCCGGGGACATGGCAGCCGGCACTCTGCCACTGCCGATATGGCACTGCCAAGTTGGCACTGCCAGGGTGCACTGTCAAAGGGCGATTGCGGGGGCAGTGAGGCTTGTGCCACTAGGATGGGGGTGGGGAGGGGGGGGTCTTTGCCGGCAAGAAGGCTGAAGAAACCCTTTGGCCTCGATGCTGCCGATATTTGGGGGGGGGGGGAAAGACTGTCACTTGGAGAACGGGCGCTCTTTAAAAATGGTGCCCCGATCTCTGTGAAACCGGGCCTGAAGGTGGGTTTAGGCCCTGCCCCTCAGTGCTGGTGCAAAACTCACCCCCTTCAAGAAGATTTCTAAGTATGGCTGGATTGGGATCTGGATCGTGCCCAACCACCCGGTAGGAATTGCACCTTGTTTCGTGCCGCAAAATTGGCCATGCAAAATTACTCCTTCATTGGAAAAATGAATTGGGTACTCTGAATTTATAAGAAAACAAAAATGTTTGTTCAGTTCAAAGCCAGATTCTCTTGGCGGCTCGGAGGCCATTGGAATCCCACAGGCGGCCGGGGTCATGGAATTTGTGGGAGAGAATTTCACTGCTTCTTCGTAAGGAGCGGCTTCTTTAATTATGTGCATCTTAAGGTGGGTGTGCCATCAGGAATAAAACAGCTGATACATTCTTCACGAATGGGGTCACGATCTTAGTACATCCAGAAGTCATTTTAGGAGTGAGTGACCCCTTGGTGAAGCCTTATCCTCTTCCAGTGCTTAGTGGAAAATAATTTCCTGGCATACATGGCAAGGACAGGTTAGAGGGCATATCTCCCCACTCCAACAAATACCCATAAAATGTTTCCCCCTACAGAGTGCGTGCAATCGTTTGCCTCAGTTTTTTCAGGCAATGTTAGGCACCCAGCGCTCCCACAGAAAACCGCAAATGTGTAGCCAGTATAACGGGAGGCTGCAAAGGGCCTCTTAAGAACACCATTTGGAAGGCCTGGAGGTCGGTCAATCTCCCAGGGGCACGCAAACATTTACCTCTCCGCCAAGTGTGAAGAAGCACTGCTATTTCTCAGGGTTAAAAGGAGCTTCACTCCCCGTGTCAGCGTGGATGTCACCCCCACAACCAAAAAGATGTTCAGGGTAGGTGAATTGGCCAAGCTAAATTGCCCCTTAGCTGGGGGGAAAAAAAAGAATGGGGTACTCTAAATTTATTTATTTATTTTTTTAAAGGAGCATCACTCCATTTTTACTCCGTGAAAAACAATTATCCAGGGCAGCACGGCGCCGAGGTCCCAGGTTCGATCCCGGCTCTGGGTCACTGTCCGTGTGGAGTTTGCACTTTCTCCCAGTGTTTGTGTGGGTTTTGCCCCCACAACCCAAAGGATGTGCAGGTTAGGCGGATCGGCCACACTAAATTGCCCCTTAACAGGAAAAAAAAAGAATTGGACACTCAAATTAATTTTTTAAAAAACAATTATCTTCCCAAGCTGACCATTTCTTAATGTTTATTTTAGTTCAACACGATAGAGCTTTATAGGCATGGAGAGTAAGCAACTTGCACCACACGGATTAGTTTCAGATTCAAGGCAGAGTAATATATATACAACAGTCCTACATCAAACAGATTACATGCAGTTGCAACCAATTCCTATCAAGCACGAGCCATGCTATCCTTCAAATTCAACATTCAACTGCTAATCTCATACGGAGGTGCCATATGGTAAAGCAGCCAATTCTAATTTAGGCAAACAGAAAATTATTACAGACTGGAAATCTGAAAAATAAACAGAAAATGCTGGAGACGCTCAGCAGGCCTGGCTAAATCAGTGCAGAGAGAGTGACAGAGTTAACATTTCAGCTCAGTGACCTTTCATCAGCATGGTTCTGATGAAAGGTCATGGGCCTGAACTGTTAACTTGCGCTCTCTCTCTCTCTCTCTCTTTCTCCAATAATGGATTGATGTCCTTCCAATCTTTCAAGAAGTCTGCAGGGATTATTTTGAGCTTTAGAACATTTGGGTGAAGTATAGATGGGTAATGGCAAATGCCACACGAGAAAAACGTGCAGTTAGTGCCTGCTTTCCTGAGGCACAAGTCTGCCATTGTTAGGGCAGAGGAGCTTAATTCGGCATCTGCTTATAGCATCCCAGAGTTCTTACGAAACATGTCTGCCCAAAACAATATGGCCGAGATCCCAGATCTACGACCCCTTCACACTGATGAGCACAAAAGGGGGACAGTGATTATAAACATTGTAACACCCTTCAATGTTCTTGCTGTTGTCCATGAGGTTCAAAGCTGAGATCCAGAGCCAGGCGTACCAGCACATCTCTGACACCAATTCTAGAAACAAGAGAATCGAAGTCAGGCTGCCACACGCCAGCCAGAAATAGCGGTGCTGGTGCGGCGGTAAAGTTCTGTTATTTAAATAAACTTATACACCCTGCTTGTTATTTAAAACGTAAAGCAGTTTTTTAGGGCCAATTGGTGATAGAACAGTACAGCACAGAACAGGCCCTTCGGCCCTCAATGTTGTGCCGAGCCTGGTTCGAAACCAAGATCAAGCTATCCCACTCCCGGTCATTCTGGTGTGCTATCCAATAACCGCTTGAAAGTTCCTAAAGTGTCCGACTCCACTATCACAGCAGGCAGTCCATTCCACACCCGAGCCACTCTCTGAGTAAAGAACCCACCTCGGACATCCCTCCTCTATCTCCCACCCTGAACCTTATAGTTCTGCCCCCTTGTAACAGCTACATCCACCCGAGGAAATAGTCTCTGAACGTCCACTCTATCTATCCCCCACATCATCTTATAAACCTCTATTAAGTCACCTTTCATCCTCCTCCGCTCCAAAGCGAAAAGCCCTAGCTCCCTCAACCTTTCCTCATAAGACCCATCCTCCAAACCAGGCAGCATCCTGGTAAATCTCCTTTGCACCCTTTCCAATGCTTCCACATCCTTCCTATAGGGAGGTGACCAGAACTGTATACAATACTCCAAATGTGGTCTCACCAGGGTCATGTACAGTTGCAGCATAACCCCACGGCTCTTAAACACAAGCCCCCTGTTAATAAACGCTAACACACTATAGGCCTTCTTCACGGCTCTGTCCACTTGAGTGGCGACCTTGAGATCTATGGACATGAACCCCAAGATCTCTCTGTTCCTCCACATTCCTCAGAACCCTGCCGTTGACCCTGTAATCCACATTCAAATTTTTCCTACCAAACTCTGGGCACCCTCTCAGTGGAATATTTATGCCTCATTGTTCCTTAGACGGTATTTTCATTGCTTGTGGGAGAACCCAGCCTGAGACCTGTGACCGTGGGAACCATCAAGAAAAACAAAGGTGCTCCTTGGAGGTGTTTCAAAATCAAAATACTGGACATAAAGGTACCTGGTGCTGGATACAGGTCAGACCAGCTGAAAACTAACCGTGCGGTCTAAAATTGGATCAACGGCCACCCTATTGGTCCAAAGATGTGCAGGTTAGGTGGAGTTATGGGGTTACGGGGGTAGGGTGGGGGGGGGGGGGGTGGACCCAGGTAGGGTGCATTTGGTGCACACTCAACGGGCCGAATGGCCTCCTTCTGCACTGTAGGGATTCTAAGGACACTGGAGCAATGTTAGACGTTTTAGTTGCTGTGATATGAAGAGTCTAAAGTTCTGTTCCTTTTCACAAACACATTTATTTCGTTCCAACAGCCTTAGCACAAAACTCTATCTATACATCACATGACAGAGGCCCCTTTACATATCAGTGTCAATTAACGGATACTTAACATAAATGAGACAACTAATTGCAATGTCTCTTAACCCATTACTTAACAGTCTCCCCTTCCTTGGAGAAAAAAAAATAATTAGGTGAAAACAAAATTTCACGAAACTCAAAAACACACACGTGATTCCCCCCCTTTTTTTTTTGTTTGGACGAGAAAGAAAAAAAAAGTCACAGAAACAAGCGCCTTTCATTAACAATATCCAAAAGTTTCTGTGAACTCGCCCCTCTTTTCGGAAAACAATCTGACAGTTGATAGCTCCCGTCGACCCATTCAATTTTTGTTATTTCCCCTCTGTCCAACATCTGCTTCAAACCTGCGATGTCTATCCGTAATCTCTTTTCATTGACACTTTTGTACAGTGCACATTTTCCCTCAGGGATTTGTTGTCAATGTGACAGTCAATAGGTATATTACCCAAATCCCCTAATCCCAAAATTTCTGTCAATAAAGATAGATGGGTGACGGTGAGAGGGGCTGGGAGGAAGCAGTCAGTACAGGGATTCCCTGTGGTCCTTTTCCTTAGTAACAAGTAGACCACTTTGGATACTATTGGGGGGTGGCGGGCTTACCAGGGGTAAGCCATGGGGCACAGGTCTCTGGCACAGAGTCTGTCCCTGTTGCTCAGAAGGGAAGGGGGGAAGAGGAGTAGAGCATTAGTCATTGGAGACTCCATAGTTAGGGGGATAGATAGGAGATTCTGTGGGAACGAGAGAGACTCGCGGTTGGTGTGTTGCCTCCCAGGTGCCCGGGTGCATGATGTCTCGGATCGTGTTTTCGGGATCCTTAAGGGGGAGGGGGAGCAGCCCCAAGTCGTGGTCCACACAGATACCAACGACATAGGTAGGAAAAGGGATAGGGATGTAAGGCAGGAATTCAGGGAGCTAGGGTGGAAACTAGATCTAGGATAAACAGAGTTATTATCTCTGGGTTGTTACCCGTGCCACGTGATAGCAAGACGAGGAATAGGGAGAGAGAGGAGTTGAACACGTGGCTACAGGGATGGTGCAGGAGGGAGGGTTTCAGATTTCTGGATAATTGGGGCTCATTCTGGGGTCGGTGGGACCTCTACAAATGGGATGGTCTACACCTGGACCAGAGGGGTACCAATATCCCTGGGGGGAAATTTGCTAATGCTCTTCGGGAGGGTTTAAACTAGTTCAGCAGGGGCTTGGGAACCTGAATTGTAGCTCCAGTATACAGGAGGTTGAGAGTAGTGAGGTCATGAGTAAGGTTTCAAAGTTGCAGGAGTGTACCGGCAGGCAGGAAGGTGGTTTAAAGTGTGTCTTCTTCAATGCCAGGAGCATCCGGAATAAGGTGGGTGAACTTGCGGCATGGGTTGGTACCTGGGACTTCGATGTTGTGGCCATTTCGGAGACATGGATAGAGCAGGGACAGGAATGGTTGTTGCGGGTGCCGGGGTTTAGATATTTCAGTAAGCTCAGGGAAGGTGGTAAAAGAGGGGGAGGGGTGGCATTGTTAGTCAAGGACAGTATTATGGTGGCAGAAAGGACGTTTGATGAGGACTCGTCTACTAAGGTAGTATGGGCTGAGGCTAGGAACAGGAAAGGAGGTCACCCTGTTAGGGGTTTTCTATAGGCCTCCGATAGTTCCAGAGATGTAGAGGGAAGGATTGCAAAGATGATTCTGGATAGGAGCGAAAGCAACAGGGTAGTTGTTATGGGGGACTTTAACTTTCCAAATATTGACTGGAAACACTATAGTTCGAGTACTTTAGATGGGTCCGTTTTTGTCCAATGTGTGTAGGAGGGTTTCCTGACACAGTATGTAGATAGGCCAATGAGAGGCGAGTCCATATTGGATTTGCTACTGGGTAATGAACCAGGACAGGTGTTAGATTTGGAGGTAGGTGTGCACTTTGGTGATAGTGACCACAATTCGATTACGTTTACTTTAGTGATGGAAAGGGATAGGTATATACCGCAGGGCAAGAGTTATATCTGGGGGAAAGGCAATTATGATGCGATGAGGCAAGACTTACGATGCATCGGATGGAGAGGAAAACTGCAGGGGATGGGCACAAAGGAAATGTGGAACTTGTTCAAGGAACAGCTACTGCGTGTCCTTGCTAAGTATGTACCTGTCTGGCAGGGAGGAAGTGGTCGAGCGAGGGAACCGTGGTTTACTAAAGCAGTCGAAACACTTGTCAAGAGAAAGAAGGAGGCTTATGTAAAGATGAGACATGAAGGTTCAGTTATGGCGCTCGAGAGTTACAAGTTAGCTAGAAAGGACCTAAAGAGAGAGCTAAGAAGAGCCAGGAGGGGACATGAGAAGTCTTTGGCAGGTAGGATCAAGGATAACCCGAAAGCTTTCTATAGATATGTCAGGAATAAAAGAATGACTAGGATAAAGAGTAGGGCCAGTCAAGGACAGTAGTGGGAAGTTGTGCGTGGAGTCCGAGGAGATAGGAGAGGTGCTGAATGAATATTTTTCGTCAGTATTCACACAGGAAAAAGACAATGTTGTCGAGGAGAATACTGAGATTCAGGCTACGAGACTAGAAGGGCTTGAGGTTCATAAGGAGGAGGTGTTAGCAATTCTGGAAAGTGTGAAAATAGATATGTCCCCTGGGCCGGATGGGATTTATCCTAGGATTCTCTGGGAAGCTAGGGAGGAGATTGCTGAGCCTTTGGCTTTGATCTTTAAGTCATCTTTGTCTACAGGAATAGTGCCAGAAGACTGGAGGATAGCAAATGTTGTCCCCTTGTTCAAGAAGGGGAGTAGAGACAACCCCAGTAACTATAGACCAGTGAGCCTTACTTCTGTTGTCGGCAAAATCTTGGAAAGGTTTATAAGAGATAGGATGTATAATCATCTGGAAAGGAATAATTTGATTAGAGATAGTCAACACAGTTTTGTGAAGGGTAGGTCGTGCCTCACGAATCTTATTGAGTTCTTTGAGAAGGTGACCAAACAGGTGGATGAGGGTAAAGCAGTTGATGTGGTGTATATGGATTTCAGTAAAGCGATTGATACGGTTCCCCTCGGTAGGCTACTGCAGAAAATACGGAGGCATGGGATTCAGCAGTTTGGATCAGAAATGGAGTTTAACGCAGAAAAGTGTGAGGTGATTCATTTTGGAAGGAATAACAGGAAGACAGAGTACTGGGCTAATGGTAAGATTCTTGGCAGTGTGGATGAGCAGAGAGATCTCGGTGTCCATGTACATAGATCCCTGAAAGTTGTCACTCAGGTTGAGAGGGTTGTTAAGAAGGCGTACGGTGTGTTAGCTTTTATTGGTCGAGGGATTGAGTTTCGGAGCCATGAGGTCATGTTGCAGCTGTACAAAACTCTGGGCGGCCGCATTTGGAGTATTGCGTGCAATTCTGGTCACCGCATTATAGGAAGGATGTGGAAGCATTGGAAAGGGTGCAGAGGAGATTTACCAAATGTTGCCTGGTATGGAGGGAAGATCTTATGAGGAAAGGCTGAGGGACTTGAGGCTGTTTTCGTTAGAGAGAAGGTTAAGAGGTGACTTAATTGAGGCATACAAGATGATCAGAGGAATGGATAGGGTGGACAGTGAGAGCCTTTTTCCTCAGATGGTGATGTCTAGCACGAGGGGACATAGCTTTAAATTGAGGGGAGATAGATATAAGACAGATGTCAGAGGTAGGTTCTTTACACAGAGAGTAGTAAGGGCATGGAATGCCCTGCCTGCAACAGTAGTGGACTCGCCAACACTAAGGGCATTCAAATGGTCATTGGATAGACATATGGACGATAAGGGAATAGTGTAGATGGGCTTTAGAGTGGTTTCACAGGTCGGCGCAACATTGAGGGCCGAAGGGACCGTACTGCGCTGTAATGTTCTATGTTATATAAAAGGCCATATCCACTACCTCTACAATGCTTAACGTCTCAGCAGCCAAAGTGCTTTTTACCACTCTCCTTATTTTCTTTGTTTCCCACACAAGCGGGCAACATTTACCATTGTTCCCCAAAAGGAAAATTATAAAATCTCCTGTGCTTGAAACCCCATCACATAAATTTGAGTAGGACGAATCACTATAAACTATGAGTTTCAAGTGCCGACGGTCACCTAAAACTGGGAACTTCAAAACACACTCCTGCATTTTTAGTTTGGCCAACGCTTTATTTGCTCTTATTATGTCTTCCACTTTGGGATCATTCATTTTTGTGCTCAATTCTAAGACATCAAAACTCACATCCGGTCTAGTCTGTCGACCTAACCAGTTCAGTTGCCCAATTAAATTTCGCAGTTGCTCTTTTTCTATCTTTGAAACCATTACGTCTTTTTGTGAAACTCGGCCACAACTAATTGCTATTGGGCTGATGCTTTCCAAATAAGATTGCTGACGTAAAGTTGCCCCTAACTTAGTCTGTCTGATTTCCAGTCCAATATATTTAAATGCACCGGAAGCCTGACTTCCAACCCTGAATTATTTCCTCAAACCAGAGATTACAATAGCTTCAAAATCACGAGTCCCACCCCACAAAAAATCATCGACATGCATCATAAAAATGCCAGAAAGATTTCCTTTATAGTGCCAGTAAAACATTGCAGGATCTGCTTTCAACTGGCAACAGCCTACCTTTAACAAAACTGACCTTACCGAAAAATGCCAGACTCTAGATGCATCATTTAATCCATATACACATTTGTTCAACTTCCAGAGTACCCCTTCTGTGTTAGCTGCTTCTTTAGGAGGACAGAGAAAAATGTCTCTCTGGAGTTGATGCCCCTGCAAAAAGGCAGCTTTTATATCTATAGATTTGCATTCCCATGCCTTTGTGGCTAATAGAGCCAAGAAGATCTTTTAAAATAACCTTTCCTGCTGTAGATGAATCTACCCTTAAATCCTGATCTTCTAAGTTTTCTTCAGATCCCCTTGCCTCAAGCCTGGCCTTTGCCTTATAAGTTCCATCCGGAAGAACCTTTACCGTACAAGTCCATCTGTGGGATAGAGCTCTTTGTCCCCTATTCGGTACTCCCGTGTATACCCCAAATTCACTCCAACTATGCAATTCTGGCTGTTTAGCTTCTTTGATAACTTTTTCATCTAATTTATTTGAAGCCACCAAAATCTCATGCGCATGTGGGCTTCTACTCCTATTAGTATTCATAGTCTTACTCATGTTCCGAGATCTTGATAAACTACGTCCCCTCTCCCGCCTGCTCGCTCGTTCTGTACTGCTACTGCTTGATCTTTCCCTCCTGCTGTGGGATGTCCCGTCAATAGTTCTCGACCTTTTCCTGCGAACCTGTTCACTATCCGATGTACTATCTGAACTGGCACTGCGTTTCTGTGCTCTCCATTTTTGAACTATGTTTTCCCAATCTTGACTCCTTCCCCTGAATGCTGTACATTCAACCAATGTTTATACTTTCCAGTGGCCTTCCCTGCTCTACTAATAACAGTTGCATCCTGCCATTGACTAGACCCTTCAGGCAAGTATGTCACTTTTGTACCAACTTTTGGCAGTTGCCCTTTCAGAAAAATGGCCTGTTCTAATTCATGTGTTGTGTTCCTCCACAGAAACCCTGTCTATATCAGTTAATTGGTCCTCATAGTTCTGTAACACATGCGTACCAGATGACTCTGGTTCCTCGTCATGTTTGTCTGTTCTGTCTAAATTTGAAAATTTGTAATTTGTACCCATTATCCTTGATGAATGTACCCTAACAGTTTGATTACCATGTTGCAAAATAATTGTTTTGCCATCTATGCCTATGATCTTCCCTGGGCCTTTCCATTCATTAGAATTGTCTCTCTTATAGTATACCATGCCTCCTTGCTGAAAAACGGCATCTGATGGCCGCAAGTTATGTCTTAAAGCTCTGCGAATTCTTTCAGAGACTTCTGCTTCCAAAAAAGCTTTTCTACTGTGATGTAATGCATTTAAATGTTCAGCAAAACCAGAGCTAATTGTAGTCCCCTCCCAAGCTGGAGGCTGGTCATGCAAAATGGACGGAATTTTAGGATTTCTACCAAACACGAATTGATAAGCACTCTAGCCCCCAACCATCTGCAATGAATTCTTTGCATGTACTGCCCATGCTAAAGCTGAATTTAGCCTGCAATTTGGTCTATCTGCCAAAATTTTCCGAAGCATGTCATCGATGACAGCATGATTTCTTTCACAGACACCATTACTAAATGGGCTTTCTGCAGCCATATTCATAACTTTGATATTCATGTTTTCACACATATCCCTAAACTCATCATTAGCAAATTCTCCCCCATTGTCCATCAGGAATTTTCCCAGTGAACCCATTCCTGTCCCTATCCATTTTTCCACGATTTGATCCAGAATTACTCTCTTTTCTTTACTTCGTACAATCGTTTACATAGAACATACATTGCAGAAGGAGGCCATTCGGCCCATCGAGTCTGCACCGACCCACATTAATCCCTCACTTCCACCTTATCCCCGCAACCCAATAACCCCTCCCAACCCTTATGGACACTACGGGTAATTTAGCATGGCCAATCCACCTAACCTGCACGTCTTTGGACTGTGGGAGGAAACCGGAGCACCCGGAGGAAACCCACGCGGACACGGGGAGAACGTGCAAACTCCGCACAGACAGTGACCCAGCGGGGATTGACTAAATCTGGTTGCTAAATCTACAAAATGCAAAATAAATATATTATTTGCTTTATCCCAGATCTTAAGGTCCATGGCCACAATGTCGTTAAAATCCTTGGCCAAAGGTAGGGTTACTATCGGTCATGCTGGTGTCCTTCTGTACTTCCTACAAACTTCACAGCGGTCATTAACCTGTTCTATCAGTTTAGTCTAGTCATCATCCCTTACCCCTGCATCCTTTAATAAATTTTTCAGCCTCTAAGGAGACAGATGTGCAAATTGCCTATGCAGTTTTAATGCCACAAGCTTTTTATCAGCCAAGGTCCCATTTTCTTTTTTTTTTTTAAATAATTTTTATTAAAGGTTTTCATAAAATATCAATAACAAAATGAGAAAGAAAAAAGAACCCAACAGGGTTAAGTCCAAAACACAATCTAAAAAAGCAACCCCCCAAACCCCTCTCCCCCTGTACATAAATAATAAATTGCCATTAACACCCCGACTTAACACAACAGGTGGATACACCCCCTCAGACCCTCCAGTGTAAATAACATAAACAAAAATAAAGTAAACCCCCCCCCCCCCACCCCACGAGCTGCTGCTGCAATTGACCAATGTCTATCGTTCTGCCAGAAAGTCTAAGAACGGTTGCCACCTCCTAAAGAACCCTTGTACCGACCCTCTCAAGGCAAATTTCACCCTCTCCAATTTAATGAACCCTGCCATATCGCTGATCCAGGATTCCACGCTTGGGGGGCCTCGCATCTTTCCACTGAAGGAGAATCCTTCGCCGGGCTACCAGGGATGCAAAGGCCAGAATTCCGGCCTCTTTCGCCTCCTGCACTCCCGGCTCCTCTGCCACCCCATATATTGCGAGCCCCCAGCCCGGTCTGACCCTGGATCCTACCACCCTCGACACCGTCCTCGCTACGCCCTTCCAAACTTCCTCCAGCGCTGGGCATGTCCAGAACATATGGGTGTGATTTGCTGGGCTCCCTGAGCACCTAACACACCTGTCCTCACCTCCAAAAAACCGGCTCATCCTTGTCCCGGTCAGGTGTGCCCTGTGCAGCACCTTAAACTGTATGAGGCTGAGCCTCGCGCACGAAGGGGAAGAATTCAGCCTCCCTAGGGCATCTGCCCACGTCCCCTCCTCGATCTGCTCTCCCAACTCATCCTCCCACTTACCTTTCACCTCCACCACCGAGGCCTCCTCCTCCTCCTGCATCACCTGTTAAGTTTCTGAGATCTTCCCCCCCCCCCCCACCCCCCCCACCCCCCCCCCCCCCCCCCCCCCCCACCCCCGCCCCCCGAGAGCACCCTGTCCTGTGTGTGGCAGTAGCCGAGGGAATTCCATCACCTGCCGTCTGGCAAACGCCCTTACCTGCAAGTACCTGAAGGTGTTCCCCGGGGGGGGAGCCCATACTTCTCCTCCAGCTCACCCAAGCTCGCGAACCTCCCGTCGACAAACAGGTCCCCCAACTTTCGTATCCCTGCCCTGTGCCACCCCGAAAACCCTCCACCTGTTCTTCCTGGGGCGAACCGGTGGTTCCCCCGTAATGGGGTCCACGCCGAGGCCCCAACTTCCCCCCTATGCCGCCTCCACTGCCCCCAATTTTGAGGGCCGCCACCACCACCGGGCTCGTGGTATACCTCCTAGGAGGGAGCGGCAGCGGCGCTGTTGCCAGCGCCCCCAGATTCGTACCCACACAGGATGCCGTCTCCAGCCTCTTCCATGCAGCCCCCTCCCCCTCCATCACTCACTTGCGCACCATCGTCACATTGGCGGCGCAGTAGTACCCACAGAGGTTGGGCAGCGCCAGCCCCCCCCCCTATCTCTACTCCGCTCCAGGAACACCCTTCTCACCCTCGGAGTCCCTCGCGCCCACACAAACCCCATTATACTCCTGTTAACCCGGCTGAAAAAAGCCTTCGGGATAAACACGGGGAGGCACTGGAACAGGAACAAAAATCTTGGGAGCACCGTCATTTTGATTGACTGCACCCTACCCGCCAAGGACAGCGGCAACGCGTCCCACCTCTTGAACTCCTCCTCCATTTGCTCCACCAGCCTTGTAAAGTTAAGCATATGCAGGGCCCCCCAGCTCCTGGCCACCTGGACCCCCAAATATCTGAAGCTCCTCTCCGCCCTTTTCAGTGGGAGCTCGCCAATCCCCCTCGCCTGGTCCCCTAGCTGAACTACAAACAGCTCGCTCTTCCCCATATTGAGCTTGTACCCCGAAAAGTCCCTGAATTCCCCAAGGATCCTCATTATCTCTGGCATTCCTCCCACCGGGTCCGCCACATACAGCAGCAGATCGTCCGCATAAAGCGACACCCTATGCTCCTCCCCACTCCGCACCAACCCCTCCAGTTCCTCGACTCTCTCAGTGCCATAGCCAGGGGTTCAATCGCCTGTGCGAAGGGCAGGGGGGACAGGGGACACCCCTGTCTCGTCCCTCGGTGCAACCGAAAGTACTCAGACCTCCTCCTATTTGTGGCCACACTCGCCATCGGGACCTCATACAACAGCCTAACCCACCTGACAAACCCCTCCCCAAACCCGAACCTCTTCAGCACCTCCCACAGGTACCCCCACTCTACCCTATCGAAGGCTTTCTCAGCGTCCATCGCCACCACTATCTCCGCCTCCCCCTCCCTCGCCGGCATCATGATAACATTCAAAAGCCTCCGCACATTCACGTTCAACTGTCTCCCCTTCACAAACCCCGTCTGGTCTTCATGGATGATTTGCGGCACACAATCCTCAATCCTCGTGGCTAAGACCTTCGCCAGCACCTTGGCATCTACATTTAGCAAGGAAATCGGTCTGTAAGACCCACATTGCAGGGGATCCTTGTCCCGCTTCAGGATCAAGGAGATCAGTGCCCAGGACATCGTCGGGGGTAAAGCCCCCCCCCCTCCCTTGCCTCATTAAAGGTCCTAACTAAGCTAAGGTCCCATTTTCAACTGCCATTAACACATCCTTAACCACTCTACTTGAAATATTATTTGTCAGTAATGGAATACAATAATGTCCCGACTGTGTAAATTGTAAGTCCACCAGCTTTCCAAAAACTGTTGCCTTATCCTGTTCCATATCCGGTTTCATGTGTGCTTTCTTCATCGACGGTCTGCTCAGAAGCAAAGGTATCTCACTTGATACAACAAGCGTGCTAATGAAATGATTCACTCCGGCAATATTGCAAGGGATCACCACTCTTTTCAGCGACTTCAGAGTATTATCATCCCCAAACCTGAAACTTGTGGAACTTTCAAATTCCTTAACCTTGTTACGATTTTCAGCATTCAAAGAGTCCAGGTAACATTTTAACCAGTCAATTCCACACACAGTAGATGTGCAGCCACTGTCCAATACAGCACAGTTGAAGGATTCTGCAACCAACACCCTCATTACCGGCGTAAAACTGCTTGTCAATAGGACAATGCCTTCTTTCTGGGTACTATCTTTTTCCTCTTCTGACTCTTCCGTGTCATGTGTCGCTTCAAACACTATCATAACGAGTTGGACAGTTGAAAGCATAGTGGTATTGAGAGTCACATCGAAAACATCGATTTATCATGCCCCGTGCATTTCTGGGGTTCATCTTCCTATTGTAGGTTCTAACTGGGTTTCTGTCTTCATAATTTCCTTGTCTCGGTCTCCTTCTATAGTCTTGAGCCCTGTTCGGAGCCATACGATTTCGCCATCCTGTTACTAGTGTATCTTCCATATTCTGCCTTATTGCAGGCTGACCTATTTGGGTCATCAGAGCCATCGGAATTGAAAGTTTCCCCAGAAACTTTTGTAAAGCTTTTGTCATCTGTTCGAATAAGGTATCCTTATCAGTAAACTGAATTCCTCTCAAAACCAGGAGCTTATCCATGTCGCTCACTCTCGCACAGTCAAGTAATTTAAAGGCCAACACAGACTGTGGAAATTCCAGGTTCTGTTTCTACAGCCTTTTATATAGTCTGCCAAATTCCATTATATGGGTCGGTCTTCACAGTGGAAGACACAAATAACATGCCAGTGACTGATGGAAATGAGGCTATGACAGGTGAGGACCTTGAGAGGATTGATATCACCAAGGAGGTAGTGATGGGCAAGCTAATGGGGCTAAAGGTAGACAAGTCTCCTGTACCTGATGGAATGCATCCCAGGGTGCTAAAAGAGATGGCGAGGGAAATTGCAAATGCACTAGTGATAATTTACCAAAATTCACTAGACTCTGGAGTGGTCCCGGCGGATTGGAAATTAGCAAACGTGACACCACTGTTTAAAAAAGGAGGTAGGCAGAAAGCGGGTAATTATAGGCCAGTGAGCTTAACTTCGGTAGTAGGGAAGATGCTGGAATCTATCATCAAGGAAGAAATAGCGAGGCATCTGGATGGAAATTGTCCCATTGGACAGATGCAGCATGGGTTCATAAAGGGCAGGTCGTGCCTAACTAAGTTAGTGGAATTTTTTGAGGACATTAACAGTGCGGTAGATAACGGGGAGCCAATGGATGTGGTATATCTGGATTTCCAGAAAGCCTTTGACAAGGTGCCACACAAAAGGTTGTTGCATAAGATAAAGATGCATGGCATTAAGGGGAAAGTAGTAGCATGGATAGAGGATTGGTTAATTAATAGAAAGCAAAGAGTGTGGATTAATGGGTGTTTCTCTGGTTGGCAATCAGTAGCTAGTGGTGTCCCTCAGGGATCAGTGTTGGGCCCACAACTGTTCACAATTTACATAGATGATTTGGAGTTGGGGACCAAGGGCAATGTGTCCAAGTTTGCAGACGACGCTAAGATAAGTGGTAAAGCAAAAAGTGCAGAGGATACTGGAAGTCTGCAGAGGGATTTGGATAGGCTAAGCGAATGGGCTAGGGTCTGGCAGATGGAATACAATGTTGACAAATGTGAGGTTATCCATTTTGGTAGGAATAACAGCAAAAGGGATTATTATTTAAATGATAAAATATTAAAACATGCTGCTGTGCAGAGAGACCTGGGTGTGCTAGTGCATGAGTCGCAGAAAGTTGGTTTTCAGGTGCAACAGGTGATTAAGAAGGCAAATGGAATTTTGTCCTTCATTGCTAGAGGGATGGAGTTTAAGACTAGGGAGGTTCTGCTGCAATTGTATAAGGTGTTAGTGAGGCCACACCTGGAGTATTGTGTTCAGTTTTGGTCTCCTTACTTGAGAAAGGACGTACTGGCACTGGAGGGTGTGCAGAGGAGATTCACTAGGTTAATCCCAGAGCTGAAGGGGTTGGATTACAAGGAGAGGTTGAGTAGACTGGGACTGTACTTGTTGGAATTTAGAAGGATGAGGGGGGATCTTATAGAAACATATAAGATTATGAAGGGAATAGATAGGATAGATGCGGGCAGGTTGTTTCCACTGGCGGGTGAAAGCAGAACTAGGGGGCACAGCCTCAAAATAAGGGGAAGTAGATTTAGGACTGAGTTTAGGAGGAACTTCTTCACCCAAAGGGTTGTGAATCTATGGAATTCCTTGCCCAGTGAAGCAGTAGAGGCTGCTTCATTAAATGTTTTTAAGATAAAGATAGATAGTTTTTTGAAGAATAAAGGGATTAAGGGTTATGGTGTTCGGGCCGGAAAGTGGAGCTGAGTCCACAAAAGATCAGCCATGATCTCATTGAATGGTGGAGCAGGCTCGAGGGGCCAGATGGCCTACTCCTGCTCCTAGTTCTTATGTTCTTCTTATGTTCTTATATAGTCTTCCATGGAGATATCCTCCATTTTCCGGAACTTAACAAAATCCGACCATGCTTCATACGCACTTAACAAGTCATCTTTCTTATAAATCTTATCCATATAATGTAATAAAGTCTCCAGACCATCTTGTGAGTCTAACTCGTCCAATTCCAGCTCAGAAAGCACTTTGTTTCAGATTTTACTGCCATATGGTAGAATAAGAGCCAATGCCATACCTTTTTTCTCTTTCCCAAAGCAGTTACCTTAGTCCACATAACTACTGCACTTCTCCATTGGTCGTACGATTCCCTTTCAGAAAATAAGGGAGGATAGTCATATCCAGCCATCTTTATCCTGGGTTCAGCCATATATCCCTTTTTTTTTCCCTCTTTTCTCACTCACTCCTTGGTTTGATCTGGAAAAGTTGTATCTTTCAACCCTTCACATTTACACAGCAACCATCTTCTGCTACCAATTGTTAGACGTTTTAGTTGCTGTGATATGAAGAGTCTAAAGTTCTGTTCCTTTTTCACAAACACATTTATTTCATTCCAACAGCCTTAGCACAAAACTCTAACTATACATCACCTGACAGAGGCCACATGAAGCCCCTTTACATATCAGTATTAATTAATGGGTACTTAACATAAATGAGACAACTAATTGCAATGTCTCTTAACCCATTACTTAACAAGCAACCCTGTTTCTCCTGATGGGTTGGAAAAAGTCATAGCCAGTCATGGGGTACTGAGCAGCAAGTGGTAAAGAGGAGCACGTTGATTCGAGGCAAGGCGTCTCACTCCGATAACGTCACAAAATAGAGCCAAGGAAGGATGGGCAGATGTGCATTGCAACCCAAGGAACCAGAAAGAAATAGTAATTCACTGCAGGAGAAAAGACACCGTTAAAATCGTTGCAGTGGAATGTTTCCATGAGAAGGGGCAGGTGGGGAGACAAGGGGAAGGCAGGCCAGGCTTCTGAATGCCATTGGAAATGTAAACCGCCTGACCTGCAGGAAACACAAAGTGATATGAGAAAAACTATTTTCACAATACAAGCAGTTCAGGTCTGGAATGCACTGCCTGCAGGTCTGACGCAGGCATATTCGATTGAGGCATTCAAGAGAGCATTAGATTATTACTCGAATAGAAACAATGCACAGGGGTACGGGGAGGTAAGCAGGGGAGGGGAAGGGCACTAAGCCACGATGATCGTTCGGAGACCTGTGCAGACAGGATGGGCCGAATGGCCTCCTCCTGCGGTGTAACAAGTCTGCGAAATGCCCAACACTGCTGAGCTGCGAAGCAGGTTAGCTTATCTGCACGCTGATTCAGAGTAGCAACACAGACCCGTCTGCAGCACATCCTCAATTGAGTCTCTGGGTTTTGTATTGGAGCAAAGCAGGTCTAAAGAGAATGGCATATGTTGACAAATGTTAATGAACAACAGCAGGCAGAGGCTGCTGTCAGGAGCTTGGAACGTCAAGAGATTGGAACAAAAGAAAGGGGTAATGATAAAAGCACCGTCAGCTCTGGTTTCAGCGTGAGCAAGTTCAGTGAGGATGGGCATTCGTCGTTTGCTAAATTAGTCATACAGCTTTTGGGTATGGTTCAGCTTTCACGGGTTGACACATTCAAGCAGTCATGATTATTGTGTGGCTCTTGACATTTTGCTTTGAATTTGGACAAACTGGATTTGTTTTTGTGATTGCTTTTAGTCTTACCCCTGGCACCATGCCTCGGTTGTTGTCATTGGATGTGTCCAATTTTCTTCTTATTAAATTTTGTGAGTAATTGTTCACATCCGGTTGGCTACTTCAAAAAGCATTCAAGATCAACCAATTAGGGTGGGATGTGAATATCTTTCAATGCCAATCCAGTGCTTTTCATGGCTATTTTTATACAGCTACTCACAAATGAACAGATTCAATGCATTCATTTTCAAAGAAGGAGACTTGACAGACAAAAATAAACACACAGAGAGGTAGAGAGAGAGTAAAAGGTTATCGTGGAAGCTGAGCAATTGCGGCAGAAAAAAGGGAATGAAAGCAGGAGATAGAAATTTAATCCAAGCAACAGTTGGATAAATAGCTATAAATTTGCTGAGCTGTTCGTAATGTTTAACCTTGGACAGGATCAAGAAGGTCCACGTGGAGATGTGCAGATAGATGGCTGCTAGCAACAGAAATACTGAAATCCGACTGAGGTTGGGAACTTCCGTTCTGGAGTCGACGGGTTGCATTTGCATTTTGCCCAAAAAATGGCAAAATGTCAGGTTCTGGCTGAAAGCTGGTGTGATTCTCAGGCAGCTTTTCCATTGCGATGTTCCCACACTTTGTCATCTTTTAGAGGGGCTGGTGTGTTTTTGTGCTGTTATTATGAGGGGTGGGGCCAAAAGACCCCCTCCCCCACCAAGGATCACTGGCATCAACAACCCAGCCCACCCCCGCAATGGTTCACCGGCATCAACTCTCTGGCCCCCACCCCCACCCCCACCCCCCACCCCACCAAGGATCACTGGCATCAACCCCTACCCTTAAGGATCACTGGCACCTGGGCCTCCCAATGAGTCTCCCTATAGACCCTAACCCAGCCCCTGCTCCTTCAGGCCCACCCCCACAGATCCCGCCCTTTGTTGGCACTGCCAGTCTGCTAGGGGGCAACATCTAACATTCCCAGAAGATTTGGCGTTAAGCCGATTTTGAGTAGGTAATATATTTAAATGTATGGTGATCAGGTTCACAGGCTCGCTAGGCAAGAGTCTAATTACACTGCTGCTGTGTGTGTGTGGGGGAGGGGGGGGGCCACAAATCTCATTCTGAGATCTCCCCCATCACAAATTCCATTGTGGCCTCTTGCGAGTGTTTTCGACCATAACAGAATTTGCGCCAGGGCATAATGGGGCCGGAAAATCACCCCCGTAGTTTGGTTGGCGGAACGGAAGTGATTGATTTGCGCTGTCTGGCGGGCCACATGAATATTATGCTGTTCGGATCATTATATATGCATCCGTGAAGTGTTCTCCAATTTTCCTGGCAGGGGCAGGCATCTCCACAATTACCTCATGGGGTCGAACGTTTGGGTGCCGTACGTAAAGGGTACCCAGGCAGCCTCCGCAATCCCTTCCACCTTTGCTTGGTCACAGCTCCACCCTTCCCCACGAACCCTACCTCACTTTCATTGTTACCTTCCATACAACTGGCACCCGGCCTCCAACGTTGTCTGGTTTTCACTGACACTCCCCAAAGTGGACAATGCAACAGCAACTCACCATTAAGCGTGGAAGAAGTCAAGCTCACCGGGTGTATACCACTTGTGTGCAGTCATGAAAACAAACGTCCTACGTTCTCGCTGCTGGGGAACTTAAGTTCGACGGGGAACTTAATTCTAGCAAGCGGGTATTTTAATGAGCATGCATAATATGCTAATATGTGCAAAAGGGCTTCCTGTCGTTGTTTGTCGGGAAACCTGACTCACCTTTAAAGTCTCAGGGTTTAATTTCTAAAGTTTACCCTGCTGTCGGGAAACGGATTTGTAGCCGGCCTCCAGCCAAATTAAGTTCCCCCCATTTACCAAGCTTCCTGCTGCTGATGGGAGCAAAGATTCCGCCCCAACCCATTGGCATCTAGTTGTGTTATGCGCTCGCTGCCTTAAACAGTGCACAAAAGATCGACATTTGCGAACTGTAGCGAACTGAGATGGCCAAATGAAGACGTCATCCATAGGAAAGTACATTATAACTCAGTGACACTCTGTTGCATTCTCCCTACCCCCATATACATGGGCATATGGGCATAGGGTGAGATTACCGATAAGGCTGCTTGTGGTTTCTACTCTGGGCAGCAAGTCACCATGAAGCTCACACGGAAGAATAGCCTGAGTGAGGTGGCTGAGGGGTATCATGCACACTGGGCTATATGCCAACCTGGTTCACTGCCTTCATTACCAGATAAATCAGGTCAGTCTGCCCTTGGGAGAGTGGCGTGAGCAGTCCTGCCCATAACATTGTAATGTTGCACTGTATGTATACAAACTAAATCTTTAATGTTAAGGAGTCAGTAAACAGGATGTAGTGTTGCCAATTACTAGCCATGAAAAATTGCAGTTAGTGCATTTCGGTAACAGCACAACATCTGGCAAAACGAGAAAGGCCAAGGTTTCGTCAAGTCAAAAAAAGTTCCAATCTGCTTTGCTTGGTGGACAGCTCATCCCGGATTCCTTCGCTCTCTATTTTCCCCAAAAAATATAATTTATTCATAGAATGTGTAAAACTGCATTACAAAACATTTGAAAATTACAGGTCAAGTTCAATAAAATCTGACCTGTCTCCATCAAGTATGTTCCACCCTTAGATGCCTCTATACAATTGTAATACTCATGATATAGTTATAACATACATTCCATGTCAGGCAGACAGCCCAAGGGCAAAATGTTTCAAATGGAAAAATGACAGAAAGTGCAATAGAATTAACTTTTCTCCATGTGACATTTTTCTCTCCGAGGTGCCAGAAAACAATTTGAATACTCTTGATATTCACAACATACATTCCACGTCAGGTATACAGCCCACGTCAGGTATACAGCCCAAGGGCTCTACAGATTTTCCAGACCCTCAGTGTACAATGACTTGAAAGGTCTGAGACAGTGACCTTCCCCCATTATGCCCCCGCTTTGCTGTCACTGCTGGGGAGGTTTTTTTACACAGCTCTGTGCACGACATTCCTCAATGCTGTGCTCTAAACGTAGGATTCTCATGCACCGCACAGTCACCCCACCTTCCAACCAGAGCTTGCACGCTGTGTAACCAGTCAAAACTGCAATATGAGGGTAACATTTCTGGGCGGAGGCTCAAGGGTAGATTTTTCAAGTTGATCCAGAGCTGACATTGAGGATCATATGCCCGTTATCAATTTTTACTGCCACTGAAATTAATGCAACTGTTAATCGGACAGTGTCGGCTGATTGGTGGGCAGCCAGGAAAGTTGACAATCGACTTCCCTGCCTGCGAGTTCGACAACGCCCGTGACTGTGTAGGACATTTGCAGGGAAAAGCATTCACAAATATTTCTTTCTGGTAACTAAATTTAACCCTTAATTAAAAAAGCTGCTGGGTTCAGACCAATGATCCCACCTCTTTTCAGTGGCTCTGCAGATGAATTGCATTGAATTCTGATCCCGGATAAGGAAGTGCATTCAGGGCTTGGAAGACATCACCAATTTTCAGCGGTGTTTCATTAACGTATCACATGTATCTGGACAAGTCCCACCACTTGAGGATCACACTGCAGATAAAATCATTTCTTTTTTGTTTATAAATTTAGAGTACTCAATTATTTTTTTCCAATTAAGGGGCAATTTAATGTGGCCAATCCACCTACCGAGCACATCCTTGGGTTGTGGGGGCGAAACCCACGCAGGCATGGGAAGAATGTGCAAACTCCACGCGGACAGTGACCCAGGGCCATGATTCGAACCCGGGTCCTCAGATAAAATCATTTCTACAAGTTATGCCGAAATGTAGCTGCTCTTGGCAATTACATCAGACCTACAAGCAGTCAGAGACGGTTTTCGGGAGCCATGTTGTTCTCAGGTCACATTGGACCCATGTTTGCGACAAGTACTAATGGATATGCCATTGACCGACTGTCACGTTGCCACTGTTTGGATATCAGCCAGCTCAAGTGCAATCACTATGTAGAAGCACTTTGGGCCATCAGTTTGAATTTGAGAAGCATCCAGAGAGCAACAATGCTGAGTGTATAAAAGCACGATGCAACATCCCTGTCCTGCTTCCATTTCTGGGGGAGAGGACCTCACATTGATCACTATGAGCAGTGGCTGATGCTGGAGTGCGGCCCAGTATCCCAGTGCTCAGTTTGGACTTGGATGCAGGCAAACCAAAAGAGTCTGGTAGGGCATACCTGTGATAAAATCTTGTTATCTTCTTCCAGTAACTTGACTTTGCTTTCTAGCTGCCTGATGTAGGCTGAAGCTGGGTCTGCAAAAGAAGAGCAACATTGGAGTTAGGAAGGATGAGTGACAGAGATATGGCTATTGTCAGTAACGCTGAGCAAGCTTGGTCTCCTTCTAGTTGTCGATCTACCACTTCAAACTCCGTGCTGGATTTACAGTCAGGGCAGACACAGAAAGGACAAGAACACAGCTTCTCAACAACTTTTGAATCTTTCTTTCAAATTCCAAAATATTTTCCTTCCCCAAAGTGCCACAAACAACGCAATGAGGTAGAATTTTGCCTTGGGGAGCAGCGATGTGTCACCGGCCGTCCGTTATACAGTGAACCTGCTGTTCAGTTCAATTGACGTTACTGAGAATGAATAGCCGGAGGTGAGTATATCCGGCCAACCGATACCTCCCCACTTGTGTTACATTATTTCCTTTTTAAAAAATAAATTTAGAGTACCCAATTCAGTTTTTCCAATTTAGGGGCAATTTAGTGTGGCCAATTCACCTACCCTGCACATCTTTGGGTTGTGGGGGCGAAACCTACGCAAACAAGGGGAGAATGTGCAAACTCCACACGGACAGTGACCCAGAGCTGGGATCGAACCTGGGACCTCGGTGCCTTGAGGCAGCTGTGCTGTCCACTGCGCCACCGTGCTGCCGTTTGTGTTACATCACTGACCATGATAAATATCCACTCCAACATAGTTGACCAACCTTTGTGGTACATTGAAAAAGACCCATTGAGATTTTGATACGAACTGTCAAATTCTTATTTATCTAACACCTTTGTAAGTATACAATAACATTAGAACTCCCCAAAACCTATCCAATATCGATAAGGCACAAGTCAGCAGTGTGATGGAATATCCCCTTGCCTGGATGAGTGCAGCTCCAACAGCACTCAGCAAGCTCAACAGCCTCCAGGGCAAAGCAGCCCATCCACCACCTGAAACATCCATTTGCTCCACCATCGATGCATGTTGCCAACAGTGGGGACCACCTACAAGATGCACTGCAGCAACACACCAAGGCTCCATCATTCGCACCTTACTAACTGAGGACCTCTACTAGCTAGAAGGAAAAGGGCAGCAGAGACATGGGAACACCTCCAGCTGGAGGTTCCCCTCCAATCCACTCAGACTTAGAATCATATTGCCGTTCCTTCACTGTCACTGGGTAAAGATCCTGGAACTCACTTCCCAACAGCACAGTGAACTACAGCTCGAGTAGGCAGCTCACCACCACCTTCCCAAAGGCAATTAGGAATGAGCCACGAAGGCTGCCCCTGCCAGCAACGCCCACATCCCACGGAAGAATTAAAAACAATTAGGGGGGACTGTGATGATGGGTCATTAATTTAAAATGATGGTTAAAAGACTGAAAAAAAGAACATCCCACGAACAAAGAAAAAACATTTGCAGCTGTGTTACAAAGCAAAATTTGACACCAAGTCATATCAGGCAATATTCGAGCAGATGACCAAATGTTTTGTCATAGAAATGCGTTTTAAGAAGCAGCTTATAGGAGGAAAGCAATATACCGAGGCAGAGTGCCTTAGGAGGGGAATTCCAGAATTTCAGGTCCTGGCTACTGAAGGCACAGCCATGAGTGATAGAGTATGAAAATCAGTGAGGCTCTCAAGAGGCCAGAATTAGAGGAGTACAGATATATTAGAGGGGTACGAGACTCAAGGAGATTACAGAGGTAGAGAGAGGTGAGATCAGGGAGGAATTTGAAAACTATGACAAGAATTTTTAAAAGTGGCATTGTTTGACTGGGAGCGGGAGGGGCACCATTGGCAGGACTGGAAAATCACGCCAGCGGGGAGGGCCGGAAAACTTTGGCCCAAGTTCCAAGACTGGGCCTGGACAACAGATGGGCTGAGTTGGATTTTCTCAGTCTGGCATTCTGTTGGCATGGGATCAGAGATCTGCAGGAGGGTTGGCATAAACACCTTGAAGCCAACCTCTAACCATGTGATATAATGTGAACTCTCAGTGCAAGGGTTGGACAAGCAACCGGATGCCTCCCAGTGCGTGAAGTAAACGAGGAGCAGCCTGAATGCTGGGCAGATTGCAATCCGCTCAAGTCACCCTAACCCAAACTGATTGCATGCAATGCCGGCAAAACGAAAAGTCAGGGAGATAAACCCAAGCTTAGCAGAACAGGACTGCACTCCAAAAATCACATCTCTTCAAAGCAAACATCAATACCACCACAGACAATACAGCGTTTTATTAAAACATGGGAGATGGCCTGAAGCAGAGTAGGTTGTCAGAAGCTTGAAGACGTTGGAATTTTAAATGATGCTTATAGCTCGAGGGGTAATGAACAGGATAAAAAATAAACAATAAACATTTGCAATGACAGATTGGGCTGCAGCAGATTCCCTTTCAAAGTCAACAAGTATCCCTTCATCTCAGTAAAGGACTGAATTGCAACCTATTTTTCTTAATCCAGTCCCTTAATTCAACTGAGCTGATCATTCAAATTCCTCATTTGCTGTTTTATTTACATTGCTAATTCAAATAATTTGGTCATTTATCGTAACGTGCAAATGACTGAGTTGTCAAGAATACACTGCATTAAACTGGTTTAATTTGTAGAACAGGGCAAGTAAGGAAAATAGATTTAAATAGCGTTTTTCACAATCTCATGATGCCCCCATTGCATTTTATAAACACACAGTTTATAAAACTGTGGAAGTGCTTTTGAGGTACTGTTGTCATGTAAAATGCGTGCCGACTGACCTGCGCACTGCACGTTCCCACAAAAAGCGACATGGTAATGACAGTTAAATATTGGTCAGAGTAATTCTCATGCTCTTCTTCGGTCAGTGCCATGGGATCTTCAACGCCCTACCGAAAACGCAGACAGGGCCTCAGATTATCATCTCACACAAAAGACAGCGATGGTGATATTGAGCCCGTGCCAGCCGTGCGCGGGGTCGACTGAAAATCCCTGAGAATCGGGAAAATCCCACGAGAATTCACGTCCGAGGGATCGCATTTCCCGATTTTCCATGGCCCTCACCGGTGTGACGTCATGAGTTCATTTTAATAGATTTGTATCATTTTAAATGTTAGTAGCAGGCCCCCGCACCACATGAACCCCCTCACTGAATATTCATACCTCACCGACTTTCACAACAGGTTTGGCCAAACGAGAAGCAATGAGGGAATCCCTTCGGGGGCGGAGCGGTAAGTGTATCCTCCGAGCGGATAGGGACATGCCCTGACACTGCTCCCGGCACAATATCTCCATGATGGGGGCTGGGGGCCATTAGGCTGCAGTTCTGGTCCAGGTGCCCTTTAATTATGGTGCCCCGATCTCTGTGGATCCGGTTGCCGGCTTTATGAGGCCCCACCCCGCCAAAGTGAGAGTGTAAACCACGCCCACCCTTTTGTTCTTCAGACAGGCTTATTATTTGTGTCATGGGAATGTCACTTTAAGAAATGTTTGTCTTCTCAAGTGGCTGCAGTGATGTCAGTGTGTGGGCGGAGCTGGGCTCTGGTTCTGCTTTTTACTTTCGTTTTGAGCTGGAAGTTGTTTTTGGCTCGGAGTTTTAGTTTTGTTTTCAGTTGGAGCGCTGCATTCAAGGAGGTGTAATTTGGCCTCTCTCTGCTAAAGAATGTTTCCAGATTACTTGATGATTTCAAAGTAATACCTGTTTCTGTCAGGAATGCAAACCTACTGTCTTTGTTAAAAAGTGTCTTTGATTATAGATGTTGTTAGGAAAGTTACTAAGGGTTACCTATAGAGTGCTGTATATTTGGGGGAGTATCAGTGATGGCAGTTGATAAGATGTTTACTGTGTGTTTATAAAATGTTAACTGGATTCATAGAATAAACAGTGTTTTTGTTTGAAAATACTTTAGATCTCTGTTGCATCACACCTGTAAAGTGGGCCCTTGTGCTCCCCATAACCAAAATCTATTCAAGGTTGTGGGTCAGGTGAACTCCATGATATATCTCTAAACCCTGGCCCATAATAAATGGGAGAGAAAACTGGTCTGTACACCTGGAGAGCTGCACATCAGTTTTCAGTCTGCGCCTGACACTTTGCCAAGTTCTGTTAAGATTCCGCCCAGCATCTCCGATGGTCGCAGCGATCCCTCAGCACAAACAGGAGCTGGACACACAATCTTCTGACTCGGAAACCGATTGGCCCGTCCGCCAATGGCAAAAATGGATGGGCCATGCAAAATCATCACCAATTCCCTCCTCGATAGGCTTAATGACAATGATGACAGTGGGCAGGCGCGTGTGGGAATCTGAAGCCTGCCCGCCGACCAGCATGTTGTGCGCGAGCGCGATGATGTCGGGACAAAATCCTCTCACGTGATTTCACGCACGTCCGGGTCAGGCGCCCGCCGGCCTGAACAATGTAAAATTCTGGCCCAGGCGTAGTGCCCCACCTCCCACCAAATGAGGAGTCTCCTAATGTTTCCAGGTGTAGCCCCCTCCAACAGCCACAAAAGGTTTACAGCAACACTCCTGGAGTCTGACGCTGTTTATGTTTATGGTGTAGAACCCTTCCCTGCTTCCCCCCCCCCCCATCCCCCCCAATCACCCCTCCACCCACCAACAGTCTGACAATGTTTACAGGGATACTCCCCAGATATCTGATAATATTTGTGGCAGAATCTCTGGAATACACCAATATTTACCGAGGAGAGCTGGTAGAATAAGCCAAAAATGTTTATGGGAAGTCCCTTGTTTGCACTAATATTCACGGAAAAGTTTGAAAGCCTCTGACTTTTAGCGATAATCCATTTTGAACTGAAGTGAGCCAATGGGGAAGAAGGCAGGCTAGAATAACCATGCATGCGCTGAGTTGGGTATTTGAAGAAAGAAAGATAAAACCACAAATTCATAACACCATTATATACCATTACCATTCCTTGCATAACATTGTCGGAATTCCTTTTCAAATTAGTAGTGTTATTGGTGCCAGGACATCGATTTCTGGCATCAATAAAAGAGGTTTGAAAGAGTATATGAAATGGAGACGGGGGGGCGACGACACGGTTGTACAGTGGTTAGCACTGCTGCCTCACGGTGCTGCGGACAAGGGTTCAATCTCGGCCGCGGGTCACCGTCTGTGTGGAGTTTGCACATTCTCCCCATGTCTGCGTGGTTCTCAACCCCACAACCCAAAGATCTGCAGGATTGGTGGATTGGTCAGGCTAAATTGCCCCTTAATTGGAAAAAGAAAAGAATTGGGTACTCTAAATTTATAAGAAAAACAAAATGGAGATGGGCAGGTGGAGTGGGTTATGGAGAGTGGGTTATGGAGAGTGGGTTATGGAGAGTGGGTTATGGAGAGTGGGTTATGGAGAGTGGGTTATGGAGAGTGGGTTATGGAGAGTGGGTTATGGAGAGTGGGTTATGGAGAGTGGGTTATGGAGAGAATTCCAGAACCAAACGCCAAGACAGCTGAGGCACTACCACTAATTATGGGATGAAGGAATTCAGATATGCCCACTGGCCACTGGGCGCAATTATTATTTTTTAAATAAATCTAGAGTAGGTTTTTCCTCAAATTCCCTGCCCCTTACCTTAAATCTATGCCCCCTGGTTATTGACCCCTCTAAAGGGAACAATTCCTTCCTAACTACCCTATCTATGTCCCTCATAATTTTGTACACCTTGATCAGGTCCCCCTCAGCCTTCTCTGCTCCAATGAAAACAAATCCAGCCTATCCAGTCCCTCTACATAGCGGAAACACTCCAGCCCAGGCAACATCCTGGTGAATCTCCTCTGCACCCTCTCCAGTGCAATCACATCCTCCCTACAGTGCGGTGACCAGAACTGCACACAGTACTCTAGCTGTGACCTAACGAGCGTTTAATGAAGCTCCATCATAACATACTGCGTTTATACTGTGAGAAGGAAACCATGGGCGGATTCTCCCATCCCGCGGCAGAGTGTCCACGCAGTCGTAAACGCCGTCGCGTTTTCCGACGGTGTGAACGGGCCGTTGCCAAGAGTAATTCTGTCCCCTTCAGGGGGCCAGCACGGGGCTGGAGCGGTTCGCGCCATTCCAGCTGCAGTTCCCGGTGTGAACTGTGCGCCGCGGGATCCGCGTATGCACAGTGGCACCGGCGCCAACGCAGTGGCCTCCTTCAACACGCCGGCCCCGATGCAACATGGTGCAGGAGTACAGGGGCCAGCGTGTAGGAAATGAGGCTGGGGGACAGAGAGGCCGGCCCACTGGCCACCACCGGACCCTTGCACGCCCGGCCCGAGAATCGGCAGGCTGGCCGCGTAGAGCAGCCCGCGACCAGCGTCGCACCAACCGCGCCGTCGAGGGAGGCGTGGCCTGGTCACGGGGATTCTCCGGGCTGAGAGAATCCCACCCCAGATCTATTGTCTTCTAGGCTGGATCAGTTCTGATGGGCTAAATGGCCTTCCTCTCCAGTGGGCTTGTGATAAGGAATAAAGAAAGTGCAATCCTACAGGAACGAACACACCACGTTACAAGATCAAGCTGATTATGAAGCTAATCCTCAGATACGTTCTGTTGCACCAGATATTAGCAGGATACACAGATAGGATTAGATGAAGTAGGCGGGGACTTGAGTGGAAACATGAACACAGGCAGAGGCATGTCAGATTGAACATGCAAGTTTAAACAGACCTCGAAAGTCTCACTCACTTTCAATAGAATCACCCTACATAGGCCAGAGAGCACAGAGATAGGTCATTCAGTCCCACTGGTCTGTACTGGTGATTATACGCCACATATTTATCCTCCCATTCCATCTATCTTACCTTGGCCTTTCGATATATTCCCTTTTCCTCGCTTTGTTCTGCCCAGTTTCCTTTTGAAAGCATTGAAGCTATTTGCCTCAATCACTTCCTGTGATAGTGAATTCCACATTCAACCACTCTCTATGAGCAAACAAATTTCTCGTACGTTGGGAGGTGACAGTCGTGGTGGGAGGGGGTTAATGAGTGTGGGCCGAGTGTGACCTCGATGTTTCTCTCAGGGGAGAGAAACAGTTTGGTTTTCAGCAGCCTTCCCTTGGGAAAATATTCTTTCAGCATGGCAAGAAACTTAACACATGGGCGAAGCAGTAACACCAAGAGGGTTAATGGTTAGGAACGTGTTTTTCTGCTTGTCGAATGACTGCCAACATTCCTACCATTCCTGACGTTGACCACCAATGCCTTGATAAGGATGGAAGAAGCTTTACAAAACAACCCAACACCTCCTTCTACAGTTAGTCTGGATACAGTCACGAGTCACACCCCTGTTCTAAATTGTGCAATGTTTCAAAACAGCTCGTTAAAAATGTGACAGGAGATGCTTGGACTGCAAACCTCTACTTAACTCTCAGTCAGGAAGTAACGCTAAGGGTGGGGCATCTTTCCACACAGGCTATCCTGTAATCAGGTTTGACCAGCTACCTTCAACTGGGAACAGGTTGGAAGAACTCACAAGGGTTGTGAAATTCCAAACATTGCTGCCAGTCACCACTGAGGTCATCATTCCGGCAACAAACCCAAAACGTTTTAAAAGTCGATCACACTGAATCTGATTCAGAAAATAAAGTTGTCCCCAACCTGGTTAGATTTGAATATGCCACACTTTTAATAAGAGTGACGTGGTACGAGACCCCTCTCAAGGCGCATAATTCAGTAGCCCAGTGCTTGTGGTTTTGGACTCATAATTCAAGAATTGTGAATTCAAACCCCACCATGACAAATAGAGCAATTTGTGAGCTGCTTCCTGGTGAAACATGGGACTTGCACTGTTCTGTGCATTTAGAATCACTCTGAACATGCAACAACTTGTATTTATATAGGGTCCTTAATGTAGTAAAATATCCCAGGAACTAAGTTATTAGGGCAGATGAAGAAAAGCCTGGTCATAGCGGTTGGCTATAAGCAGCAGCTTAAAGCAGAAAAGAGAGATGGAAAGATGGAAGGGACTTGAATGGACAATAACAGTGGCATTAACCTGGAAGGTAGAATGGCCCATTTCTGTGCAATAAAAATCCTCCAAATGTGAGCCTTGGTAGCGAGTTCTTATGTTCTTAAGTTAAGAGTGTTTAGCGATTGGTAATTCGATAATTGGTCTGATGCCACCCTCAATCGACAAGACACAAACATACTCAATGGATAGTGAGCAGATATGGGAAACATGGGGTGGAATTCCCCCATCGGGATCTAACAGCCATGGCGGGGCCGGGAAGAGGAGTGTTTCACACTGTGAAGGCTGCGGGAAACCACACAATATTGTCCGCCCCCAACCTTATTAATTATGCATCCAGGGTTTTAGCACCATATTCTGTGGTGGGGCAGGCTTGATTGCGTCCTGTTGTCATGTCCAAGTGCCCAACATTACTGACTCACTTTTTAAAAATAAACTTAGTGTACCCAATTATTTTATTTTCCAATTAAGGGGCAATTCAGCGTTGCCAATCCACCTAATCTGCACATCTTTGAGTTGTGGGGGTGAAACCCACACAGACATGGGGAGAAAATGAAAACTCCACACGGACAGTGGCCCAGGGCCGGGACTCGAACCAGGGTCCTCAGCGCCGCAGTCCCAGTGCTAACCACTGTGCCACATGCCACCCTGCACTGACTCACTGTTGAAGAGGATGGATCCCCTGGATGACACTGGACCGGATAGGTGCTCCATCCCACCCACTGCTGTGATGTTCCAAGGCCTCTGGCAGCTCCCATTCTGACCTCTGGAGGCAGTAACAGGCATTCTGCAGGCAAGTTCTGCATGCCACATTGTTCCAGGCATGTTCTGGAACACTCTTTGGCGAATCAGGCATTTGTCGGGAGGAGAGGAGAGAGAGATTCCAGTCAGGTCTCCATCTGCATCACATTAGCGGGATGCAGATCAGTTACATATTGGCCACGAACAGATCCACCATGGCAGGCACCAGCAAAAAATCCCACGGGAAATTCAAACCCGGTTTTTGGGCCTCCCACCAAATTCTCCCCCCACTCCCGCCTTTTGGTGGGGGTATGGGAGAATACTGCCCTTAATCTTTAATCCTCCTGCCCCTGCATGTGTACAGAAGCTAAATGTAACTTCCCAACGATAACCAGTTGCAATAATCTTCACAATAATGTACTCTGCCAGTTGGCACAGTCACAGTATATTTGTACAAACACCAAAAATGTTGTGTTCAACAGGCCCAGGAACTCTTGATAATTTTCCTTCGCTTACGCAATTATTATTTTTGTTAAAAAACCCCTGCCACAATTCTCATTTGAACATTATGTTCCTCAGGGGGTACACTGAACATGAAGACAAACCACTTTGGGACAACATGTCACAAAGTGCTCATGTTGCTTAGTGAATTAGGCAAGTTAAAGGGGCCTCATCGCCTCACTGGAAGGCATACACTAAAATACAAGGTGAACATTGACACCACTGTAAGATCTAGAGGCAGGGTGGGTCTTGAGGGCTCTGAACTCATGACCAAGACTACAGCAAAGTCTCGCCTGTACAACACGATTATTATTTCCATGAAATGCAAGGAGTGGAAAGTATAACAAAATACAAACTGTGCATAAATCAAATCCCATCACTTACAGCAATGCAGTCTCCACACATGACTTGACTGTAAAATGACCCAGTCATCTCTATTCTGGCCTGGAGTTATACGTGGCCATTAAATTAAATGAGGAACTTACATTTCTGTAGGGCGCGTTACATACAGAGTAGACATCTCTGTGCGTTTTTGCAAGGCAGCAGAGAGTAAACTGAACACAACAGCAGGATGGAAGAGAAGAGTGTCAGGTAGGGGGGGAAAAAGCACTATTGAAGAAAAAAAACTTACACAATGGAAAAAGTGAGAACCCAAAATGCACCTTATCATGTCCTCGGGCATCGCCAAATTGCTTCATCACTACCAAATTTCCCTCATGGTTGATTTATCGTTGTTAGATGGGCAAATACAATGGGCACTTTGTGCATTGAAAGGCTCCAGATGAATTATGAATTAACTGTGGTGTCTGCTGAGGAGAAGTGTTGTCCAAGATCAACACCCAGAAAAAACCCAACCCGCACCTCACTGTCAATTGGAAAACAATAAGGTTTTCACTGGTAGATTATGATTGATTGGAACAGTTTGACAAGAGCCGCACATTTATATTTTGGTTCTTTTTCTCTCTCTCTCACAGTGGGAGTTCCACAGTTGGCCACGGGATCAAGCGGGTCCAAGGAGTGTATCGACTCTATTATGCACCTTAATGTCAAGAAGTTACAGATATGAGTAGCTGGAGAGGTCTGTCTTGTTATGGTATTTGGGGCTGGTAAAGCACAGTGGGCTAAACAGCTGGCTTGTAATGCAGAACAATGCCAGCAGCATGGGTTCAATTCCCATACCAGCCGCGCCGGAATGTGGCGACTAGGGGCTTTTCACAGTAACTTTATTGAAGCCTACTTGTGACAATAAGCGATTATTATTATTAGGGTATTGTTGAAAGAGGAGTATGAACCTATGTGTAGAAATAACTTAAACCACTGACTCAAAGTTTGCAATAGAGTTTCAGATGAAGGGCCTCTTTCTTTGGACTCTGGGGATTTCTTTCTCCATTGCCTTAAATTTTTCCTTCTGCAAAACTGAACCTGAGGGATCTGACAGTTTGTGGGCCCCAAACATATAATTTGATACGGAAACTCAAGTCCCCGGAGGCACCCCACTCAATGACCTTTGACCAGATAGCAAAATTGTTAAAGAAGATTCCAACCCAAGACCCTCGATTATTCTCCAATGTTCTAAGTGTAGCTCTGCTGTGAGAACCATGAAGAGTCTGTCTCAGCTTTCATAGCCAGACTTTGCCAGCTTGTGAGCACTGTTAGTTTGGCACCATGCTGAGCAAGATGTTGTGCGACCAGTTGGTTTGTGGGATCCATAACCTTAATATTCAGTCAGGGTTTTTGGTGGCGACCACAGTTACGTTGGAAAAAGTGATTGAGATTGCTCAGGCAACGGAACGTGCTGATAAAGGCGCAACTGAGCTCCAAAACGTGGCTAATGGGAAGGTGAACCAAGAATGGGGTGGTACGGCCACAAGGTCTGTGGCAGGGTGAACAGGCACAGCTCAGACCCAGACATGGTCCTTGGTACAGGACCAGAATCCAAGGAGTGGAAGGAATCGAGGTGTCAAACCAAATCCCAGGTGGACTGCTATCGATGCAGGGGGACCATCCCAAAGAGACCAGACATGTTCGGGGGTTTGTGTGCTTCCATTGCAACAGAAGGGGAACATTCAAGCACATTGCCACGAGGCACAGCGTGCCAATGCAAAAATGAACAGCGCCACTGAACATAGTGGAGGAGAGCTCTGAAGAAGAGCATGCAATGCATCGGTTGAATGCAGTCCAATTGAATAAGATGGTTTCCGTTGAAATTGTTTTAAGGGTAAATGGTAGACCCCCTTAAAACGGGAGTCGACACCGAGGCCTCGGTGACCGTAGTGGGTCAGCAAACCTTCCAATATCTGCGCGCAGGAACACAGTCTTTTAAGTTCGAAGAGTACTACAATCAAGCTTTCACCATACACCGGGGAGATTTTGAAGATCCTCAGCCAGTTAATACCCCAGTAACCTACAGAGGACAAGAGTCCAATCTGCCTTTGGGTCTATGTCCTTCCATGACAAACAGTCTACTGAGAAGAGATCGGTTACAGAACATTAGGCTCAACTGGCTGGAAATCTTCACATTGCATTAGAAGGTTGAAGCAGAGCTAAGGAGATTGGAAGAGTTGGGTATAATCAAACCGTTTCAGTTTTCAGAGGACACCGCCGATAATCCCCATCCTTAAACATAATTTCTCGACTCAGCACTTCCAGCTTCCTGAATTCAACATGGAGTTCGACAATTTTAGATTATCGCCTCTGCCTCCATTTTGTTCAGATGTCTCGTTTCTCTCTTTTCTTTATTACTTTATGTTCGGATGGCGGTTATCCTGCCATCCACACCTCCTCCAGACTTTTGTCATTCCCACTCCCTTTAGCCTTGAACCATGGAACCTTCTGATGTCAAACCTATCCTGCCCTCCACCCTTTCACTTACCTTTTCTTTTGTTGTCCTTCCCATCACCCCCCCCCCCCGCTCCCTTTCACGTGCTGAAAACCCAGCACATTTATTTTTCTTTATATCACAGCCAATCCTCCGAACCTGCACATCTTTAGACTGTGGGAGGAAACCGGAAAACCCGGAGGGAACCCTCGCAGACACGGGGAGAACGTGCAAACTCCACACAGACAGAGTTACCCGAGGCCGGAATTGAACCCGGGTCCCCGGTGCTAGGAGGCAGCAGTGCTAACCACTGTGCCGCCTACCCATCACATTTCTAACTGTCCTCAATTCTTATGAAAAGTCACAGACCTGAAACGCTAACTCTGTTTTTCTCTCTCTCTCTCTCTCATGCTGAGCCTTTCCAGCGTTCCCAGTTTTTATTCCTTTTGAAATTTACGGATCACTTTAAATTTCACCTACGCACAACCTTCCACTCATACCTTCAGTATGCTCTCCACATGCCCAAACCTGTGCCGGAAGCAATTATTAATGAGGTACTGACAAGGCACCAAAGAGAAAAGGACACTGGGAGCAAACAGCTGCATTTCACATCATCCCAATGTACTTCCCAATTCAAACTAATTTGCTTGTAAATTGCACTGAGAGATAAATTATGCTTGTAAAGTGAACCATATGAACAGGATGACCACTCTCTGCTGTTGTACACAGTAGTCAGTATGTTGTGTTATCTCATGCTTCATGCCAACCTTTAGGCTTTGGGTTTGACATGCCTGTTCAGATTTGCCATGGAAGCAACTAAATAAAGGGGAAATGAGGTATTTTTACTCAACCACAGAGCAGAAAATAAGGCTGGTATTTTAGCTGGTAGTAGGCGCATCCGCAAAAACCTCAGATCCGATCTTTTCACTTCACAGATTCTGTTTGACATCCTGTACAATTCCTGCTTTTCTTTTTCACTCTACTAATATTTAGGCCTCTGCTAACTTGCCGAGCAGATTGTTCATCACTTTTATTGAATACTTTACACAAGGAGTCCCCCTTAAGCCCCTTCCTTCTCCACATAGAGCTCAGCTTCCTCTAATCTTTCCTCATGGCTAATCCCCTTTATACTTTGTTGCTTTTCTCTGTACATGTACCAATGTTGCTATGGTTTGGTGTAGTGACCAGGATTGCACACACTGCTTCAAATTGGTTGATCCAGTGGATTATGAAGATTTGGATTAACCTCTGTAGGCTTATTCTCTACCAGCAAGAACATGAGAACTCCAGGCAGCAGTAGGCCACACAGCCTCTCAGGTCTATCCCGCCGTTCAATAGAATCACGCTGATCTTCCACATCAACTCCATTTCCCACCTAATCCCCATGTCCTTTGCTTTCCTTAGAATACAAACATCCATCGATCTCAGCCTTGAATACACTCAATGACTGTGCACCCACAGCCCCTGGGGGAGAGAATCTTACAGATTTACAACCGTTTGAAGACATTTCTACATTTCTTCTCACCTCAGTCCTAAACCCCTTCTCCTGAGACAAGGGGCGGGATTCTCCACTCCCACGCTGAAGTGGCCGCGCCGTCGTGAACTCCGTCGAGGTTCACGACGGCGCAGAACGGCCCCGGTCCCGGCCGATTCAGGCCCTGACAATGGGCCAGTATCAGGGCCGCCTCATCTAAACGCGCCAGGCCTTGTCGCCCGCGTAAAAGCGGCGCCGCATAAATGACGCGGCCGGCGTCACATAACGGACGTCATCCACGCATGCGTGGTTGCCGTCCTCCCTAAGTCCGCCCTGCAAGAAGATGAGGGACGGATCTTGCGGGGCCGCGGAAGGAAGGAGGTCCTCCTTCAGAGAGGACGGCCCGACGATCGGTGGGCACCGATCGCGGGCCACCCCACATTCCAAGTGAAGCCCGGTGCAGGATCCCCCCTCGCCCCCCCAGCGTTCACGCACCGCCCACGACTGCAGCGACCAGGTGTGGACGGCGCCAGGGGGAACCCGCCGTTTTGGCCTGGCCACTCGGCCCATCCGGGCCTCAGAATAGCGGGGGTGCCGGAGAATCGCCATTTTCGGTGTCTCCGGCGATTCTCCGGCCTGCGAAACTCGACCGGGCCGTTCCCGCCGCTTGGGAGAATCGACGCGGGAGGGCGACAGACCGGCGTCCCCGGAAATTTTGGCGGCCCAGGCGATTCTCCCAACCGGCGTGGGAGTGGAGAATCGCGCCCTATGAATCCATGCTTCTTGATTCTGCAGCCAGTGGAAATCGACCCCTGACTCTAGCACTAGTTAAGCAATATTCAACCCTAGTATAGCAATACTATATTCATCCAACTATGCATCCAGGTTCTTAATCATAGAATTTACAGTGCAGAAGGAGGCCATTCGGCCCATCGAGTCTGCACCGGACCTTGGAAAGAGCACCCTACCTGAGGCCACATCTCCGCCCTATCCCCGTAACCCCACCTAACCTTTGTGGACATCAAGGGCAATTTATCATGGCAAATTCACCTAACCTGCACATCTTTGGACTGAGAGGGGAAACCGGAGCACCCGGAGGAAACCCATGCACACACGGGGAGAACGTGCAAACTCCGCACAGACAGTGACCAAAGCCAGGAATCGATGAATTAATGAAATTAAAAATTATGGCCGGGATTTTCCGTGCACTCCCGCGGAGGGGCCCCTCCATTGGCCGGTGGCAGAATCTGATTGCTGTCAACGGGGTGTCCTGTTCTGTGCACCCTCTGTCCCCGGAAAAACCCCGGTGGGGGTTCGCCCTCAGCGGAATTGGAACTGGAATACTGGGGCCCTTCCCAAATATTCGCGCTGCCCGAATTGAGTTGTTTGTTGTTTACGCCTCCATTTTTCCGAGCTCCTTATCAGCGTCAAATCCCTTTCGCCACGTTTTCCCAATTGCACTGCTCCTCGAACTGGTTCAGCAACTCTCCTGCTGCTTGGAAATCATTCTGTTTACAGCACTGTGAGGATTCCTTACAATCCAAACAACAGCCAAAATCGACTGCAAAATCTTCAAACCACCAATTGAGGAGTCTGTTTCCATGACAGTGAGCCCTCCCTGACGGTTCGGGAGGGTATACCGAGGCCGGTGAACAGAAACAAAGCTCTAGGCCTGCGGCTCAGACGGAAAAGATGGCAGCAGTCAGTGGCTGTACCTTGACTGAGTATACAGCTGCTGCAGAGGTTACAGGTTGCCCTCGTGAAACAAGCCACCGGGGGAACAAAAGCTTCCCTTTTCCCAAAAACAACAATTAATTATTTTTTTAATATAAATTTAGAATATCCAATTCATTTTTTCCAATTAAGGGGCAATTTAGCGTGACCAATCCACCTATCCTGCACATCTTTTGGGTTGTGGGGTCGAATCCCACGCAAACAGAGGGAGAATGTGCAAACTCCACACGGACAGTGACCCAGAGCTGGGATCGAACCTGGGACCTCCAAAAACAAAAATAAACAGCGATCCTGTCTGTCTTCAGGAGCTCTGAGGGTCGGCAACATTTCTTTCGTACCAACTGAAGTGAATCAGTAAAAATCACCTCAATAGCTGATTAAACTGGCACAGTCTTCATTGAGATGCCAATGACAGAAAAAAGTTCTTACTGCCAATTAACCAGCAACAGTCAACACTATCGAGAATACAAGTAACATTCCAGAATCAGCTATAAACCAGGAAATGGAAGGGAGGGAGGGAGGAACTCAAGAAAATTACAGCCACCAGAGAGGTGGTACTGAGTAAATTGTTGGGGTTGAGGGTTGACAGGAGCTGGGGCCCTGATGGACTTCATCCTAGGGTCTTAAAAGAAGTGGCTAGTGAGACAGCTGATGCATTGATTTCAATTTTACAGAACTCCCTAGATTCAGGGAAGGTCCCATTGGGTTGGAAAATAGCAAATGTAATTAAAAAATGTGATTCAAAAAGGGACGGAGACAGAAAGTTGGAAACAACAGTCCAGTTAGCTTAACATCTGTCGCAGGGAAAGTGTTAGAAGCTATTATTATAGAAGTTATACCAGGGCACTTGGATAAGCTCAAGGTAATCAGGCAGTCAACATGGTTTTGTGAAAGGGAAATCATGTTTAATCAACATATTGGAGCTCTTTGAGGATGTAACATGTGCTGTGGATAAAGGGTAACCGGTGTATGTACTATACTTAGATTTTCAGAAGGCACTTGATAAAGTGCCACATCAAAGGTTATTGTGGAAAATTAAAGCTCCTGGTATAGGAGGTAACGTATTGGCATGGATAGAAGATTGGCTGGCTAACAGGAAGCAGAGAGTAGGCATAAATGGGTCTTTTTCAGGTTGGCAAGATGCACAGATTGGTGTGCCACAGGGATCAGTGCTGGGACCTCATCGGTTTACATATATGTAAATGACTTGGAGTAAGGGATTGAAGGGATTGTTGCTAAATTTGCTGATGACGTAAGGATAAGTAGGAAAGTAAGTTGTGAAGAGGACAGAAGGAGGCGACAAAAAGATATAGATGGGTTAAGTAAGTGGGCAAAGATCTGCCAAATGTCATGTAATGTGGGTAAACGTGAAATTGTTCATTTTAGCAGAAATAATAAAAAAACGTATTTTCTATATGGTGAGAGATTGCCGAGCTCGGAGGTGCAGAGGGATCTGGGTGTCTGGGTGCATGAATCCCAAAAGGTTAGTGTACAGCTACAGCAAATAATTCGAAAAGCAAATAAAATGTTGTAATTTAGTGCGAGAGGAACTGAATACAAAAGTATGGAGGTTATAGAACATAGAACATAGAACAATACAGCGCAGTACAGGCCCTTCGGCCCACGATGTTGCACCGAAACAAAAGCCATCTAACCTACACTATGCCATTATCATCCATATGTTTATCCAATAAACTTTTAAATGCCCTCAATGTTGGCGAGTTCACTACTGTAGCAGGTAGGGCATTCCACGGCCTCACTACTCTTTGCGTAAAGAACCTACCTCTGACCTCTGTCCTATATCTATTACCCCTCAGTTTAAAGTTATGTCCCCTCGTGCCAGCCATATCCATCCGCGGGAGAAGGCTCTCACTGTCCACCCTATCCAACCCCCTGATCATTTTGTATGCCTCTATTAAGTCTCCTCTTAACCTTCTTCTCTCCAACGAAAACAACCTCAAGTCCGTCAGCCTTTCCTCATAAGATTTTCCCTCCATACCAGGCAACATCCTGGTAAATCTCCTCTGCACCCGCTCCAAAGCCTCCACGTCCTTCCTATAATGCGGTGACCAGAACTGTACGCAATACTCCAAATGCGGCCGGACCAGAGTTCTGTACAGCTGCAACATGACCTCCCGACTCCGGAACTCAATCCCTCTACCAATAAAGGCCAACACTCCATAGGCCTTCTTCACAACCCTATCAACCTGGGTGGCAACTTTCAGGGATCTATGTACATGGACACCTAGATCCCTCTGCTCAGCCACACTTTCAAGAACTTTACCATTAGCCAAATATTCCGCATTCCTGTTATTCCTTCCAAAGTGAATCACCTCACACTTCTCTACATTAAACTCCATTTGCCACCTCTCAGCCCAGCTCTGCAGCTTATCTATATCCCTCTGTAACCTGCTACATCCTTGTACAGGACACGAGTGAAAGCACACCTGGAGCACTGTGTACAGTATTAGTCACCTTATTTAAGGAAGGATATAATGCATAGGAAGCAGTTCAGAGATGTTTTACCAGACTAATACTAATTGGGTGGGTTGGCTTATGAGGAAAGGTTGTAGAGGTCAGACTTGTATTCTCTGGGGTTTAGAAGATTAAGAGGCGACTTGAGTGAAATATAGCATGATCTTATTAAATGGTGGAGCAGGCCCAGAGGAGCTGAATGGCCCACTCTCGCTCCTTGTTTATTTGTTTGTATGGGTGAGATGAGGGGTTTGGAAGGACTGGAGTTCACAACCCTGCCCCTCTACCTGGTAACACCCCTTCGGGCCCGATCCCTGGCATTGCCAGCCTGGAACCCCAGAAATGCCTGCCACCTGGACACCCTGGCAGTACCAGCCTGGAACCCTGGAAATGTCCTTGACAACACCATAGAACAGTACAGCACAGAACAGGCCGTTCCGCCCTCAATGTTGTGCCGAGCCTGGTTCGAAACCAAGATCAAGCTATCCCACTCCCGGTCATTCTGATGTGCTATCCAATAACCGCTTGAAAGTTCCTAAAGTGTCCGACTCCACTATCACAGCAGGCAGTCCATTCCACACCCTAACCACTCTCTGAGTAAAGAACCCACCTCGGACATCTCTCCTCTATCTCCCACCCTGAACCTTATAGTTCTGCCCCCTTGTAACAGCTACATCCACCCGAGGAAATAGTCTCTGAACGTCCACTCTATCTATCCCCCTCATCATCTTATAAACCTCTATTAAGTCACCTTTCATCCTCCTCCTCTCCAAAGCGAAAAGCCCTAGCTCCCTCAACCTTTCCTCATAAGACCCATCCTCCAAACCAGGCAGCATCCTGGTAAATCTCCTTTGCACCCTTTCCAATGCTTCCACATCCTTCCTATAGGGAGGTGACCAGAACTGTACACAATACTCCAAATGTGGTCACACCAGGATCATGTACAGTTGCAGCATAACCCCACGGCTCTTAAACTCAAGCCCCCTGTTAATAAACGCTAACACACTATAGGCCTTCTTCACGGCTCTGTCCACTTGAGTGGCAACCTTCAGAAATCTATGGACATGAACCCCAAGATCTCTCTGTTCCTCCACATTCCTCAGAACCCTGCCATTGACCCTGTAATCCGCATTCAAATTTTTACTACCAAAATCTGGGCACCCTCTCAGCGCCAGGATGGCAGTGCCAAGGTGCCTGGGTGCCAGATTGCCACCTCGCCCTGTCCTCAACCACCCTGGGGCCTCCAATGGCCTGGGAGACCTCTCCAGGTGCCATTTGTGTGGACTAGTACTAAATGACGCCCTGGCAGGATATCCCAGGCATGGCCATCATGTCCCAGGCGGTGGGTGAATCTGGCAAACGTATATGTAAATGAGCTGGACTGCTCATTTAAATATGTGAATCTGGACCGCACCCAGTGAGGGCAAGATCCAGATCGCGACGTCTCGCAAAATTCTGTTGAATCCGCGAGACATTTCGAGCATCGGAAATTTTGCAAGAGGTCTCTCGCGAGATTTAATGACCTCATCCCAACACACGTCGGGCGGGAAGAGGCCAATGAATAGCACCCATTGCCTTTCAACGGATACGTTAAACCAAGTTTCAGGTGGTCATAAAAGATTCCATGGCACTAATTCAAAGCCGAACAGGGGTGTTCTCCCCGATGTCTTGGACAATATTTATCCCTCAATCAACATCACGAAATGCAGAATATCTGGCCATTATCACATTGCTGTTTGCTAAAGCTTGCTGCACACAGTTTGGCTGTCATGGTTCCTACATTAAAGTGACTATACTTCAAAAGTACTTCCATTAGCCACAAAGTGCTTTGAGATGACTGGCAGTTGTGAAAAGTGTCATAAAACACTTCATATGTATTGCATCTTCCCATTGCATTGAAGGTCAGAGTGCGAACAGATGACATCACTAAGTTTTATTTGCCTATAATTCATTTTGTTGACAGATGAAATAAGTTTGATAGAAATCGAATGAGCACCTTCCAACCACAATGAATCACATAAGGCACTATACACGCTAAAATGGCGTTGTGCCAATAACTTCACAGTGGTTTCAAGTATCTGCTGCAGGCATTTCTGCAACATCTCCAATTCAGAGGAAGAGTAGGACGCAAAGAAACAATTACTTATTTTGCACCAGAATAGGTACACTTTTTTAAAAACTGTATTGACTGGTTCAAGTGTTGGGAGTTTCTGAGAAATATGATATGGCAAGCTATCGAAAACTCAAGTCTTTCTTTATACTGGCAATGTTTGCATTTCATTGTCAGCTTGAGAGGGCATGGAGTGCAGCAACAGTAAATGGGGTAAAAAGAAACAAATGATTTGTATTTATTTGGTACCTTTTGAGATCTCAGGGTGCTCCAAAGTGCTTTACAGCTAATGAAGTACTTTGAGCACGTTGTGATATCGCCTTTAAGAGAGACTGTGCTAATGATTAAGTCGCCAGGACATAACCCATGTGACCGGTAGATTATCCAGAGGAACTTTCAGTTTAACCAGCAGCATGTGGTGTGAAGCAGAATAGGTCACTGCTGTACTTTCCTGTTAACAATAGCTGTTGAATCTTTATAGTACAGTACTGTACTTCATAATACTGTACTATATCTTCAAGCGAACTAAACTTATTTTTTGTTTACCAATCCTGTGTGAGACGGATAAATTTGTATTCAACAAACATAGAAATACAACACAGCGTAGTCACTGTTGTAATTTTTTCCCATTTATTCACAGGATGTTGGCGTTGCTGTCTGGGCCAGTATTAATTGCCCATCTCTAACTGCCCTTCAACCAAATAGCATGCTAGCCTATTTCCGAGGACATTTGAAATGAAATGAAATGAAAATCGCTTATTGTCACAAGTAGGCTTCAAATGAAGTTACTGTGAAACTTCCACATTCCGGCGCCTGTTCGGGGAGGCTGTTACGGGAATTGAACCGTGCTGCTGGCCTGCCTTGGTCTGCTTTCAACCACATCGCTGTGGATCTGGAGTCACATGTAGGCTAGGCAGGTAAAGTTAGCAAATTTCCTTCCTTGAAGGACATTAATGAACCAGATTGATTTTTAAGGCAACCGACAATGGTTTGGTGGTCATCACCAGACTTCCAATTCCATATTTTTGTTGAATTCAAATTTCGATGGGATTCAAACCCAGATGCCCCGGGCATTTTCCTAGGTCTCCGGATTACTAGGCCACTAACAATTATCACTACACCATCAACTCCCCAATGCAGGAAACAAGACAGGCAATTTTGGTGTTGCAATGCAATAATGATCTGTTTTCGTGATGTTGGCCAAGGGATGAATACAACATTGGCCTGGAAGAACTCTTCGGCTTTTTTCCCAATATATTGCCATTGGACTTTTCCATCCAGCCACGAAGGAAGACATGGCTTCAGATTAAGATCTCAGCCGAAAGGAAGAACCTCCGACAGTGCACCACCTGCTCATCACTGGCACTGGTGTACCAGACCAGGTTCTGCACTACAATGGAACTTGAACTCACAACATTTGGGTCCAGAGGAAGTGTGCTACCAGCTGGGCTACAGCTGACATTGTGGATAGCTTCAGGGACTCTATAAATAGATCTAGACTTGGCCATCACCAAATAAATCAATTGGGACGGAGTGTGTAAAAGGGGAGGAAAACTGAATCATGAATAAGAAAGATGCAAGTACTAAGGGAAGCGGCAGGTTGGGTGAGTTTGAAAAAGTGCAACTTCCTTGTCAATTCAACTTGCAAATAAATTGAAGCAAAAGTGACCAGCCCTGCTAAAAAGAATGAAAAGGCAAATCCAAAGTTCCCCTCCGGTCTTCTGCATTTAGTTTCCTCGATCTGCCACTGATTAGTATCAAAACAATTTCCTCATAGACAAGATTGCATTGGTGAAGGTTTAGTTTGCCTCCTGAGCAATGTTTGTTCTGTTTCCGTCCCCTGCACTGAAGAATTGTTGGACCTCTGAACTACACCACCTCAAACCCAACTCATAGTTAAAAAAAATCTCCCCCAGGACCGCTGACATTTATTACGCAGCACATCAAGTACAGGTACAACATTGAAACAACACAGGCAATACGAGCATTATGCCGAGGAGATAATAATGCAGGTCGTGGAGGCATCAGCATTGACCTGGAATGGAATGCAACTGGGAGTGAAAAAATAATCAGACTAATCAAGTGCTTCAGACACTATCACAAACCAAAACAAATGTAGCTATATCTATTGGACTATAACTAACGCCTGGTTTCCCAGCCATTCCATCAAGTTACAAAATATAATCACGGTAGCACGGTGGTTAGCACTGTTGCTTCACAGCGCCAGAGTCCCAGGTTCAATTCCCAGCTTGGGTCACTGTCAGTTTGGAGTCTGCACGTTCACCCCGTGTCTGCGTGGGTTTCCTCCGGGTGCTCCGGTTTCCTCCCACAAGTCCCGAAAGACGTTATGTTAGGTAATTGGGACAGTTTGAATCCCCCCCCCCCGGGTACACGAACAGGCGCCGGAGTGTGGCAACTAGGGGCTTTTCACAATAACTTCATTGCAGTGTTAATGTAAGCCTACTTGTGACAATAAGGATTATTATTACTGCTTGGGTTTCACAAAGTGCAAACGTAGATTCAAACGTACTGAGGTTGCTGCAATATGGGGCTGGATACTCTGGTCGGCTACGGCGAAATCATGGGCGTCATTCTCTGACCCCCCCCGCCGGGTCGGAGAATGGCCGTTGGCCGCCGTGAATCCCGCCCCCGCTCCCGCCGAAGTCTCCGGTACCGGAGATTGGGCGGGGGCGGGAATCGGGCCGCGCCGGTTGGCGGGACCCCCCCGCTCAATTCTCCGGCCCAGATGGGCCGAAGACCCGCCCAGAAATTGCCTGTCCCGCCAGCGTAAATTAAACATGGTATTTACCGCAAGACCAGGCGGCGTGGGCGGGCTCCGGGCTCCTGGGAGGGGCGCGGGGCGATCTGACCCCGGGGGTGCCCCCACGGTGGCCTGGCCCACGATCGGGGCCCACCGATCCGCGGGCAGGCCTGTGCCGTGGGGGCACTCTTTCCCTTCCGCCTCCGCCACGGCCTCCACCATGGCGGAGGCAGAAGTGACTCTCCCCACCGCGCATGCATCGGGAAACTGTCAGCGGCCGCTGACGCTCCTGCGCATGCGCCGGGAAACTGCCAGCGGCCACTGACGCTCCCGCGCATGCGCCGCATTTCCGCGCCAGCTGGCGGGGCAACAAACGCCATTTCCGCCAGCTGGCGGGGCGGAAATCTCTCCGGCGTCGGCCTAGCCCCTCAATGTTGGGGCTCGGCCCCCAAAGATGCGGAGCATTCCGCACCTTTGGGGCGGCGCGATGCCCGTCTGATTGGCGCTGATTTGGGCGCCAGTCGGCGGACATCGCGCCGTTGGGGGAGAATTTCGCCCCATATTCGGCAATTGGCTGGAGAATACCCGTTTCTGACCAAATCGGGGGCGGCGCTGCTTCACGATGCTCCGCCCCCTCCAAAGCACGCCGCACCACATTATCAACGGCCTCAGGACATTGCCAGAGGCCTGCCCTGATGCCCCGTCCCCAACGGCGTCGGTCGCATGTAGTTTCATCCGTCAACAACTCTATCTATGGGATGGCAAAGTGGTTAGCACTGCTGCTTCACAGCGCCACAGACCAGTTTGATTCCGACGTTGGGTCACTGTCTGTGTGGGGTTTGCACATTCTCCTCGTGCCTGCGTGGGTTTCCTCCGGGTGCTTCGGTTTTGTAGCCACCTGGGTTGGCCACTTCCCGACTTTAAAATGGAGATCCGCTAAGAACGCAGGGAAATTCAGTCAAACGCAGGAAAAACAAGCAGGTGCAAAGTTTCCTGTATCAGAACTTGCAGGAACCCAGACAGCACTGAAACTAACAACCATCTACATATTGATGAGCGATCCCCAGGAACAATTGGAAACAGTTAAGGTAAACAAGGCTAAGCCAGACTCCTCGGCGCCAGCAGGAGCCAAGACAAAGGAAGGCCAACGGACACTTAGGAACCACCCAGCGATCAGGGAACAGCCCCAGTATTGGAAAAATCGATCCAAGTGATCAGAACTTAGTCCAATCACTTGGAACCAGGTACGGGGTCTGCCCAAAAGGGCGCAAAGCCCCTGGGGACTATAAAATAGAGTCCCCAAGTTCAATTTGGCCTTCTTGGCAGGGTCTCTCAGCAGCTCGAAACAACCCTTGACCGTGACCTGCCTAGTAGCTGCACCAACCAAGTAAGTCTCCAGTCAACACTCGCTACGAGATAGGCGCTCCTAGCTACCAGTCTTTACCAGCTTTGAAGCCTGCAGACTCAGAATCGAACGAAAGGCCATTTGTTCCCCTGACCTGGTGGGCCAGTTCCAAAGCTAAGTATAGGCCTTTTAGTGTTAGAATTAGTCTAGTAAGTAGAGTTTTATACATGAGTAGTGATTGACTGTGTATAATTAATGTGTTTTGATTTGAAACATACTAACTGGTGTATTGCGTTATTGATCAGCACTTGAACTTGAACCTCGTGGTGGTATCATAAGGATACCTGGCGACTCTAGAGCAAAGGTTATAAAACAGAGCAAATTAAGTAAAGACGCAACGAGCAACATTTACTGGCGACTCCGCCGGGACGTGATTAAATAGAGCCAAATTAAGAAGCAACCAAAAGTTAGCAACAGTTTCCTCCCACAGTCCAAAGGTGTGCAGGTTAGGTGGACTGCCCATGCTAAATTGCCCCTTAGTTAGGTGGAATTGGACAGCACAGTGGCGCAGTGGGTTAGCCCCGCAGCCTCACGCGCCGAGGTCCCAGGTTCGATCCCGGCTCTGGCTCACTGTCCGTGTGGAGTTTGCACATTCTCCTCATGTTTGCGTGGCTTTCGCCCCCACAATCCAAAAGATGTGCAGGCTAGGTGGATTGGCCACGCTAAAATTGCCCCTTAATTGGAAAAAATAAATTGGGTGCTGTAAATTTATGAGAAAAAAAGGTGGAGTTATGGAGTTGCAGGGGAGTGAGCCACGGTCGGGTGCTCTTTCAGAGGGTTGGTGCGGACTCGATGGGCCGAACGGCCTCCTTCTGCGCTGTAGGGATTCTATGATGCTCACCCCTCCATCCAAGATTAAATACAACCCATTATTATTCACCAACTCCTCCATCCCAAGATTAAATACAAATTATTGTGTCCTGTTGGACTGAAATGGAGTTAACAGGTTCAAAATCAACTTCTTTCTCGCTGTTACCAGACTCTTGAATGGACTGAACTGATCTCTCTGTGCATCTTCTCCACTGAGTAGCACTATACTCTGTACAGACATAGACATCGGGTGAAGCATACATTGTGTATATATTGTGTCCTAGTTTTTCATGAATGGAACGATCTGTCTGGACTGTACGCAGAACAATATTTTTCACTGTATCACGGTACACACGACAATAGATCCAAATCCAATCCAAACAGATACCATTCACCGTGACCATTGTAACTTGAGAATTCTGCGCGCAAGATTAGTTCCCTACATTTGACTTTCTTTCTGCCGTTGTGTTCCAATGGAAAATAGTTTCCGCAGCAGCGAGTGTTGGGAAACCGTTTGGTTTCCACTCTTACCAGCCCAATCTTCTCCAGTAGGGGCATCTATTCTTGGACTCGCACCGTTACCTCTCGAGACCCTAAGGATCTTTCCTTTGCCTCTTCTTCTCCCTGATCCCCTTCTTGTCCCCCGATGACATCATCCGTAGACAGGAAGTCACCGTTCCACATCTTTGCTGAAGGCATTTATCAGCCTCTCCACTTCCCAGCTGTTGTCAGGCTTTTACAACCTACAACAGGAATTCAGCATACCAAATTTGCTCTGTATTTGCTAAATGTCAATACTCCCAGCTGGCTGGTGACATGCAAAAATTTGAAATTCTTGTCTGGAAGTTCAATGATAAATTGGGTGTGGTCAAAATACTGCACAAACTTCCAAGATTTAATATATACAAGTCTACGCAAACCAGTTAGCGAGAACTGACTGTATAACTGTCAGACATACTCCTTTTTCCCTTCATACATCTCTTACACACAATGCCAAAGGCTTTATGTTCATTATAATTTCATCACTTCAAGACTGCAGGCAAAATTTCTCCCCCCCCCCCCCCCCTCTCTCCAGCTTTTGTCACCATATTTTCTAACGCTCAGTAAAACCAAAATGCTGGAGACGTGTCTCAAGCCGTCATGCTCCCGGACCTACAGAGCGGGCAACATCGACTCTCCAGAAAAGGATGCCCCGATCTTTTTTTAATATAAATTTACAGTACCCAATTCTGTTCTTTTCTAATTAGGGGGCAATTTAGCATGGCCAACCCACCTACCATGCACATCTTTGTGTTGTGGGGGTGAGACCCACGCAGACGCGTGGAGAATGTGCAAACTCCACTCGGACAGTGAGCCGGGGCCGTGGTCGAGCCCGGGTCCTCGGCGCCGTGAGGAAGCAGTGCTAACCACTGTGCCACTGTGCCGCCCCAAGGGCATCCCGATCTTAAAAAAATATTTTTAAAAGATCCCCACCCTAGGGAGACGGAGACTGTCACCCACGCACAACCCTGACCACCACACAGTACCCCCTCCTCACACGGAACCCGGGGACACCCACCCAATCAAACTGAAGACCCCCTCCCCTTTCCAGCACTGTCCGCGGCACTTCCCTTTGGCATTGCTCCCTGGCACCAGGGCGGGACCGGAAGATCCCGCTCGCGGGAAGAGATGGAAAACTCTTCCCTGTATTTCTTTCCAAAAGCTTAGGAAGGTCACATGTAAACTTATGGAAACAGGATCAGAAGATGGTGCTGGAGCGAGGCGACTCTCTGCGAGCTTTCCCCAACAGATCCACTTTTTTCTTAACTTATACTCGTTCTAATCTTTTCCCTATTATGTATTTTCTTTTATTCCCTTTTCTTCCCATGCACTTAATGATCTGCTTGCAGAAAAATACTTTTCACTGGGCGGGATTCTCCACCCCCACGCCGAAGTGGCCGCGCCGTCGAGGTTCACGACGGCGCAGAACGGCCCGGTCTCGACAGATTCAGGCCCTGACAATGGGCCAGTATCGGTGCAGCGTCATCTACACGCGCCAGGCCTTGTAGAGGGGTGTAAAAGCGGCGCCGAATAGATGACGCGGCCGGCGCCGCATAACGGACGTCATCCGCGCATGCGTGGTTGCCGTCCTGGCCAAATCCGCCCCGCAAGAAGATGGGGGACGGATCTTGCGGGGCCGCGGAAGGAAGGAGGTCCTCCTTCAGAGAGGACGGCCCGACGATCGGTGGGCAGCGATTGCGGGCCACCCCACATTCAAGGTGAAGCCCGGTGCAGGATCCCCCCTCGCCCCCCCCAGCGTTCACGCACCGCCCACGACTGCAGCGACCAGGTGTGGACGGCGCCGGGGCAAACCCGCCGTTTTGGCCTGGTCCTCGGCCCATCCGGGCCTCAGAATCGCGGGGGTGCCGGAGAATCGCCATTTTGGGTATCTCTGGCGATTCTCCGGCCTGCGAAACTCGACTGGCCCGTTCCCGCCGCTTGGGAGAATCGCGGGAGGGCGTCGGACCGGCGTCCCCGGAAATTTTGGCGGCCCAGGCGATTCTCCCAACCGGCGTGGGAGTGGAGAATCGCTTCCACTGTACCTCGGTACACGTGACAATAAGAAAATCCAATCCAATCCAATAAGGTAAGGGACTGTGTAATGCGGGGGTGTTAGATGCTGATCTTTGACCTCTGGCACCTGGGTTCAAATTCAGCCTAGACTGAAGTGACGATTGTCTCGGCCGCTCTCTGAAACACTATTCCTTGTCTAACTTTCTGCATCCCCCCCCCTCCCGATCAGCCCCCAAGCATGTGCTGTCTTGAACATTGGTTCAGTTTCGCAAATGCCTAATCCAAAATAATTGGCCTTCACATGCAAAAGACGGTGCAGAAAATTCCTACTCTGACCTGACATCATCCACACCTGCCCGGGGTTTCTGAAGCCAGTTGCATTGATTCACAGAATCTTTACAATGCTGAAGGAGGCCGTTTGGCCCATCGAGTCTGCACTGACGCTCTGAAAAAGCATTCTAACTAGCCCCACTCCCCTGCCTTATTCCCCATAACCTTGCACATTCATTCTTTTTTAGAAAGCAATCCAATTCCCTTTTGAATAACTTGATCGAACATGCCTCCACCACCCCCTCAGGGGGTTTGTTCCAGACGACCGTCACCTCATTGAGGATCACTTGGGCCAACAGTCGTCAGAAGGTGCATTCGGACTTCCGGGTGCGGCGATGACCAGCTGAGTCGCACGTTTCGGCAGCTCCCGGTGAAACTGACTTTTGGGCTCTTGATAGGAGCCCCAACGGCAATTTTGACGGCTAAAAACACTGTGCAGTAAACCAGAAGGGAATCCCCCCTGGATATGGATGGAAAAAGGAGAAAGTGGCCGGATTGCAGTGGATCCTTTAGAACAGCGGCAAGGAAGGCAAGCAAAAACCAAGATGGCGTCGGAAGGTGGCAGTTTAACATGGGGCCCTGAACAACAAGAGTTCTTGAAATGCTGTGTGGAAGAGCTCAAAAAGGAAATGAAGAAAGAGCTGTTGGCCCCGATACTACAGGCGATCGAAGGGCTAAAGGAGGAACAAAAGACCCAGGAGCGGGAGCTTCGGGTCGTGAAGGCAAAGGCAGCCGAGAATGAGGACGACATACAGGGCCTGGTGGTGAAGACGGAGACGCATGAGGCACATCAGAAACAATGTGTGGAAAGGTTGGAGGCACTGGAGAACAACGCAAGGAGGAACAACCTGAGGATTCTTGGTCTTCCTGAAGGTGCGGAGGGAGCGGACGTCGGGGCATGTGAGCACGATGCTGCACTCGTTAATGGGAGCGGAGGCCCCGGCGGGTCCGTTGGAGGTGGAGGGAGCATACCGAGTGATGGCGCGAGGACCGAGAGTAGGAGAAAGTCCCAGAGCCATAGTGGTGAGATTCCTCCGTTTTAAGGATAGAGAAATGGTCCTTAGATGGGCAAAGAAAACTCGGAGCAGTAAATGGGAGAACGCGGTGATCTGCGTTTATCAAGACTGGAGTGCGGAGGTGGCGAGAAGGAGGGCGAGCTTTAATCGGGCCAAGGCGGTGCTTCATAAAAAGAAGATAAAATTTGGAATGCTGCAACCGGCAAGGCTGTGGGTCACATATCGAGGGAGGCACCACTACTTTGAGACGGCGGATGAAGCGTGGACTTTTATTGTGGAAGAAAAACTGGAATGAGCGGGTTATTAAAAAGAACATTTGAACAAAGTGGTGGGGCGAATGTGGGGGGTAAAGAGGGGGGTTAAAAAGGGGGGACAGAGTTTTATGCACTAATCCTGCGATGTGGTAACTTTTCTCTCTTCCACAGGTGGTGATGGGGGGGAGGAGGGGAGATGGAGGAGATGGGGCGTTGGCCATTGGGGGCGGGGCCAAGGGAGAAGCGCGGGCTTGGTTCCCGCGCTATGATAATCATGGCGGGAATAGAGAAGCAGGAAGGAGGGGGCGTCGCACGGTGCGAGCCGAGGTCACGGGGGGAAGCCGAGGTCGGCCAGAGTTTGCTGACTTCTGGGAGCAACATGGGGGGAGTAATTACGCTAGCGGGGGATCTAGCGGGGGGGTGGGAGGGGGGAATTACTGGGTTGCTGCTTCTGGGGAGAGGGGGGAGCTGGTATGGGAGGGGATGGGCGGGGGGGCACCGCCTGGGGGAGATACAGCTGCGTGGGAACCGGGCGAGGAGCTGGAAAAAGGGGATGGCTAATCGACAAGGGGGGGGGGGGTAGGAAGCCCCCCAACTCGGCTGATCACGTGGAACGTGAGAGGGCTGAACGGGCCGATAAAGAGGGCACGGGTACTCGCACACGTTAAGAAACTTAAGGCAGATGTGGTTATCTTACAGGAAACGCACCTGAAACTGATAGACCAGGTTAGGCTACGCAAAGGATGGGTGGGGCAGGTGTTCCATTCGGGGCTAGATGCGAAAAACAGGGGGGTGGCTATATTAGTGGGGAAGCAGGTAATGTTCGAGGCAAAGACTATAGTGGCGGATAACGGGGGCAGATACGTGATGGCGAGTGGCAAACTACAGGGGGAGACGGTGGTTTTGGTAAACGTATATGCCCCGAACTGGGATGATGCCAATTTTATGAGGCAGATGCTGGGACGCATTCCGGACCTAAAGATGGGAAAGCTGATAATGGGGGGAGATTTTAATACGGTGTTGGAACCAGGGCTGGATAGGTCGAAGTCCAGGACTGGAAGGAGGCCGGCAGCAGCCAAGGTACTTAAAGATTTTATGGAGCAGATGGGAGGTGTAGACCCGTGGAGATTTAGCAGACCTACGAGTAAGGAGTTCTCGTTTTTCTCCTATGTCCATAAAGTCTACTCGCGAATAGACTTTTTTGTGCTGGGAAGGGCGTTGATCCCGAAGGTGAGGGGAACGGAGTGTACGGCTATAGCCATTTCGGATCACGCTCCACACTGGGTGGACTTGGAGATAGGGGAGGAAACAGGAGGGCGCCCACCCTGGAGAATGGACATGGGACTAATGGCAGATGAGGGGGTGTGTCTAAGGGTGAGAGGGTGCATTGAAAAGTACTTGGAACTCAATGATAATGGGGAGGTCCAGGTGGGAGTTTATAAAAAATTATATGAAGCTCAACCCCCGGATGGGAGGGAGAGAATGATGGGCTTCTTGGATCGGCTGGAATTTCCCAAGGTGGAAGAGCAGGAAAGGGTGGGACTGGGAGCACAGATCGAGGTAGAAGAAGTGGTGAAAGGAATTAGGAGCATGCAGGCGGGAAAGGCCCCGGGACCGGATGGATTCCCAGTCGAATTCTATAGAAAATATGTGGACTTGCTCGCCCCGGTATTGACGAGGACCTTTAATGAGGCAAAGGAAAGGGGACAACTGCCCCCGACTATGTCTGAAGCAACGATATCGCTTCTCTTAAAGAAGGAAAAGGACCTGCTACAATGCGGGTCCTATAGACCTATTTCCCTCCTAAATGTAGATGCCAAGATCCTGGCCAAGGTAATGGCAATGAGAATAGAGGAATGTGTCCCGGGGGTGGTCCACGAGGACCAAACTGGGTTTGTGAAGGGGAGACAGCTGAACACGAATATACGGAGGGGGAAACGGAGATAGTAGTGGCGATGGATGCCGAGAAAGCATTTGATAGAGTGGAGTGAGATTATTTGTGGGAGGTGTTGAGGAGATTTGGTTTTGGAGAGGGGTATGTTAGATGGGTGCAGCTGTTGTATAGGGCCCCGATGGCGAGCGTGGTCACGAATGGACGGGGATCTGCATATTTTCGGCTCCATAGAGGGACAAGGCAGGGATGCCCTCTGTCCCCATTATTGTTTGCACTGGCGATTGAGCCCCTGGCGATAGCGTTGAGGGGTTCCAAGAAGTGGAGGGGAGTACTTAGGGGAGGAGAAGAGCACCGGGTATCTTTGTATGCGGACGATTTGCTACTATACGTGGCGGACCCGGCGGAGGGGATGCCAGAAATAATGCGGATACTTGGGGAGTTTGGGGATTTTTCAGGGTATAAATTGAACATGGGAAAAAGTGAGTTGTTTGTGGTGCATCCAGGGGAGCAGAGTAGAGAAATAGAGGACCTACCGTTGAGGAAGGTAACAAGGGACTTTCGTTACCTGGGGATCCAGCTAGCCAAGAATTGGGGCACATTGCATCGGTTAAATTTAACGCGGTTGGTGGAACAAATGGAGGAGGATTTCAAGAGATGGGATATGGTATCCCTGTCACTGGCAGGGAGGGTGCAGGCGGTTAAGATGGTGGTCCTCCCGAGATTCCTCTTTGTGTTTCAGTGCCTCCCGGTGGTGATCACGAAGGCTTTTTTTTTTAAAAAGGATTGAAAAGAGCATCATGGGTTTTGTGTGGGCCGGGAAGACCCCGAGAGTGAGGAAGGGATTCTTACAGCGTAGCAGGGATAGTGGGGGGCTGGCACTACCGAGCCTAAGTGAGTATTATTGGGCCGCTAATATTTCAATGGTGAGTAAGTGGATGGGAGAGGAGGAGGGAGCGGCGTGGAAGAGATTAGAGAGGGCGTCCTGTAGGGGAACTAGCCTACAGGCTATGGTGACAGCCCCATTGCCGTTCTCACCGAGGAACTACACCACAAGCCCGGTGGTGGTGGCTACACTGAAGATTTGGGGACAGTGGAGACGGCATAGGGGAAAGACTGGAGCCTTGGGGGGGGTCCCCGATAAGAAACAACCATAGGTTTGCCCCAGGGGGAATGGATGGGGGATATGGAATGTGGCAAATAGCAGGAATAACACAATTGAAAGATCTGTTTGTGGATGGGAAGTTCGCGAGTCTGGGAGCGCTGACCAAGAAATATGGGTTGCCCCAAGGGAATGCATTCAGGTATATGCAACTGAGGGCTTTTGCGAGGCAACAGGTGAGGGAATTCCCGCAGCTCCCGACACAAGAGGTGCAGGACAGAGTGATCTCAAAGACATGGGTGGGGGATGGTAAGGTGTCAGATATATATAGGGAAATGAGGGACGAAGGGCAGACTATGGTAGATGAACTAAAAGGGAAGAAGAGCTGGGGGAGGAGATCGAGGAGGGGCTGTGGGCAGATGCCCTAAGCAGGGTAAACTCGTCGTCCTCGTGCGCCAGGCTAAGCCTGATTCAGTTTAAGGTATACACAGGGCACATATGACTAGAGCACGGCTCAGTAAATTTTTTGGGGTGGAGGATAGGTGTGCGAGGTGCTCGAGAAGCCCAGCGAATCATACCCATATGTTTTGGTCATGCCCGACACTACAGGGGTTTTGGATGGGGGTGACAAAGGTGCTTTCAAAAGTAGTGGGGGTCCGGGTCGAACCAAGCTGGGGGTTGGCTATATTTGGGGTTGCACAAGAGCCGGGAGTGCAGGAGGCGAGAGAGGCCGATGTTTTGGCCTTTGCGTCCCTAGTAGCCCGGCGCAGGATATTGTTAATGTGGAAAGAAGCCAAGCCCCCGGGGGTGGAGACCTGGATAAATGACATGGCAGGGTTTATAAAGCTAGAGCGGATTAAGTTCGTTCTAAGGGGGTCGGCTCAAGGGTTCACCAGGCGGTGGCAACCGTTCGTCGAATACCTCGCAGAAAGATAGATGGAATGGAAAAAAGAAGGCAGCAGCAGCAGCCCAGGATCGGGGAGGGGGGGAGGGGGGGGGGGCGGAGGAGGAGGAACCAGAAGGACTCTCAGGGTTGTTAATATATACTGTATAGTATGTATAGGTCGTTGCTACAGATAATTATATATTGGACTGTTAAATTATATTTTTGGAGAGTGTTACTTGTGATAAGGCAGTTGCCAATTAGGGTTAGTTTTCATTTTTGTTATTTATTATTTATTCATTTTTTGTTTATAAAATAGGTCATTGTTATTTGTGTTGTTATAATATTGTGTAAAGGATGCACAATGTACTGTGTTGGTTGACCAAAAATTTTCAATAAAATATTTATTAAAAAAAAGAAGGTGCATTCGCGGCCCTATTGATCTGTATGGCCCATTCTCTTTCCCCAGGTGAGCAACAAGACAACTTCATAAATAATTGACAGCATGAAAAACATTCAAATGTTCAAAACATTACAATTTCAGTGGTATGTATTTGGACTTAGCGAGAAATGAACAAAATGCCAATCCATTACTGTCAAGTTTTATTTATTTCCTGAATTTTTCACTGGTATTCACTGTGTTGAAAGCCTTTAAATCCATGCAGCCACCAAACATATTTCTCGGAAATGGAGCTTTGAATAATACTGAAAAATCCAAACACTAAACCCTTGAGTAATGGACGCAACAGCTTCGTTACTGCCTGGATGGAGCCACACGGAGACTTGACAGGAAGGTCATTGGGAAAGGATTCCTAACATCTCGGATACCTTAATCCAGCATTGCTGTCCGTGTGGAATTTGCATCTTCTCCCCATGTCTGCGAGGGTCTCACCCCCACAAACCCTAAAGATGTGCAGGGTAGGTGGATTGGCAACTTAGCTCCTTCATTGGAAAAAATGAATTGGATACTCTAAACTTATTTTTTAAAATGCTATTCCTTTTTTTTTTTAAGTTTAGCAGCCAGGCTGACACTTGTCCCTCAACCAATGTCACCAAAACATTGCCTCGTCGCGACTTCATTGCTGCTTTTGGACCTTCCTGTGTGAAAAATGGCTGCGGTTTCCCACATGATAACACTACACTTCAAAAGTAACTTGATTGACTGTGAAGCACTTTAAGATTCCTTGAGCTCATGAAAGTCACTTTTCAAGTGCACTTCTTTGTTACTGCAGGTGGCTGATGCACTTTAGACGGTTTTGACAGACACATGGGCCTGATGGGATTTTAACAATGTCTGCCTTTATTTGGCTTTGTGCTTTCCACAGGACCCGTTTGTCAAGGGCTTATTTTCTGATACTAGTCCAGCTCTTTCCCTATCGGAGACAAGTCAGTGGGAAAAAAGTGCGACACACCCACTCTCGGAAAATACCACGAGAAGAAACAAGAGATTAGATTAAGGCACGTTCCCTTTGATTGGAATCCAAAGGCAACGTCACTTGAGGGCTTCTTGATATTTTCAAGGACAAAGCTGTTACGGAGGCCCTTATATGGAACTAGTCACCTCTGGGCTTTTATTAAAAGAACATTTGATGTCTGTGTTGAGTTTCTGGATCTCAGCCAGAGCAATGCTGGGGAAACTGTTGTTAGTTTGCCCTTTCCTGAGCTAGGAAGGGAGGGGGATTTTATCCAAGAATACTGGTCAATATTCACTCCCACCACTGGGAGCATGCCCAAGCTCATATCTACCCATCACACAACGAGTTACAATTGCATGTCGTTCTTCTCAGCTGGGAAATCAATAACTATGTAAAATAGGCCGTGCAACTCCCGCTGAGCTAGACTCACCGACAGTGAGAGAAGGCAATCTTTTGTGTGTTTATGCTGCGTACAGAATAAGTTCAAGGATACCAAACAGGGCAATTTGGGCAATGTAACTGCTGAATGCTTGCTCTGTCCTCTTCATCAATAATTAGCCACTATCTATTGTCATCTGGGCTGTGTACACGCTGAACGTCACCCTTGATAAGTATTCGACCAAAGAAAGTGTGAGCAGAAGAAAGAACTTGCATTTATGTAGCGCCTTTCACAGGATATCCAAAAACGGTTCAAAGCCCCAAGTACTCATTTCATCTTTGTTAGTACACCCAGACACTTCAGAGTGAGGGATTAAAATAAAGTGAATTCAGTTGGGCAAATGTTTCCATGTGACTTATGCACAGATATTTAATTACAGGCATGAAGATGTCCCTGTAGATTTAAAAAAGCGAAGTGTATAATGCCTTGCTACGCAGCCCAGATTAGAAAAACACACACATCAAACAGGATTCACATCAGAGATCAAGAGACTTCGAAATCCAAAGTTGAATAGAGGTTGCTTCGTTGAAGGGATTCTTTAGCCTTCATTTCTACTGTGTTAAAGTCAGCGGTTGAGAGTTTCCCCCAGTAGCCTGGTAAGTTATGGCACAGCCTCAAAATAACAGTCCTGAGGCTCAATTCTTGGTTCCTGCTGAGTCAGGTAACCTCAGTTGCTGCAATTGTTCTTAGTATCAGCTTGGGGTAGCAATGGAGGAGGGGAGGAAAGGAAGTTCTGGGGCTCCTGCACCCAAATGCCATCCAGTCAATTCCTACCTTGAACGTGCACATATGTGATTAGAAGAGGCAAGCTTGGTCTTGGCTATGTGAGGCCCTCCATGAGCCTTTAACCTGATGATATTCACATCCCAGCTAGCCGGTGAAGGCTGGGTACTTGGACCAGGAACTGGAGGGCTAGACCACAGCAGGAGAGGATATTGGGCAAAATTCTCCATTTGGGAGAAGAAGTGTTGGCGCGGGACTGAATTGCGTGCAATTCACTTGCTCATAGGGGTCGCTATTTGTGGAGCAATTCAGGACACATTAATGGGCCAACGCTTTGCTGGCGCAAATTCCAAGCAATTCCCGGCCCAGTGAGAGTTCTAACCTCTGGGGCTGGAGTTAGCACCAGCTGGCAGCTGGAGCTGTTTTAAGCCCTCCACTTGCCGCACACTCACTGCAAACACCAAGATGACTTGAAGAAGACCTGCTCCCCAATGTCGGGAGTCAGACGTGGACCCACAGTTCCATGCCAGTGAGGAGCGGAGAGACACCCTCTTCCCCAGTGTGGTCCGCAGACCCAAGCCAGCCCTCCTGAACAGCACCTGGGAGGTGGTGGCAGAGGCAGACAGAGCTGCCAGTCTCACCAGGAGGGGACAGCTTGTGATCCGGAGGGGTGGGATCACTGGTGTATCCACTGCCCTGAGAGGGGCAGAGAACCAGGGAGGTTCCGTAGGCCGCGGTGCAGGCATCCTCTGGTTGGGGTGTGCTCCACTGATCCTCTGCAATGGGGCTGCGCCTCTGAGGAATGCCAACACCTGTGGGCTCCTGATTGAGCTTAGCCCTTGATGATACAGCTGGGGTACGAGGGTGTCCAGAGGGGAGGCCTGAGTGGGCTCCCAGATGATCAGAGGCCTTCTGGGCATTTAAAGGACACAGGCAGCACTCGACAGTGCTGAAGAGCCCCGAGCCTGTAAGTAGCACCAAAGGGGTGCCTTTAAAAGACGGACTGCAGCAATGGCAGTCTGAGCCAGGCCACCCCAAACCCAGGGAGGAGAACCCAAGTCCACGGACCTAACATCAGGTCACTAACCACCCCCAGCAAGTCCGACAGTTCTCAGCTATTTTTCAGTTTGTTTCCAGCCCCCCACCCCCCACCCCTGCCCTGCAGCCACGGCACCCAGTCCACTTTGTAAATACTTGTAGTAATTCACACCCGCGAGACATCCGCCTGAGAAGAGTGGTGCATAACAGAGGGCGGAGCCACCCCCCAATCACTTTCAAATGCACGCAAATGCCGGTTTTGAATGCCGTCGCGGGGCGCAAGCCTGGTTATCGCCATCAGCAAGGGAGTGGAACCTGGGGCGAGATTCTCCACTCCCGTGTCGGTTGGGAGAATCGCCTGGGCCGCCAAAATTTCCCGGGACGCCAGTCGGACGCCCTCCCGCGATTCTCCCAAGCGGCGGGAACGGCCCCGTCGAGTTCCGCGGGCCGGAGAATCACCGGAGACATCCAAAATGACGATTCTCCGGCACCCTCGCTATTCTCAGGCCTGGATGGGCCGAGCGGCCAGGCCAAAACGGCGGGTTCCCCCCGGCGCCGTCCACACCTAGTCAGCAACTGCGCAGGAACACTGGGGGGGGGGGGGATCCTGCACCGGGGGGTACCTCAAATGTGGCATGGCCCCGCGATCGGTGCCCACCGATCGTCGGGCCGTCCTCTCTGAAGGAGGACCTCCTTCCTTCCGCGGCCCCGCAAGATCCGTCCGCCATCTTCTTGCGGGGCGGACTCAGAGAGGACAGCAACCACGCATGCGCGGATGACGCCAGTTATGCGGCGCCGGCCGCGTCATCTATGCGGCGCCGCCTTTACGCGGCGACAAGGCCTGGCGCGTGTAGATGACACGGCCCCGATCCTAGCCCATTGTCGGGGCCTGAATCGTTCGGGATCGGGGCCGTTTCGCGAACCTCGACGGCGTTCACGACGGCGTGGGCACTTCAGCGCGGGAGTGGAGAATCCCGCCCATGGTGCCTGAATCGGCGCTGGGCACACACTTACATTTTGGCCGGATGCCCAATTCTCCGCCCCACCGCGGTTCGCATTTGCAGCGGCGCAAGGCGGAGAATTTTGCCCATCTTGTACAGACAGGGACAACCGAGGTGAAGGAATAAAAATACTGTTGTTTGAAGTGATCAAGTATTTATCATTTACTAACCGTTTATTGCATTCCCGCCCCCCCCAGAGACCTGAAGCCTGCATTATCGGCTTGTTATAGCAACAAAACAAAAGCCTGAATATAAATTATGTACAAGAGTAACAAGGATGTGATTTATGCTAGACATGTGCGCGCTGAAAATTGAACTGTTTTTCAAAGAGGCATAACTCTTGTTTTGCAAAGTAAGACAGAACGTGTACTGGGAGGGATCAACCAGACAGGGCTGATTTTGTGCATGGTAGGGAGGGGGGGCAGGGCGCCACTGTAAACTGTCAAAGGGTTCTACAAGATTATGGTAAATTCCAGGAGACTATTTTAAAGTTGCAAATTGGAAATGCACTCCTAACTGACTGCTGATTGTGTGCACCATTTCGGACTTGCATACTGGAAATTCTTGGAAGGGTGTTCCAGAAAAAGGAGTCTCCATTTAGGGAGAGTGTTGGGCAACGAATAAGAGGCAAGTTCTCGTGGATCAACAACAACAACGAGTACGGTCCAAAATCCTTTAGTCTCCAGGACAGAGATACACAAGAGGGTGGTCAGAGAAATTGTGGGTGTGCATGCGTATGCATGGTGCGTGTGCGGTGCATGCATATGCGTGCGAGAGCTTTTGCAAGTACAGGGGGAGCTGGGCAAGGCTACAAAGTAATTCAAAGCAGTGATAAAAAATTTAAATTTGATGCATCAAACAATTGCGAGCCAGTAATGATCAGCAAGGAAACGATAGTGAGCTTGCAGGAATTAATTCATGGATTTGTCAGGTGACAGTGCTTTGAAGAACTTTGTGAAGGTGACAGATGGTGCAACGACAGAGGGCAAGGGGTGAGTTTTCTGAAGGTGGGGTTGGTGTTACAGTTTTGAAAAAGAGGGTGACAAAACTTGAGAAAGGGGATTGATAGAATGGTAAATGCACAGAAGTAGGCCGTTCTGTTGTCAAGTGGATTTTCGTGGGTACATGTGCCATGTCTCAGACAATGATTATTGCATCACATTTCAACCAAACTCGCATTTCACAAGTACATCCGTGAGGTCATGGATGTCTTGTTTGCCCGAGCAGCTGACTATATCAAATTTGAGTTGGACCAAGCCCACCCAGGCTGCAGGATTCACCGCTATCGCCAGGATGCCCAGGTCCAGGGTGGCACGCATATAGTCTTGCATGTACAGAGGCATCAGGGTGTGCCCTTCATTAACCCAAGGGGTTTCACTCCCTCAATGTTATTGTGTGCAACCACCACCTCTGGATCATACACATGAAAGCACGCTTCCCATGGAACGTGCAGGACAGCTACATCCTGGATCACTTGAGGGACCCCAGACATCTTCAAAGACTACCCCAGGATGACAGGTTGGCTCTTGGGGGAAAGGGGTACCCACTTAGGTCCTGGCTAATGATGCCAGTGCGGAGGCCAGTGACTGATGCGAAGACAAGGCTTTGTCCGTCAGCTTACCCCCGCCCTTTTCCGCTTATTCTGGGATATCTTCTCCTGCGGGGACAAAGAGAGTGCTTTGTGAGCTGTGTGCTTGATGGTTCAGAGGGGTCTGTAGCAGGTTGAATGTGTGAGAACCACAACTGGACATGAAGGAGTTGTTGTGCTGGTGGGTGCCAGGGATTTGACGGGTGGCAGGCAGGAATGATGCCAGGAGAGAAACGTGGAGGACGTTGGTCTTCTTCCGGCATTGGATGCTGCCCACCCGATCATGCTGACGTTCGCACTGACAGCCGCTGCCACTCACCCCTCAGGCAATACTAGAGGCCCTGCTGCTGACCCTCCGAACCCCTCGGGGGAAACAGGATATCTGTCACTCACAGTGCCGAGCAGCCTGTCCAGGCCAACATCCCCAAAGCGAGGAGCAAGTCTGTGCGCTGCCATGCTTGTCTGCTGACAGGGAGGGTGTGCTGAGGGAGCACTTAAACTCCCCCTTGTTGGCGGCAAGACACTGAGACGCGAGTCTGGAAAACAGCCAGTAATGGAGAGAAGCTGGTGGGGGCTCATTTTCGGCACTAAGTGCCGTTAAACACGGACTGCGATCTCGCCAGCGCGGCCATCGAGAAACACCCAGCCAATCGTGCCCAAAGTGGCACCTAAATTTTTCCGTTAATTCACGCCCCACATCTTCCTTGTTTTTATGGTTTTAGGTCTCGAATTAAAAATCCCAGGATCCAGGATGCCTTTTCCTCAGCCGTTTTCAAAGATTTCTATACATATGCCTTCAGATTCCTGTGCTCCTGCCCTCCTTTTGAACTCTTCCCTTTATTTTATATTCTCTCCCCCCATTCTTCCGACCAAGATGAATTGCTTCACACTTCTCTGAATAAAATTTCATCCGCCATGTATATGCCCATTCCACCAGTCTGTCTATGACAATCACTAAGGATTAGAAGCCAATAAAACATAGGAGCAGAAGTAGACCATTTGGCCCATCAAGTCTGCTCCACCATGCAATAAGATCAATACTGATCTGATATGATAATCCTCAACTCCACTTTCCTGCCTTACCCCCAGAGCCCTTGATTTCTTTTTTTAAATTCAGAATATCCAATACTTTTTTTCCAATTTAAGGGGCAATTTAGCAAGACCAATCCAGCTAACCTGAGCAGCTTTGGGTTTGTGGGGTTTGAGACCCAGGCAGACGTAGGGAGAATATGCCGACTCCACACGGACAGTGACCCGGGACCAGGATTGAACCCGGGTCCTCAGTGCAGCAGGCAGCAGTGCTAACCACTGTGCTACCGTGCCAGCCATAAGGCCACCTCTCATTCTTCTAAATCCAATGTCCTCACAGTTCACAATACTTCCAGGTTTTGTGTCAACTGCAAAGTTTGAACTTGTACCCCATACACCCAAGTTTATGCACAGTGGGCTAAACAGCTGGCTTGTAATGCAGAACAAGGCCGGCAGCGCGGGTTCAATTCCTGTACCGGCCTCCCCGAACAGCCGCCGGAATTGGCGACTAGGGGCTTTTCACAATAACTTCATTGAAGCCTACTTGTGACAATAAGCAATTATTATTAATATATCAAGAAAAGCAGGCGTCCTAATGCAACATCTTGGTTACACCTTTCCCCCGGCCCAAGAAACAACCTACTCTGTGCTTCCGATCATGCAGCCAAATTTGCATCCATGCTGCCGTTGTCTCTTTGATTCCATAGACTTTGTTGACAGGTTTATTACGTAGCGTTTGTGCTGTTAGTTCGCACAGGGCGTCAGGGAAGCAGTTAAAAGCAGCTGCTTGCAAACCATTCCCCTGGGAGGAAGGGTGGGGGTTCTGCCAGAGTTATGACAAGACAGTAGAAGATTCCCCAGTGAATTTAAGTGGTTGCGTCTGGAAGAGAAAACAACTGCTGCAATGGGAAAGATCTAAAAGTGTGCATCCAATACTTAGGGGAAATATAAGACAACTGTTCTGGAGCATCGCCATGACAACACAAACCACACACACGCACGCACACAAGTCAGTGAGAGATCTAACTAGGCTCCTACAAGGCTCCTACAGAGGCTGGTTTAGCACACTGGGCTAAATCGCTGGCTTTTAAAGCAGACCAAGGCAGGCCCAGCAGCACGGTTCAATTCCCGTACCAGCCTCCCCGAACAAGCGCCGGAATGTGGCGACTAGGGGCTTTTCACAGTAACTTCATTGAAGCCTACTTGTGACAATAAGCGATTTTCATTTCATTTTTCAAAGAAAAATATAAAGAAAGAGAGGTGTTATCGGATGAATTTGCCAAACGAAGGAAAACACTATTCACATGAAGGTAACAGCAAATCACTGTGGATGCTGGAATCTGAAACAAAAACAGAAAATGCCGGAAAATCTCAGTGGGTCTGATGGCATCTGTGGAGAGAGAGCAGAGCTAACGTCTCGAGTCTGGATGACTGTTCGTCACATGAAGGCACTAGTTCGAAGAAGAGCTGGGAAGCTATCCCCAGGTCTCCCGGGCAAAATGTATCCTTTAATCAACATCATAAAAACAGATTAGCCGGTCATTATCACGTTGCTGTTTGTGGGAATTCACTGCGCGCACGCGGTCTGCCACGCTTCCTATACCATCACAGTGACTGCACCTCAACAGTAATTCAGACATCCGATGGCAATGAAAATGGGTGGCACGGTAGCACAGTGGTTAGCACTGTTGCTTCACAGCTCCCGGGTCCATAAGACCATAAAACATAGGAGCAGAATTAGGCCACTCGGCCCATCGAGTTTGCTCCGCCATTCAATCATGGTTGATATTTTCTTATCCCCATTATCCTGCCTTCTCCCCATATTAATCAAGAACCTATCTATCTCTGTCTTAAAGACACTCAGTGAATTGGCCTCCACAGCCTTCTGCGGCAAAGAGTTTCACAGATTCACTACCCTCTGGCTGAAGAAATTCCTCCTCATGCCTGTTTTAAAGGATCGTCCCTTTAGTCTGAGGTGGTGTCCTCTGGTTCTAGTTTTTCCTACAAGTGGAAACGTCCTCTCCACGTCCACTCTATCCAGAGCCCAGGGTCCCAGGTTCGATTCCCAGCCTGGGTCACTGTCTGTGTGGAGTCTACACATTCTCCCCGTGTCTGCTTGGGTTTCCTCCGGGTGCTCCGGTTTCCTTCCACAAGTCCCGAAAGACGTGCTGTTAGGTGATTTGGACATTCTGAATTCTCCCTCTGTGTACCCAAACAGGCATCGGAATGGGGCGACTAGGGGATTTTCATAGTAACTTATCATTGCAATATTAATGTAAGCCTACTTGTGACAATAAAGATTATTATTATTATTATTAAATGGCTGTAGAAATGCCAACCTTTTTTTAAACCAAAGGTATCAGTGAATATTTAGAATAATATAGCTGTGGTCCAGCAAGTCTGCACGAGGGATTCTCTCCACACACATCCTCTTGTGCTGTTTAATATTCCCTATTTTCAAACAAACATCAAACTCTCTTTTAAGGGAATCTATGTAGCTGGATCAACAGTTCGATGCCGAGATCCACATTCTAATCATCCTTTGTGCAAATATTTCCTCACCACCCTTTCTGTGATTATCTTCAATTTGTGCTTGCGCATCACCATCCCCCAGCTTCACCATTTATCTAATCATTATCCTCAATGACCTCGGTCGCTACTTCATCTGCCCAAGCATCGCAAGAGAAAAGATACCTAACTTCTACGGCCCCCTGCCCAACTGGAAGCCCCCCAATTCCAGGGAATCAGCTCAACACCATTTCCTTTCCCTTTCGACCCTTCCTCCGGTGGGGTGGCAAAGCAGGACGCAGCCCAACAGCTGCCACACAACCCAACAGATGCCACACAACCACCACTCCAACTGGCTCTTTACGTTTTGAAGTCAAAACTAGAAATGGTACAAATGGACAGCGGATGAATTAGGATATGAAAGGGAAAGAAAGATCAACGGTTTGCCCGAGTGGAAACTGGTCAGGTTTCCACGTGTCTTTTTTCTAAATTAGTAACATTTAACCTAGGTTGTAATAAATCATTTTCAAATTCACCACATGATTTGAATGGAGTGACGATCAGATGGGTTGTATGATGTGTGGCCAATCCTCTCACCAGATTGCTGCCCGTGCAGACAGACGTTTCACCCCACCCGTCCCATTATGTTTTGCTCCGTGCTAATTTTTCCTCTCCTGTCCCAAGGGCGGGTCCCTTTGTTGGGGTTGATTCACATGAGGTACACTTGGCCCAAGTGACTGTTACCCACATTCACTCTGAATTGACAACTGTTAGCCCCTCACAGGCAACAACATAGACCGAGGGCCACAACGAGTGCCTTCCTGCTCCACCGTATTTAAGCTCACTACGCTAGAGTATGTGGCTTACATATTTCCGGTATGACTGGCAGACCTGTTGCTGATAATTTAACTTCGGGCACATTGTGCTAAGTAGGCATCAGTGTATTACATTACGTGTCAGATACCAAAGTTGGATAAGAACATTCCTAACAGGTGCAAGTGAACAACGTTGACCTGGCAACCCACCATTGAAATGTTGTCCTCTTCAGTTGATAAGATTGCTACCCTAATCCACAGTAATAAATAGCTGTCTCAGGTTTCAATCCCTGTTTCACCTTTTGAACTGTTCAGTCGGCTGTGTAACTCCTTCCTCACTGATCACTTCTTGGCCCCAGGCAGACACTGGGACCAGCACTGCCACGGTGCAGCGGTAACAGTCTCAGGAATGGGAAAATTCCACGCACAAGGATTGTGCCTCACGCGCTGCTCTGGCCTTGACCCATTGTCTTGCCCCTGCCTTGCCCTGGGTGGATCAAGTGTGGAATTCACAAAATTTTGTCCTCTTAAATCTTCCTCCCTAACATTAGCAGTCCGTTTCAAATCAGCTTTGTTGCTGCGTTTGGATGGGAGACTTCATGCAAAGGTCATTCAGGGTGTAACATTATAGCACGGCTCTCACCGAGCACTTGGTTGAATCTCATGCAGTACGTATTGGTCTGTTTATTCAGCCATGAGCTTCTCAGTACGATATTTATTTGTCAGCCCTTCCCTTTTTCTCAGATTACATACTGGCACTTGATCCCTGAATGTAACTTTATTCCTCCCATCTATTTGTCAAACAATTTCCGAGTTCACGGGTGGAGGTAGACACAAACAGAAGCTGTTTTAGACTTTTACCGAATTCTGGGAGTGTCATGCGCCTCGCCTGTCTCAAGTGGAAATGCGTGAAAAGTGACTTATTGTTTCATATCATGTAGGGTTCCTGCCTCAGCTATCAGTAGTCTTCGAATATCCCTTACCTAGATCAGCTAAACTAATATATATTCATAGACAGCCTTTACACAATTTAAATGGTGATGGGCAATAGAGATTAGTTCAAAGAGGAACACAAAAAGGAGGGCATAAAGCAATGGAAAACGTACGGCATAGATTCAATAGGATATTATTACCAGGTTGGAAGGAGAGTTTTACCAGATACACCATAGATACCTCCCTACCTGCACACACCCCACATCCCATTGAAAGGCTCTTCTTTTTAAAAATTCTTTCATGGGATGTGGGTGTCGCTGATTAGGCCAGCATTTATATTGTTGTGAAGCTTGAAGAGGAACTTGCATGTGGTGATGTATCGGTTGCCCTTGTCCTTCCAGTTGGTAGTGGCTGTGGGTTTGGAAGGTGCTGTTGAAGAAGTCTTGGTGAGTTTCTGCAATGTATCTTGTAGATGCTACACATGCTGCGACAGTGCATCAGGGTTGGAGGGACCGAATGTTGAAGGGGTGGATGGAAGATTAAAGAGAAAGTGATGGCCCATATTAACCTCAAGGGCATTTGGGTCAGGTTGAACATTCTCCATCAGTTTGTCCTCACCAACAAGTTTAATCATTGACGTTTCTGCGTCTTCCCCTGACCTTCCGCACCACCTGCCTCCTCACCCCAAACTCTGACAGAAACCTCCAGATGGTTACTGTGATAGCCGCTCTTACAATTGGGAAGTGCACACCCCAAATTGTTTCAAATTAGAGATCGGTGAAAATGCTGTCCATGTCCAGATGTGCGAATAACTGCAAGATGTTGAGTTACAACAAATCCCCTGGCTTAACAGTCGCCAAATGCAGCTTTCCACCCATCCCTCCCAAACCCAATCACAAGAAAACACCAAACCATCTGCTAACAGCAACCAAGGTTATGTGCGTGCATGAGGTGTGTGTTGGACGAATTCAGCTCCTGGTAGCTACAGGTACACATTCTAAAATTGCCTCCTAGCCCGCACCATAAACACAATCAATGTACGGCTGAAACGAGGCCAGCCCGATGAAGACCCACGATGAGCTCATATTCAAAAGTCCCCTGTCAATATTCAAATTAGTGCGTACCTGACGCTGTCAACTACAATTAGTGGTACAGATGCATCATGTTGCATACTGCATGTTGCATGGTACCGTTGCATACTCAGCTCCTATGAAATGATCTGGGCACTTCACAGGGATGTCACTTGTCACAACGTATTCACAATCAACAATTTTAAAAAATAAATCTAGAGACCTAAGGACAAGGGACAATTCAGCGTGGCCAATCCACCTAATCTGCGCATCTTTGGGTTGTGGGGGTAAAACCCACGCAGACACGGGAGAATGTGCAAACTCCATACGGACAGTGACCCGGGGCGGAATCGAACCCGGGCTCTCAGCGCCACAGTTATCAGTGCTAACCACTACGCCACCATGCCGCCCCACAATCACCAATTTAAATGTTGAACAGAACTAGCCAGATTTCACCACAGGTGGAGGCCACTTGTAGCTATGTTTATGGCATCTCTCCACTGGACCTATGCACCATTATCTCATTAATGCATCCCTCAATATTTTTCCTCAGGTGTTTATTTTGTTTTCTCCACCCCCATCTCCTAAAAATGTCAATTTTCCATTCGGCTTCAGTAACCAGCTGTTACAGCGTACAGTAATGTTGGCCCTTTTGATGCAGAGATCGCAGGTGAATCTCCAGTTTGAAGCAAAGCTTCCTCAAATAACTAAAAAGCAAAACACTGCAGTTGCTGAAAGATTGGGGAGGGAGGGGGGGGGGGGGGGGGGGGGGGGGGGGGGGGGGGCTTTGTGGAGAGAGTACTTACCAGTTCGACAACTTATCCAACTTGTTGTCTTGTGACAGACGGTGCAGACCCTCCTGACTGTCTCCAGTATTTCCATTTATCATTCAGGCCTCTTGGAATATGTCAGCTTGGCTCAGTGGCTGCCCTCTCGTCAGCGAGTCAAAACGTTCCTGCTCCAGAGACCCGAGCGCAAATCTAGGCTGACACTTCAGTGCAGAAGTGAAGGGGTGCTACATAAATGCGCAAATAAGTCAAGACAATCGACCCACCTCTTAGCTGAAGCCCTTCCACTCTCTGCAGCTGTCTTTGAATCCTGTCAGTTCACAGCACAGGAAGAGGATATTTGGCACATTGCATCTGTGCTGGTTCTTTGACAACAATACAAAAATAATCAAACTATTTATCTAATTTTGGGCGAGATTCTCAGGCCTCCTAGCCGCCTGTTTCCCGGCGGTGTGCCATTTGCTGGCGGCGGGATTCTCTGCTCCTGCCACTGTCGATGGGAATCCCCATTGTAGCCACCCTACTCCACCGGTAAACCCACGAGCAGGGGTGAGCTGCTGACGGGACCAGGGAATCCCACCGCCAGCGAATGGCCAGAGAATTCCTGAATGGAATTGTCCCTGCCTCAAGCACTCCGTGTGACAAAGCATTTCGTGCTCGAACAACCCACTATTAAACAGACTTTCCTGAACGTCTCTTTTCAGACTTTAAAAAAAAAAAAAATTTAGAGCACCCAATTCATTTTTTCCAAATAAGGGGCAATTTAGTGTGGCCAATCCGCCTACCCTGCACATCTTTGGGTTCTGGGGGCAAAACCCACGCAAACACGGGGAGAATGTGCAAACTCCACACGGACAATGATTCAGAGCCGGGATCAAACCTGGGACCTCGGTGCCGTGAGGCAGCAGTGCTAACCACTGCGCCGCCGTGCTGCCCCTATTTTCTCAGACTTTTAAACATTATTTTAAATTGATGACCTCCTCATCAGTCTCCCCCTTTTTTTTTTTTAATTTGTTCATGGGATGTGGGCATCACTGGCTAAGCCAGCATTTATTGCCCGTTCCTAATTGCCCTGGAGAAGGTGGTAATGAGCTGGCTTCCTGAATCGCTGCAGTCCATGTGGTGTAGGTACACCTACAGTGCTGTTAGGGACAGAGTTCCAGGATTTTGACCCAGCGGCAGTGAAGAAACGATGATATATTTCCAAATCAGGGTAATTTTGATTTGATTTGATTTATTGTCATGTGTACCGAGGTACAGTGAAAAGTATTGTCCTGCGTTCAGTCCAGACAGATTGTTCAATACATGAAAAAACGTAGAACATACATAAATACACAATGTAAGTACATAGACACAGTGGTTTGGAAGGGAAGTTCCAGATAGTGGTGTTCCCATGTGCCTGCTGTCCTCCTCATTCTAGGTAGTAGTGATTGTGGGTTTGGAAGGAACTGCCCAAAGAGCCTTGGTGAATTCCTACAGTGCATCTTGTAGATGGTCCACACTGCTTTTTTAAAATTTAAAGTACCCAATTTGTTTTTTCCCCCAATTAAGGTGCAATTTAGCATGGCCAATCCACCTACCCTGCACATCTTTGGGTTGTGGGGGTGAGACCCACGCAGACACAGGGACAATGTGCAATCTCCACACGGACAGTGACTCGGGGCCGGGATCGAACCCGGGTACTCGGTGCTGCGAGGCAGCAGTGTTGCCACTGTGCATCAGTGGAAGAGGGAGTGAGTGTTTGTGGATGGGGCACAAATCAAGCAGACCACGTTGACCTGCATGGCATCAAGCTTCTGGAGTGTTGTTGTGCTGCACTCCTCCAGGCAAGTGGGGAGTACTCCATCACACTCCTGATTTGTGCTTTGTAAGTGGAGACAGAGGAGTTATCTGACCTGCTCTTGTAGCCACAGTACTTATAGTCCAGTTCAGTTTCTGGTCAATGGTTAACCCCCCCCCCCCCCCAAGAATCATGGCAGCACGGTAGCATAGTGGTTAGCACAACTGCTTCACAGCTCCAGGGTCCCAGGTTCGATTCCCGGCTTGTGTCACTGTCTGTGCGGAGTCTGTACGTTCTCCCCATGTGTGCATGGATTTCCTCCGGGGGCTCCAATTTCCTCCCACAGTCCAAAGATGTGCAGGTTAGGTGGATTGGCTATGATAAATTGCCGTTATTGTCCAAAATTGCCCTTAGTGTTGGGTGGGGTAACTGGGTTGTGGGGATTGGGTGGAAGTGTGTACTTGGGTGAGGTGCTCTTTCCAAGAGCTGGTGCAGACTCGATGGGCCGAATGGCCTACTTCTGTATTGTAAATTCTATGATATTGATAGCGGGAGATTCAGTGATGGTAATGCCACTGATTGTCAAGAGACGATGCAAGCTTGCTACCGGTCAGCCCAAGGCTCGGTATTATCCAGGTCTTGTTGCATTTGGACATGGCCTGCTTCAGAATCGGAGGAGTCACAAATGGTGCTGAATATTATTTTTCAATCAGCGGCAAACATCCTCACTCCTGAACTTAAGCAAGGAGTCAGGAGGGCTAGAAGGGGTCACGAAAAGTCATTGGCAAATGGGGTTAAGGAAAATCCCAAGGCTTTTTACACGTACATAAAAAGCAAGAGGGTAGCCAGGGAAAGGGTTGGCCCACTGAAGGATAGGCAAGGGAATCTATGTGTGGAGCCAGAGGAAATGGGCGAGGTACTAAATGAATACTTTGCATCAGTATTCACCAAAGAGAAGGAATTGGTAAATGTTGAGTCTGGAGAAGGGTGTGTAGATAGCCTGGGTCACATTGAGATCCAAAAAGAAGAGGTGTTGGGTGTCTTAAAAAATATTAAGGTAGATAAGTCCCCAGGGCCTGATGGGATCTACCCCAGAATACTGAAGGAGGCTGGAGAGGAAATTGCTGAGGCCTTGACGGAAATCTTTGGATCCTCACTGTCTTCGGGGGATGTCCCGGAGGATTGGAGAATAGCCAATGTTGTTCCTCTGTTTAAGAAGGGTAGCAAGGATAATCCCGGGAACTACAGGCCGGTGAGCCTTACTTCAGTGGTAGGGAAATTACTGGAGAGAATTCTTCGAGACAGGATCTACTCCCATTTGGAAGCAAATGGACGTATTAGTGAGAGGCAGCACGGTTTTGTGAAGGGGAGGTCGTGTCTCACTAACTTGATAGAGTTTTTCGAGGAGGTCACAAAGATGATTGATGCAGGTAGGGCAGTGGATGTTGTCTATATGGACTTCAGTAAGGCCTTTGACAAGGTCCCTCATGGTAGACTAGTACAAAAGGTGAAGTCACACGGGATCAGGGGTGAGCTGGCAAGGTGGTACAGAACTGGCTAGGTCATAGAAGGCAGAGAGTAGCAATGGAAGGATGCTTTTGTAAGTGGAGGGCTGTGACCAGTGGTGTTCCGCAGGGATCAGTGCTGGAACCTTTGCTGTTTGTAGTATATATAAATGATTTGGAGGAAAATGTAACTGGTCTGATTAGTAAGTTTGCAGACGACACAAAGGTTAGTGGGATTGCAGATAGCGATGAGGACTGTCAGAGGATACAGCAGGATTTAGATTGTTTGGAGACTTCGGCGGAGAGATGGCAGATGGAGTTTAGTCCGGACAAATGTGAGGTAATGCATTTTGGAAGGTCTAATGCAGGTAGGGAATATACAGTGAATGGTAGAACCCTCAAGAGTATTGAAAGTCAAAGAGATCTAGGAGTACAGGTCCACAGGTCACTGAAAGGGGCAACACAGGTGGAGAAGGTAGTCAAGAAGGCATACGGCATGCTTGCCTTCATTGGCCGGGGCATTGAGTATAAGAATTGGCAAGTCATGTTGCAGCTGTATAGAACCTTAGTTAGGCCACACTTGGGAGTATAGTGTTCAATTCTGGTCTCCACACTACCAGAAGGATGTGGAGGCTTTAGAGAGGGTGCAGAAGAGATTTACCAGAATGTTGCCTGGTATGGAGGGCATTAGCTATGAGGAGCGGTTGAATAAACTCAGTTTGTTCTCACTGGAACGACGGAGGTTGAGGGGCGACCTGTAGAGGTCTACAAAATTATGAGGGGCATAGGCAGAGTGGATAGTCAGAGGCTTTTCCCCAGGGTAGAGGGGTCAATTACTAGGGGGCATAGGTTAAACGTGAGAGGGGCAAGGTTTAGAGTAGATGTACGAGGCAAGTTTTTTTACACAGAGGGTAGCGGGTGCCTGGAACTCGCTACCGGAGGAGGTGGTGGAAGCAGGGACGATAGTGACATTTAAGGGGCATCTTGACAAATACATGAATAGGATGGGAATAGAGAGATACGGACCCGGGAAATGTAGAATATTGTAGTTTAGTCGGGCAGCAGGGTCAGCACGGGTTTGGAGGGCCGAAGGGCCTGTTCCTGTGCTATACATTTCTTTGTTCTTAAGTTATGATGGAAGCAGGTCATTGATGAAGCAGCTGAAGATGGATGGCCTAGGACACTACCCTGAGGAACTCCTGCAGTGATGTACTGGTGCCGAGATGATTGACTCACAACAATCACAACCATTTTTCGTTGTGCCAGGTATGACTGCAACCGGTGGAGAGTTTTCCCCCTGATTCCCATTGACTCCAGTTATGCTAGGGCTACTTGATGCCAAGGACAGCCATCACGCCTCTGGAATTCCCATCATGCCTCTGGAATTCAGCTCTTCTGGCCATGTTTGAACCAAGGTTATAATGAAGTCAGCAGGAGCTGGTGATCCTGGCAGATCTCAAACTGAGCAGGTTATTGCTGAGTAAGTGCCGTCTGATAGCACCAATGGTGACCCCTACCATCACTGTACTGATAATCAGGGGTACATTGATGGGACAGGGTGGGGGTAATTGGCCGGGTTTGATTTTTCATGCTTCTCGTGTACAGGACATTTCTGGGCAATTTTCCTACATTGCTGGGTAGGTGCCAGTGTTGTAGCTGTGCTGGAACAGCTTGGCTAGGGGTCACATTGATATTTGGACATATTGCCATATTTGGGTGTATTGATATTAAATTTTTACAATATCAAACTCTTTGCAATTAGAAAAATAACACAATTTAATGTTCTTGCAGCCTTCACTGCTTGAATGGAAATTATCTCAGTATCTGAAGTCTTTCAGAAGTTTCTCATTCTTGGGATCAGCCTGGTTAACCTGGGCAGTAATCTTGGTAAAACACGGCGGTCCGACAGGAAGGTGAGGTTTATTGAAAAGGTTGATGTTAACCAGCTGTCCTGATCACTGTGGGTTTATCAAATGACCCAAAGAGGTCAGGAACGTTCTGGGTCTGGTTCCTGAACTATAGCAAGTTAACTGATCTTCTTTGTGACAGCAAAGAAAGATAAAAGAGAGCTTAGGCAAAGAATAAAACAAAAACCTAGAAATGCACAGCAGCTCAGTAAGCATCTGAAAGAAATAGCTGGCTAATGTTTTGAGTGTGACATGTCTTTTCTTTCAAGTGCTGGCTGATATGAGGTGCCTTTCCGGCATTGTCGCAACCTATTGCCTGCATTCTCAGTCTCTAGGGTTTGAGCAAGACCGAGATTGTTTTCTACAGTACGATATCACATGCTATTTCCTGAAGTTAAATCAGCGACAAAAAGTTTTACTTGGGAATTCAAAATTTCGCAAATAGATAGTATACATAGATTTAGATTCTAACTTCCTAACTGAACTGAGTGCCACTTCGACTGAACTATTCCCCATGCTCCAATAATTTGTTTGGATCAACACTCCAAATAATAATAATCTTTACTGTCACAAGTAGGCTTACATTAACACTGCAATGAGGTTACTGTGAAAATCCCCAAGTCGCCACATTCCAGCACCTGTTCGGGTGCACAGAGGGAGAATTCAGAATGACCAAATTACCTAACAAGCACGTCTTTCGGGACTCATGGGAGGAAACAGGAGCATCCAGAGGAAACCCACGCAGACACAGGGAGAACATACAGACTCCACACAGACAGTGACCCAAGCCGGGAATCGAACCTGGGACCCTGGCGCTGTGAAGCACAGTGCTACCCACTGTGCTGCCTTAACCATCATTCTATATTCTAATTTGCACTGAATCCCTCACACTACCCAAACTACCTTTTCCTGTTGTATATCACTGTACGCACCCCACACTGCCTCCATATCAATGCCTTTCATTATCCACTCTTCCAGTCACTATGATCATGTGCTGCTCTTGCCTGAAGATCCAAAAAAACTGTTGGCTTCAACTTGCCTTCACTCATCCTCCCCCGAAGAACACAAATAGTCACACGATGATCAGGTGTCTCAAGACCACCCAAAGTGTGCGCAATGAATGGCTTTGAAGTGCAGTCACCGTCATGCTAGTTACCGTCATGCTAGTTAGGTTTCCTTCCCCTTTTATCAGCTCAGTGACCATCCCCTTTGCCTCGCTTTGCCGCAAGTTATTTCCTTTTGTGAATTTTTAAAAATTCATTCATGGGATGTGGGTGTCACTGGTTGGGGCAGCATTTATTGCCCATCCCTAATTGTCCCTTGAACAGTGTGGCTTGCCAGGCCATTTCTGTGCAGGCCAGACCGGTAAGGGTGGCAGATTTCCTCCCCTAAAAGGAAATTAGTGAACCAGATGGTTTTTTTCCGACAATTGACAGCGCCGAGCACCCGGGTTCGCTCCGTGTAGTTTGTACATTCTCCCATGTCGGGGGGTGGGGGGGGGGGGGGGAGAGAAAGAGAGAGAGGGGAGGGGGGGGGGGGAGGGGGGGGGGGGGGGAGAGGGGGAGGGGGGGGAGAGGGGGAGGGGGGGAGGGGGGAGGGGGGGGAGGGGGGAGGGGGGAGGGGGGAGGGGGAGGGGGGAGGGGGCCCTCCCTCCCCCTCCCTCCCCCTCCCCTCCCCCCCCCCCCCTCCCCCCTCCCCCTCCCCCCCCCCCTCCCTCCCCCCCCTCCCTCCCCCCCCTCCCCAACCCAAAGTTGTGAAGGGTATGTGGATTGGTCACGGTAAATTGCCCCTTAATTGAAAAATAAATGAATTGGGTACTCTAAAAAAATTATGACAATGATCATCATTGGACTTTTAATTCTAGATGTTTATTGGATTTCACTACTGTGGTGGATTCAAACCCAGGTCAACAGAGCATTACCCTGTTGACTGGATTACTAGTCCACTGGCGATACCACTACACAACCACCCTCCTCCCGATGAGCACTGCATAATTTTGTCTGGTTATGTCAAAAGTTTGAATTCCTAGGTTTAATATCCTAGGCTCAGACACAGCCCTTCAATCAGAGCCACTGCACTCCATGTGGCCATCTATGGTACATGAGGTGCGACAGCTCCAAGTACACAAATAGCAACCAACAAGCCATTGATTTATCAGAACTGGGTGTATTAGAATAAAGGCGGCCTGACTCGCCGCTTCCTGCTGGTATGCAATGGTTTGGTCAGGAAATCTTTTCAAGTTGCTGTAATCTTCATCAAGATGGTGTGATACGTTTGTGTGAAAAAAAAACACAATTGCAACAGTCACAAGTGCCTTTTATTCCCAGGCCTCTTATCAGACACATTGAAAAGCCATGACCCAAAGCTGCCCAATTTCCACGCCTGACATACTCGGTACTGCATCTCAGAACAGACTTCAGTATGTCAGTATCCCTACTTCCAACAGGTCACCTGAAAGCTACTTTGTCATTGGCCTGGCAGCCCTTGGTCACACAGGGGCCCCAGGCCTGGCCAAGGTAGCTGCCCAGTGGTCAAATCCTACATTTAAGCAAACAGGATTCATTAAAATCTTAAGGAAATTTAAGAAATGCATGACTTCAGGAGAGGCAAAGTTCCTTTAAAGTATGATCACTGTAGTAATATAGGCATTTGGGCTGTCACTGGTGCCAAAGGTCCATGTATCGGTAATCAGGTTGCAAAAGGCAATGTTAAAACCACTGAAGGCACGATGCTGTGGTGACTCTCCCTGTGCAGCACACAAACATTCGAAAAAGCGACTGCACCAATGATCAAAATGATACAGAGTAAAATGCTTTTTATTCAAATCAAACATGGTGGACCCGCCAAGCCTCCAAAGAGCACGTGTCAGTGTCATTGGGAGCAGTGACGGATAGGGGGGGGGGGGGGGGGGGCGAAACCCAACCCATTTAGACAGGTGCAACATTTCAGCAGTGGAGGGGGGTCAGTTCCACATTAAAGAGGTCACATAAGATCCATTTATTTGCATTTCAGGAGTTGGCGGGTGCTTATCGCCAATGTACAAAGCATAATTTTCTGTGAGCCCTCCATTGCCTGGATTCCTCATGTCTGCCATCCTGATCCTTTTCCAGTGAAACACCTTGCACAAGATTTTGCCTCACTGTGCTTTTTTCTGGGGACTACTTCATCTCCTCTTTTGGATGCTTTTGTCACCTGGATTATAATTGTATTAATTCCCATGCCTCATATTACAGTATCAAATATTTCACCAGTTGCTACTGTCCACAATGGGGAAATCTTCATTATGACAAGTAATGAGAACCCATTTTGAACAGAATGCATTGAAATTATAGCAAACATCGACTACTTTACATTTGTTATACAAGGTTAACTCCAGACATTAAATTCTCCGACCCCTGGGTTATGATTAATAGCCCATCTGGCTATTGCAGGCTGTGGTTTTAGATGCTCTGGACAATTCCCCTTCTACACTTCCTCCCCACAGGTTGCAGGGAAATGTCGCAATCCTGAAATCAAAGATTTCTGGAAGTACTAATTTGAGTCCAAAACCCATTATATTTGTAGCCACCTAAAATGTCTGATTCCCGATTAATTTGGCCAAACCCGATGTAAAATGGCGAACTGAAAAGGCTGATGGGAAAATCAGCCAACAGGACTCAAACGGACAGCTGCAGACAGAGCAGTGTTTTCGGCTCTGGGGAAGTCGGCCCATACCAATACCTGCAACCATTAACAGCACATCAACCCAGCCATCTGCAGTTTAATCGGCCATCCCCGGGAACAATTGCTAGAAAGCCGATCCAGACCTCTCGGCGCCAGCAGTGGCTGAGACAAAGAAAGGTGAACGACCACCCCTCGATCAAGGAATCGACCCATTATTGGAGCATATCGAACCCAGTGATTGGGACCAAGTCCAATCACTTGGGACCAGGGTCAAGGTCCGCCCCGAGAGGCGGGAAGCCCCTGGGAACTGTAAAGATAGGGGCCAAGTTCAGATCGACCCTTCTTCTCCTACTCGCAACCTTCGAGACCCTTCGACGAAAGAACAAGTAAGTCTTACTCCAGCGATCGCTACCAGATAGGTGTTCCAAACTATCGACCCGTACCAGCCTTTGTGAATCCTGCAGGCCAGACCCAATTCGATAACCATTCGTTTCTCTGACCTGGTGGGCCATCACCAAAGTTAAGTATTGGCCTTTAGTAGTAGGTAATAGTCTAGAAGTAGGATTATTGTATAAGTATTTATTGCTGTATATAATAAATGATCATTGATTTAACATTGACTAAGCGGTGTGTGCTGCATTATTAATCATTACTTGAGCTTGAACCACGTGGCGGTATCAGAAAGATACCTGGCGACTCGTGAGCAAAGGTGACAGAATTAGAGCTAATAAAACTAAGGCCAATAAGAGCAACAATGGCGAACGGAAGAAGCTGATGGGAAAATCAGCCAACAGGACTCAAACAGACAGCTGCAGGTAAAACAATGTATTCGCCTCTGGGGAAGTCAGTCCCGACCGATACCTGCAGCCATCAACATCACAACACCCCAGCCATCTGCATGTTAATCAGCCATCCCCGGGAACAATTGCTACAAATTAGCAACTCAAAGCCGACCCAGACCTTTCGGCGCCAGCAGGAGCTGACACAACGAAAGGTAAACGACCACCCCTCGATCAAGGAATCGCTCCAGTATTGGAGCATATCGAACCAAGTGATTGGGACCAAGTCCAATCACTTGGAACCAGGTACAAGGTCTGCCCCGAGAGGCGGGAAGCCCCTGGGGACTATAAGAATAGGGGCCAAGTTCAACTCGACCCTTCTCCTCCTCTCCGCACCCTTCGAGACCCTTGCTGCAAGAAGACCGCAAGTTTTACTCCAACGATCACTGTCAGATAGACACTCCTGACTATCGACCTGTACCAGCTTTTGAATCCCGCAGGCTCAGAACCCATTCGAAAGGCCATTCGTTTCCCTGACCTTGGTTGAGAAATAATGTCAACTTTAATGCCTCGAGAAAGGCAACGAGGCATGGGTTAAAACGTTCCACACTTTGATGCCACATCAGGAGCTGTTGCAGTCTTGCATCAAAACTGTGCCCAGCATGCGTTTTATAACCAGGAGTTTCCGAATGGAAACATTCAATGGAATATGAATCCATAAATAAAAACAGAAAATGCTGCAAACAGACAGCCGCCTGGAGAGTATTTGGAGGGAGAGCCAAACAATTTAGCAGTACAGGGAGAGAGTGCGGATCTGCTGAAGAGTCTCTTCCTGAAACATTTAACTGCCTTGTCCCTCTCTCTTGCAGATGTTGATGGGCTGGTTGGGTGCAGCACAAGCCACCTCGGTTTTCATTTCAGATTTAAAGCATTGGCATCTCCCTTTCTTTTCTTTTCTGTTCCCTGGGCCTGACTTCTCAGCGCGCTGCCTTGGCACTTCCTCTGTGGTGCTGTTCAACTTCCTGGGGCTGCGCAGAAAGCCCAGCGATTTGATGCAGTACAAGGAAGCGGCTGAGTTTTATTGCCTTCCTAGAAGGCAAGTACCTCAGGTGTGTTTCCGCAGCAGCCTCCAAATTCCAGTTATTTGCTCCACAAATAATGAAGTGCACATTGGGCTGGGGCACAGGCGAGGAAAGGGAGATGGCCACTGAAAGCATAGTCAAAATAGGATTTGAAAAGGATCATAAGGTGGAGCAAGTGAGGGAGAAGGTTCTAGAAAGCCGGGCCCAACCAACTGAAGGTTCCGGCGCAGTACCGAATGGTGGAGTGAAATTACCCAAAAGTGATGCAAACAGATTCAATAATGCCTTCCAAAAAAAATTAATTTGATCTATACTTGAAAAGAAAAAATAGAATGATTGAAGAGCTGGGGAACATGGCTAATTAGATAGCTCATTCAGAGGGCTGGTAGAAGAATGTTGCTGTGATTTCTGATCCAATGAAGGGAGGAAAGGATCCGTGGGCAGAGTATGGAGTGCTGAGGAGGGATTTATAGCTCTGGGTGAAAATAGGGCAGGAGGGGTATCTAGATGTGGACAACAACATGAAGTGCATTTGTGGGTAGGGAGGGGGAGCTAGTATGGGTTAGCGAATGAGACATATCAAGAGACACGGTATGTAGTGTAGTGGTGGGTTAATTAGAAGTTTATGGAGGGTGTTTGATGGAAGGGCACCAAGGAGTGTGGTCAGGTTCTTGAGTCTGGAGGTAAAATGCTCGAGAGCTTTTGCAACATGGATTTGGGGGGGGGGGGCTGAGACTTCACAAACACTTTTTAAAAATAAATTTAGAGTACCCAATTAAATTTTTCCAATTAAGGGGCAATTTAGCGTGGCCAATCCACTTAGCCTGCACATCTTTGGGTTGTGGGGGCGAAACCCACGCAGACACAGGGAGAATGTGCAAACTCCACACGGACAGTGACCCAGAGCCGGATTTGAACCTGGGACCTCGGCGCCGTGAGGCAGCAGGGCTAACTCACTGCGCCACTGTGCTGCCCCAGGGACTTCTCAAACTCAGGATGTCCCATTACGACCAACTACACAGGTGTAAAAAAGAAACACCGCAGCCAAATTTCGCACAGCCGGTTCCCACAGACAGCAATGATTCAATGATTAAGTGGATCTTTTTAAAGGGTAAAGTTGGTTCATGGATAAATATTGAAGTGAACTCGCCAGAGAATTCCCCTGCCTTTCTTTGAAGTAATGTAACGGGATCTCTTGCTGTCACCTGAGGGGGCAGACAGAACCTTTTATTTAACGTATCATCCAAGAGACAGTGCAGCACCCGCTTCGGTACTGTGCTGGAGCATCAGCCAAGATTCCGCGCTCAAGTCTCTGGATCCCCTCTGGACCAGTTTGGGATTTGTAGATGGAGACTGGGCACATCTGGGCAAGAGTTAAAATTCCCTCCTTTTTATCCTATTCCCCACCTAAATTCAATTTTAAACGCATTGCGATTTCAAATTTGAAGAGTTGGCATCTATTTAGTAAACAAATAAATAAGAGTAGCAGGGCCAGCCTGTCCCCTGATGAAGGCGACTCACTCGAGACATGCACCGTCAGGCTTCCCGCAGCATTCGGGCTGAGGGTTCGAATGTCTGCCTGTGGCAGAGCGCTTTCATGACTTAATCCTCCAAAACAACACTGGATTAGAGAGCAGTTAGCAGGGAATAGGCTAATGTGCTGAGCACAGTGTTTACAAACCATGATAAATACAGCCTCTGGTCCCACAGCGGTGCCATTTAATTGTTGCATCACTGTGGCTTCACCCTGCAGAGGCTCAGCAAATGCCCCATGGGGGGAGGAGAGTTTAGAAAATATAAAGAACCTTAATTAACAAAAGGTGTGAACGAACCTTTGAAGGTTTAGAAGAAATGGAAACATGCCTTCATTTTATGCGACAAAGCTGACGCAAACTTACTGATCCAGTCCACGTTAATAGGAAGCCTCATTATTTTCTCTCCATTCCCGTCTCCTTCAAGGATTCTTCACTGTTCTCCTCTGTGAAGTTGCTCTTTTTTGGTCCCATTTCCAACACCCAAACAAAGCCAGTAAAATTCCAGCTATTCCGGCTTCCCATCTCTTCCCTCAAATAAATTAGGTCGGTTAGCTCAGTCGATTAGAGGGTCGTGCTTAATGTTGATGGTGTGGGTTCCCTCCACTCACTAGCTGGGATAGCTTTTAGGCCTGTCTCTTTTACTTGCCCCATTGTGATAGCATGGCATGAGTGAGACTGAACTTTTCAGTCTGTTCTTTAAAAGCAAACAGCCAAATGCTTCAGCTACCCGATTTACAATACCCTCAATTCTGTCACTTTTTCCACCCCCACGCTCTCCCCTTACTGGCTCATGCTGCCACTTGGGCTGGTTTAGCATAGTGGGCTAAACAGCTGGCTTGTAAAGCAGAACAATGACAGCAGCAGGGGTTCAATTCCCGTACCAGCCTCCCCGAACAGGCGCCGGAATGTGGCGACTAGGGGCTTTTCACAGTAACTTCATTTGAGGCCTACTTCTGACCAGCAATTTTCATTTCATTTTATTTCACTTGTCTCCTGTCTTCTTCATTGTCTGTAAAGCACTTTGAGACATTCTTCGGTTTGTGAAAGGCAATGTAGAGTTGTACGTTTTCCTTCTTTTCTGGTCCAGTTAGCTACTGTCCAGATAAACCTGGTGTATTATTGTCACAGGGGAACCAAATCCTCCTCTCATCACCCTTCGCTACTCAACAGGGACTACATCAGCAGAGATCAGCCTCCACTTGAGAATTCAGGAACCGGTAGTAAAATAAAAGATAAAAAGCATTGATTGCTGTTGGATTATTTAAAATGTATATAGAAGGATTTATAGGTCGTACATCATGATCTCTGTTGGAATACTGCACGCTCGCTGACAGAAACCCAACATAAAATCCATCCTGGACCACCCCTGTGTGAATCCGAAAACCAACCTCAAGAGGCAGTTTGTGCAAACAAGACTATAAACTGACAAAACACAGGACTTTTTTGAAGTGATGATGTGAGCACTGCTACTAAGCCTGACAGCGAACTCAGTATTGGAAGCAATAAGCACTGGTATGTTTGGAATCCTAAGCATGAGATACTGGGAGAGTAGTTTGAGGCAGGGGGACACAACACAAACAGTTAGTTGAACATACACTGTCTGTTAATGACATTAAACCTTCCATACAATGAGCAACTTCTGAAGGGCAATTAGGGAAGGGCAATAAATGCTGACCTTGCCAACAATGCTCACAACCCATGAATGCATAAAAAGTCTTGCCGGGACCTCATGGAGAGGAACCCAAGCTTTAACAATGTTGTTTTCTGGTGGCCCCCTGTTGAACTAGTTGGGAGAATGGAGGGGATCTCCGTTACACATTGTTGATCCAGGAAGCTAAAGCTAGCAGATGGACATGGCTCACCTGCAATCTAAACTAACCAAGCACCAATGAAACACAGTACGGAGAGTGAAATGGAGTTTGGGGGGGGATGCAGATTTGCTCCCAAGGATCAAAGGTCGATTGTGGATTCATATAGTGGTGGTCTGAAGCACACTTTGTCAAGGGAGTGAACAACACTGAACCAAGCTGTTCAGCCTCACAGGTCTATGCCAATGTTTATGCTCTACGCAAGACTATGCATCACTGCCACCCTAACAACCTATTGCGTACTCACCTATAGGATCCCCTTAACCCCTTAATTGCACTTATGTTAGATAGACACCATGTTGAGGAACGACCTGATAGAGGTCTACAAAATTATGAGGGGCATAGATAGAGTGGATAGTCAGAGGCTTTTCCCCAGGGTAGAGGGGTCAATTACTAGGGGACATAGGTTTAAGGTGCGAGGGGCAAGGTTTAGAGTAGATGTATGAGGCAAGTTTTTTTTACACAGAGGGTAGTGGGTGCCTGGGACTCGCTGCCAGAGGAGGTGGTGGAAGCAGGGACGATAGTGACATTTAAGGGACATCTTGACAAATACACGAATAGGATGGGAATAGAGGGATACGGACCCAGGAAATGTAGACGATTGTAGTTTAGTCGGGCAGCATGGTCGACATGGGCTTGGAGGGCCGAAGGGCCTGTTCCTGTGCTATACTTTTCTTTGTTCTTTGTTGCAGCCAGTTCCACTTTTGCCCTGTGTCTGCGTGGGTTTCCTTCGGGTGCTCTGGTTTCCTCCCACATGCCAAAGATACGCAGGTTAGGTGGATTGGCCATGCTAAATTGCCCCTTAGAGTGTCTAAAGGTTGGGTGGCGATACAGGGCTAGAGCAGGGAATGAGCCTAGGTAGGGTGCTCTTTCGAAGGGTTGGTGCCGACTCGATGGGCCAAATGGCCTCCTTCTACACTGTAGGGTTTCTATGATTCCACATTCTCTGGCTAAAGAAGCTACTGAATTTATTGGCAACTGGCTTATATTTGTGACCCATGGTTTGAGACTGCCCACCAAACAAAGATGGTATAAATCATTTTACACCATTTTAAAAAAAAATAATTCAACCATAATTTATTCTCTTCTTGAAAAACTAAAAGATGAAAACTATGTCTGGGTGATCAGAAATTAATATTTCTGTGGTTCCTGTGTGATTATTTTCATTTATATGGCTCCAGAATTAAGACTTACTTAATTTCCACCTGATTCTACAGAAATAACCTAAGATCCTATGACCCTAATAATCTTGGTTTTTCTTTTTCAGTTTCTATCATTTTGCTTGGGGTCACCTCAGTACTGGTTGGTCACACCTCTCCATCTACCCCATACTTATTTATCGTTAGATGAAATTAGTGGCGAGGTGCCAGTTATTTAAATTAAAATTTTTAACCGCTCACTTCATTGAATCAAATTCCAGAGCTAACCCTAGTGTCCATTCACAAGTTGAACAACCACATAAGAAGCAGCGTGTGGAGCCACGTAAACGCCAAGATTGTGCTGTTCTACAGACAACAACAGACACTGGCCTTGAAAAACACGTATTTATTTGTGTGAAGCATTTGGTGTATTTCAGTCAAAAGCTATTCATGGTGAGGAGATTATTGTTGCATATCCTTTCCTTAATTTCCCATGTTCTGCAGCTGTTTTCATTTCTTTCAGAAACCCATGTGCTCACTTGGTTTGGAACTATAAAAAGCGTCATGCCAGCTTTTCCTACAATGGCTATCGCATCCTGAAAACCCTCAGTGTGCACTTGGTGGAAGTTGCTACAAGCGACTAACCCAGATTCCCCAACTCTAGAATCATTTGCTATAATAGGGAGCAATTGGAAGGTAGTCCAGCCTGGATCTATTTCCGGCGCTATAATGATTTGGTTATAAGCTTGGATGGTTAAATGGCAAAAAGGAAATAAAACTCAATCACTGTTTCTTAGTCAGTGCAAGGTTTCAACAATATTGTGGAGGAATTATTACCTCACAGCACCTTTAAATGGGAAAATATTTGGCAAACAGTAAAAAGAATTGCAAGCAACAATGCAGCTTAACTTGGATAATTTCATCACAAGAAGTTACGTGTGACTGCTATTTCTTTTTGACCCACTTCAATGTCACCATTTGGGCATGATGCAAAGTTTCTTGCCGAATGCCACCAGGTCCTTAATTCAACATCGTGCGTGAAATTTTCCCATCCACCGGGTTTTTCAGACCCGCCGAACTCAATAGACTTTTGAATGGCTCACTGCATTTTACAGCCCCCCCCCCCCCCCCCCCCACTGCCAAGGTGAAGTTGTGGGGCGGTGGTGAGTTTAAACATGAACGATTCTCCGCTGCCCTTAAAATTGGATGAGGAGAACAGCCAAAGTGCACTGGAGCATCAAATCTACCAGATGGCACTGGGTAGCTGGTTAGGGCAAATACCACGGAAAGAAGTTTTGACTCGTTAGCATTGTCCCCATTGTATAAAATGCTGAAGACAACCTGCTGTGCATTTGTTTAATAATCTTACATTGCTCGCAAAAAAATCATAGCAATAAAATTACAAGTGGGAAGTTGTACTACATTACTAAATTTACAAGTGTTCTCTTAAATTTAGTATTTACACTCATAAAATTAATGGACTTACGCACTTTCCATCCTGTGCATTTGGTTTACCCTCAACGTACGTCAGGGAAAAGCTTTGGTGGCTTGTTCTCCAGCTTCTTTGAATTCAGCCCCATGTCCCATTTGAGTTATGTATTCATTTAGCCCCATTAGCCCATACAATTGTGCTCAAATCATACTCAACACCATTCATTCGGACTCATCCCTCTCCAGGCAACCTGCCTGGCTCAAAACTCACATCATGCACAGCACAGTAGTAATAATCCCATCAATCAACACTACCACTTCCAGTGCTACACCAGCACATAACACCAATGGGGAGGCAGTGGCATAGTGGTATTGTCACTGGACTAATGAAACAGAGACCCGGAGTAATGCTCTGGGGACCCAGGTTCAAATCCTGCCACTGCAGATGGTGAAATTTGAATTCAATAAAAATCTGGAATTAAAATGTCGAATGATGACCATGAAATTGAAATTATTGTTAAAAATCACTTTAGGGAAGGAAATCTGCTCTCCTTACCTGGCCTGGCCTACATGTGACATCAGAGCAACGTGGATGGGCAATAATTGCTGGGTCTAGCCTGCGACACCCACATTCCATGAATGAATAGGGGGTACAAAAACCTTTGCTTTCATTCACAAAGGGTCGCAGATGTGGAGGAGTCTGAAACTAAGAGCCAGAAAATATAAGATAGTCCCTAATCATCCAACAGGAAACCAAGGAGAAACGTGTACATCTAGAGAGTGTTAGGAAGTGGAACCAGCTACCGCAAGGAGTAATTGAAGCGAATAGAATTGATGCACTTCAGGAAAAACTAGATAAGTACAGGGGAAAGGAATCAGTAGCTATATAAGAAGTAGGGTTGGAGGAGTATAAAATGGTCCGTTTCTGTGCTGTGGATTCAATATAATTATTTCCGTGAAACTCTTGCATATGAATAAGTAGCAGGAGTGGACCCCTTGGACGGATTCAACCATTCAATAAGATCATGGATGATCGGATTGTAATCACTTCTTTTTTAAAATAAATTTAAAGTCCCCAATTCTTTTTTCCCCCAATTAAGGGGCAATTTAGCGTGGCCAATCCACCTACCCTGCACATCTTTGCATTGTGGGGGTGAGACCCACGCAGACACGGGGGGGAATGTGCAAACTCCACATGGACAGTGACCCGGGGCCGGGATCGACCTCAGTGGTGTGAGACAGCAGTGCTAACCACTGTGCCACCGTGCTGCCTACCCCCTCCCTTGTTAATCAAGAATCGATCTACTTCTGCCGTAAAAATATTCAAAGACTCTGCTTCCATTGCCTTTTTAGGAAGAGAGTTCCAAAGAATTATGACCTCCAACAGTGCAGCATTCCCTCGGCATTGCACTGAAGGGTCAACCTAGATGTTGTGCTGCAGTAGAGCAGTAAAGTCATATAGAGCAACAAGCTCTTGGCTGACTGATCACAAGGATTAACAGCCTTATTACTGCCCTCAGTCTTGGGGTGAGATCAGGAGCAGGGGAAAACAAATCATTCAAGGTCTCCACATCCAAGTTGTTGTGATAAAGTGTGTACAGGGATAGAGAGAGGGTGTACTGGACGTGCCTGCTTCCTTCTAGGTGTCTTATACTCATGAAGAACATGCTCACGGTTGGATAGTCTTCTCTTCGCTTCTCCATCACCAATCCATTTACCTGGGTCAGGGTCACTGAAGATTTCAACAGGATCCCTTCCATTTTAAAAAGGTGCCTGCAGTCCCGCCCCCCGCTCCTTCCAACCCCATATACTGCTGTAAAATCATGTTGAAACCAGCATGAAGAAGGCATGAGAGCTCAATGAAAGTCAATAGTTCTGGAGCCTGGTAGGCCTCGAAATAAGCCGGAAAGGCGGGTGAGGATTAGAAGCCCTTATTGGGCCCACATTCTACAACCACAGACCTCAGGGCCTTTATTGCTCACACCCTGCACCACATGACAATCCCAGGTGGTGGTGGTAACTGAGATGGGGAGGGGGAGGGCAGATAAAGGTGAGAGGGGGGAAAGAAGACTGGCCCTCATGGCTACCAGAACACATGAAACAAGGCAACCAGTGACAGTCGCAGAGGGGGCAACGGGGAATCCAGGCCTGGGCTGTGAGGTGACATTATGCCTCACTGCCAGCTTAGATTCGTTCACATTCTCTGCTGCTGTCCCATAGGCAGGAATTGCAGGAGAATCTACCATCCCAGCCTCCATGCGAGATACCTTTCAGACTATATGCCGAAAAGAGTCAATGCTTCCAAGTAGACGAGAGAGAAAAAATTGGCCAGAGAAACAAAAGGCATTCTTTTCCTTTGTAGTTACAAAATAAGTTACAACAGACAGGATCAACTGGTCGCGTTGCGCCCAAATCACAGAGACCCGTAGATGCGAGGAGATCCTACTTCTAGGATCTACCCAGCTTTCCACGCCTCGCATTATCTCTGGGATCACTTTCTGGAGAATCTGCATATTAGAGTGAGACAGATCGTCTGATTCTAATATGTATTCCCGAGAACGAACCAAGGCATGAAATCTAATTCCCTCGCCTTGGAGATCTCAGGCGAGCGCCGTTCAGTGCTGGTCCCCACAAACACAGGGACAAGACTGAACGGCACTCATAATATAATCTTTATTGTCACAAGTGGGCTTACATTAACACGGAAATTAAGTTACTGTGAAAAGCCCCTAGTCGCCACATTCCGGCACCTGTTCGGGCACACTGTGGGAGAATCCAGAATATCCAATCCAACTAACAGCACGTTTAGGAGGGTCTCCCAGGGGTTTGGAGGCCCCCATGTGCATGCCTTCTGGGCAGGGTGGCACCCTGGCACTGAGTGCTACCCGGGCACCCAGGCACGGTCAGCCTGGCACTGTCAATGTGCCCATGTGGCACTGCCAATGTGCCACTGCCAATTGGCAGGGTGGTATTTTCTGCACAGTGGTGATCGTGCGGGGGGTGCCCTGCACGGGGGTGAGGAGGGGTCTGGGGACCCCGTATAGTGTGCTGGGGCTTGGGGGGGGGGGGGAAAGAGTTTGAAGAGATCAGGGCGGAATTTAAAACTGACGTGGATTGCTCCCTGCACTGTGTTCGGGCGAGCAGAGTTCCTCAGTACAAGAAATGGGACTAAGTGAAGCCTCGGCTGCTCGTTCCCTGCTGAGATTGGGATGGACATTAGTTAGCGGGGTGCTTCTTGGGTGCTCCGGGCACGGAGGAACACCGGCTAATCATGCGCTACGGGACTAGATCGTGCCCAAAGAGCTTGGACTTTTCAATCGCTTCATGTTCCTCTGAACAGACATGCTGAATGTTTTCTCGCATTTTCTGTTTTGGTTTTCGAGTCCAAATGTCTGTTCATAACAACTAGACTGCGCGAATTTCTATTGCTAAATAGGAGCAGGAACTAGAGGGAAAACCGGCAAAATATTTAAATCGCTGAATACACAGAATATTTAACTGGCCTCATCATCAAAGTTGAAGTCTGCTCGGATAATGCTGCACAATCCTCTAACGGTTAAGGTGGCATTCATTGGCACCATGTGCAGTCTGGAATGAAGATTATATGTTTGCAGATTCCCGATACTCTCCACAAACCTTTGATGATGTAGTTTGCTGCTGATTTAGCTACAAGGCAGGGAGTGGTTCTGATTGGATCTGCTCAGCGTCCTGCTTGTTCTACATGCAAATTGGGTTTGATTTCATGTGTCAGGTTTCCTAGCAACTCACTCACCCGCTTCTTCAAGTCCGATGAGTTGAACAGTATTTCGGAACTCAAAGTATATTGGCAGATTACTCTTGTAGCACAAGCCAATTTACAAATAGGAGACCTTCAATTCTTTTGCTGCCGATATCTCGGCTTGAATTCTCCACCTCATGCAGCCGGTAGCAAGAGGCACCTTATGAGGCTGGGAATCCAGGGCTGTGATGAAAACTGGGGCACCGGTCCACTTCCGATACTCCGGCATCCCGCAGGATTCGAGGTGCACGCCCCGTGCCAGTGGGAGAATGTAAATGGTCTATTAAGATGGGCACCATATTATGTGGCACAGTGGTTAGCACTGTTGCTTCACAGCGTCAGTGACCCCGCATGAGTCACTGTCTGTGCGGAGTCTGCACGTTCTCCCAGTGGGTGGGTGCGTGGGTTTCCTCCGGGTGCTCCGGTTTCCTCCCACAAGTCCAGAAAGACTTGCTTGTTAGGTGAATTGGACATTCTGAATTCTCCTTCCGTGTACCCGAACAGGTGCCGGAGTGTGGCAACTAGGGGATTTTCACAGTAACTTCATTGCAGTTTTAAGGTAAGCCTACCTGTGACACGAATAAAGATTATTATTATTATTATTCTCCAAGCCCGCGTGATTCTCCAGTACTCTGGGCCGGGAATCACGTAGGCGAGAATTACTACAGGTCCTGACAAACATGGCCCTGGCACAGTGGACCTCATGGTGGGCTCAAGGGGGTAACTCTTTAAGGGAGTTGCCCCCAAAGTCCATCCGAGGGCCACCCCCACAATGCAAGACCTGCCCACCCCAACCCTACCAGACTCCCACCAGAGACCTCCTAAATAAAGAGACCCCCGCAGAGACCTCCTAAATATGGAGACACCCCCAGAAAAGAGCCATGTCAGGTAACCACCCCCCAGAAGAGACCCCTATCTACAAGAGAAGAGAGACCCATGTCTGCAAGCTAGAGAGCAGCCCAGACAGAGGCAGTGAATAAAAAACACTGCTTTAACGCTCACCTGGACAGTACACCTGCTGGCTCAGACACAGGAAGCAGCACCTGTCATACCCCAGCTGTCAGCAGTGTTCCTTTCATCTTCCTCGTGTGTGAATAACTCTGAAGCGGTCTAACCACATCATTTATAAACATCAAGATTTGACTGACAATCCTGGGCACTTTTAATGCCTGTCAATTTTATTTTTTTTGATAAATGTATTTTATTCAAATTTTTTGGCCAAACAAAACAATACAAAGATTTTCCTTTTTACAACAGTAAAACAGTATAAATAAGAGTGGCCGTTTTTAACAAATAAATAATATATAAACTAAATGGCAACTGCCCTATCAAAAATAACTCTCCAAAAATAAAATCAAACGATCCAATATACATAGCCTAATACAAATATTTATACAAAAAAACACACCCCTGAAGACCCGCCCAGGCCCAGGCCCAGGCCCAGGCCCCCCCCCCCACCCCGGTTGCTGCTGTTACCTTCCCATTTCCTTTATCGTTCTGCGAGGTAGTCAATGAACGGTTGCCACCGCCTGGTGAACCCTTGAGCCGAACCCCTTAGTGCAAACTTTATCCGTTCTAGTTTTATAAGCCCTGCCATATCATTTATCCAGGTCTCCACGCCCGGGGGTTTGGCTTCCTTCCACATAAGCAATATCCTTCGCCGGGCTACTAGGGACGCAAAGGCCAAGACATCAGCCTCTTTCGCCTCCTGCACTCCCGGCTCTTCTGCAACCCCGAATATAGCCAACCCCCAACTTGGCTCGACCCGGACCCCCACCACCTTCGAAAGCACCTTTGCCGCTCCCACCCAGAACCCCTGTAGTGCCGGACATGACCAAAACATGTGGGTGTGGTTTGCTGGGCTTCTCGAGCATCTCCCACACCTATCCTCTACCCCGAAAAATTTACTGAGCCGTGCTCCGGTCATATGCGCCCTGTGTAAAACCTTGAATTGTATCAGGCTTAGCCTGGCGCACGAGGACGACGAGTTTACCCTACGTAGGGCATCAGCCCACAGCCCCTCCTCAATCCCTTCCCCCAGCTCTTCTTCCCATTTCCCCTTCAGCTCATCCACCATGATCTCCCCCTCGTCCCTCATTTCCCTGTATATATCCGACACCCTACCATCCCCCACCCATGTCCCTGAGATCACTCTATCCTAAACCTCCTGCGTCGGGATCTGCGGGAATTCCCTCACCTGTTGCCTCGCGAAAGCCCTCAGTTGCATGTACCGAAATGCATTCCCTTGGAGCAACCCACATTTTTCCGTCAGCGCTCCCAGACTCGCAAACGTCCCGTCTACGAACAGATCTCTCAGTTGCACAACCCCAGCTCTTTGCCATGCTCCAAATCCCCCATCCATTCTCCCCGGGACAAACCTATGGTTATTTCTTATCAGGGACCGCACCGAGGCTCCCGTCCTTCCCCTATGTCGTCTCCACTGCCCCCAAATTTTTAGTGTTGCCACCACCACTGGACTGGTGGTGTATTTCTTCGGGGAGAACGGCAACGGCGCCGTCACCATTGCTTGTAGGCTGGTTCCCTTGCAGGACGCCATCTCCAATCCCTCCCCTTCTCCCATCCACTTACACACCATTGAGATATTGGCGGCCCAGTAGTATTCACTTAGGCTCGGTAGTGCCAGCCCCCCCCCCCCTATCCCTGCTACGCTGCAAGAACCCCCTCCTTACTCTCGGGGTCTTCCCGGCCCACACAAAACTCATGACACTTTTCTCAATTCTCTTGAAAAAAGCCTTCGTGACCATCACCGGAAGGCACTGAAACACAATAAGGAATCTCGGGAGGACTACCATTTTAACCGCCTGCACCCTACCCACCAGTGACAGGGGCACCATGTCCCATCTCTTAAAATCCTCCTCCATCTGTTCCACCAATCTTGTTAGATTAAGCCGGTCTAAGGTTCCCCAACTCCTGGCTATCTGAATCCCTAAGTACCGGAAATCTCTTGTCACCTTTCTCAGCGGTAAGTCATCTATTCCCCTGCTCTGCTCCCCCGGATGCACCACAAACAGCTCACTCTTACCCACATTCAATTTGTACCCCGAAAATTCCCCAAACTCCCTGAGTATCTCCATTATCTCAGGCATCCCCTCCACTGGGTCCGCAACATACAGCAATAATTCATCTGCATACATAGAACATAGAAAATACAGCACAGAACAGGCCCTTCGGCCCACGATGTTGTGCCGAACCTTTGTCCTAGATCAATCATAGATTATCATTGAATTTACAGTGCAGAAGGAGGCCATTCGGCCCTTTGAGTCTGCACCGGCTCCTGGAAAGAGTACCCTACCCAAACTCAACACCTCCACCCAACACCCCCGGTGTTCTTCTCCTCCCCTGAGCACTCCCCGGAGCCCCTCAGTGCTATGGCCAGGGGCTCAATCGCCAATGCAAACAGTAACGGAGACAGGGGACACCCCTGCCTTGTCCCTCTATGAAGACGGAAGTAATCAGACCTCTGTCTGTTCATGACCATGCTCACCACCGGGGCCCTATACAGCAGCTGTACCCATCCGATATACCCTTCTCCAAAACCAAATCTCCTCAGCACCTCCCACAGATAATCCCACTCCACTCTGTCGAATGCTTTCTCGGCGTCCATCGCCACCACTATCTCCGCCTCCCCCTCTGGTGGGGGCATCATCATTACACCTAGCAACCTCCATATGTTCGTGTTCAGCTGTCTCCCCTTAACGAACCCAGTTTGATCCTCGTGGACCACCCCGGGGACACAGTCCTCTATCCTCGTCGCCATCACCTTGGCCAAGAGCTTAGCATCTACATTTAAAAGGGAAATGGGCCTGTAGGACCCACACTGCAGCGGGTCTTTTTCCTTCTTCAAAAGGAGCGATATCGTTGCCTCCGACGTAGTCGGGGGCAGCTGCCCCCTTTCCTTAGCCTCATTAAAGGTTCTCGTCAGAAGCGGGGCCAGTAAGTCCAGATACTTCCTATAAAATTCCACCGGGAATCCGTCCGGTCCCGGGGCCTTCCCCGCCTGCATGCTCCCAATCCCTTTTACCACCTCCTCCATCTCAATCTGTGCTCCCAGTCCCGCCCTCTCCTGCTCCTCCACCTGAGGGAATTCCAGCTGATCCAAGAAACACATCATTCCCTCCTTCCCTTCCGGGGGCTGAGCCTTATATAACCTCTCATAAAATGCCTTGAACACCCCGTTCACTCTCTCCGCTCCCCGTTCCATCTCTCCCTCCTCATCTCTCACCCCACCTATCTCCCTCGCTGCTCCCCTCTTCCTCAATTGGTGGGCCAGTAGCCGACTCGCCTTCTCTCCATACTCATACTGTACACCCTGTGCCCTCCTCCACTGTGCCTCCGCCTTAACCCGTGGTCAGCAGGTCAAACTCCACATGTAGCCTTTGTCTTTCCCTGTACAGTCCCTCCTCCGGTGCCTCCGCATATTGCCTGTCCACCCTCAAAAGTTCTTTCAGCAATCGCTCCCTTTCTTTACCCTCTTGTTTCCCTTTATGTGCCCTTATGGATATCAGTTCCCTTCTAACCACCGCCTTCAACGCCTCCCAGACCACTCCCACCTGAACCTCTCCATTGTCATTAAGCTCCAAGTACCTTTCGATGCACCCCCTCACCCTTAAACATACCCCCTCATCCGCCAATAAGCCCATATCCATTCTCCAGAGTGGGTGCTGTTCTTTTTCCTCTCCTACCTCCAGGTCTACCCAATGTGCAGCGTGGTCCGAAATAGCTATGGCCGTATATTCCGTCCCTGTCACCTTCGGAATCAGTGCTCTTCCCAAGACAAAAAAGTCTATCCGTGAATATACTTTGTGGACATGGGAGAAAAATGAGAACTCCTTACTCCTAGGCCTAATAAATCTCCAGGGGTCTACCCCTCCCATCTGCTCCATGAAGTCCTTGAGCACCCTGGCCGCTGCTGGCCTCCTCCCGGTCCTGGACCTCGATCGGTCCAGCCCTGGATCAAGCACCGTATTGAAATCTCCCCCCATTACCAACTTTCCCGCCTCCAGGTCCGGTATACGTCCCAACATACGCCTCATAAAATTTGCATCATCCCAGTTCGGGGCATATACGTTCACCAGAACCACCGCCTCCCCTTGCAATCTGCCACTCACCATCACATATCTACCCCCACTATCCGCCACTATGGTCTTTGCCTCAAACAGTACCCGTTTCCCCACTAAGATAGCCACCCCCTTGTTCTTCGCATCCAAACCCGAATGAAACACCTGCCCCACCCATCCTTGACGTAGTCTGACCTGGTCTATCAGTTTCAGGTGCGTCTCCTGCAACATAACCACATCTGCCTTTAATTTCTTTAGGTGTGCGAATACCCATGCCCTTTTAATCGGCCCGTTCAGCCCTTTCACGTTCCACGTGATCAGCCGGGTTGGGGGGCTCTTTAACCCCCCCTTGTCGACTAGCCATCCCCTTTTTTAACCCAGCTCCTCACCCGGTTCCCACGTATCCGTGTATCCCCCCGACGGCGCCCTCCCGCCTCGACCACCCCATCCCATAACAGCTCCCCCTTCTCCTTAGCAGCAGCAACCCAGTTAACCCCCCCTCTCCCCCCCCTCCGCTAGATCCCTTCCTAGCGTAGTTGCACCCCCCATGTTGCTCCCAGAAGTCAGCGAACTCTGGCTGACCTCGGCTTCCCCCCTTGTCCTCGGCTCCCACTGTGCGAGGCCCCCTCCTTCCTGCGTCCCTGTTCCCGCCATAATTACCATAGCGCGGGAACAAAGCCCACGTTTCCCACTCGGCCCCGCCCCTAATGACCGGCACCCACAGTTCCTCAGACTCCCCCACCCCCCTAACATGGGGAAGAGAGAAAAGTTACAGGATCGCAAGATTAACAAACTGAAAAATCATTCCCCCCCCACCCCTTTTTTCCTCGCTCCACATAATCACCCCACCACTTTGTCCCAAAAGTTCTTTCTCTCGCCAGACTATTCCAGCTTCTCGTCCACAATGAATGTCCACGCCTCTTCTGCCGTCTCAAAGTAGTGGTGCTTCCCTTGGTGTGTGACCCACAATCTCGCCGGTTGTAACATTCCAAACTGGATCTTCTTTTTGTGAAGCATTGCCTTAGCCCGATTAAAACTTGCCCTCCTTCTCGCCACCTCCGCACTCCAATCCTGGTATACGCGGATCACCGCGTTCTCCCACCTGCAGCTCCGAGTTTTCTTCGCCCATCTTAGGACCATCTCTCTGTCATTATAGCGGTGAAACCTCACCACTATGGCTAGAGGTATTTCTCCTGCCCTTGGTCTTCGCGCCATAACTCGATAAGGTCCCTCCACCTCCAAAGGGCCCGTCGGGGCCTCCGATCCCATTAGCGAGTGAAGCATCGTGCTCACATATGTCCCGACGTCCGCCCCTTCTACGCCTTCGGGAAGACCCAGAACCCTTAAATTCTTCCTCCTCGAATTATTCTCCAGTACTTCCAGCCTTTCCACACACCTTTTGTGCTGCGCCTCGTGCGTCTCTGTCTTCACCACCAGGCCTTGAATTTCATCTTCGTTTTCAGCAGCCTTTGCCTTCACGACCCGAAGCTCCTGCTCTTGGGTCTTCTGCTCCTCCTTTAGCCCTTCAATCGCCTGTAATATCGGGGCCAACAACTCCTTCTTCAATTCCTTTTTCAGCTCTTCCACACACAACAAACGGCCACCTTCCGACGCCATCTTGCTTTGAGCTTGCCTTCCTTGCCGCTGCTCCAGAGGATCCTCCGCAATCCGGCTGCTATCCTCTCCTTTATCCATGCGTGTCCGGGGGGATTCCCTTCTAGTTTACCGCACAGTGTTTTTGGCCGTTTAAATTGCCGTTGGGGCTCCTATTAAGAGCCCAAAAGTCCGTTCCACTGGGAGCTGCCGAAACGTGCGACTTAGCTGGTCATCGCCGCACCCGGAAGTCCTGCCTGTCAATTTCTAGCTGACCACCTCAAAATCACTCAACTGTGAAGGGAAGTGATTGGAAAGCACTTGATTCTGTTTGAAGTGATCCACGAATGGTCAATCAAAGCTTGATGTTTATAAACATTGGGTGAGTTTCACAGCTGAAGTGCAGCACAGTGGCTAGCACTGCATCCTCACTGCACTGAGGATCCAGGTTCGATCCTGGCCCTGGATCACTGTCCATGTGGCATTTGCACATTCTCCCCATGTCTGCGTGGGTCTCACCCCCACAACACAAAGATGTGCAGGGTAGGTAGACTGGCCACGCTAAATTGCCTCTTAATTGGAAAAAATAATAATTGGATACTCTAAATTTCAAAAAACAGTTTTGGGGCAGCACGGTGGCACAGTGGATAACACAGCTGCATTACGGCGCCGAGGTCCCAGGTTCGATCCTGGCCCGTCACAGTCCGTGTGGAGTTTGCACAGTCTCCCTGTGTTTACATGGGTTTCGCCCCCACAACCCAAAGATGTACAGGGTAGATAGATTAGCCACGCTAAATTCCCCTCAATTGGAAAAAATTAATTGGGTACTCTAAAAAAAATTTTTAAGTTTCACAGCTAAGTACTTCAGAGTTACTCAACCGAGCCCCCACCATCCAGAGAGTCAGTGAAAGGAGGTCTGGAGCTCTCTGGGCCTTCAGGGGAGGGCGGCCCAGTCAGAAAGGGGATTCAGATGACAGTGTTCCACCTCTCTCTCTCCCCCCCCCCCCCCCCCCCCCCCCCGCCCTCACCACCTCCCATCTCGAGAAATGGCTTTTAGTAATTTTTCCTATTTCCACCCCCGATCTGTCATTCGCCCGTGGCCAGATATTGGGCCCCCCCCCACCCCCACATCTTGGGGATTGGGGGGGGGGGGGGCGTAAGAGTTCTGGCCTATATCTTTGTCCAAGCATTTGGTCATCTGACCTAATATCGGTTCTGTGAGCCGGTGTCAATAAGATACCAGTGAAGCGCCTTTGGGACGTTTTAATACAGGAAAGGCCGCCAGTTGTTGTTCAGGGCCTGGAGCTGGACAATTAACATTGTGCGGCCCAGAACCGTCGGCAAGCTCTTCCAACAACAAAAAATACAATTTGGGAAAATGGGCTTCAAAAAGGCGACTGTACAAAAACAATGAGCAGGAAAAGACAAACTGGGCCATCACATCTACCTCATACGCCCAATTATACAGTTAGAGACTTCCTACCCCACCCCCTCACTCCACCCACTTCCAGTCATGCCCTCTCCTCGGGGGGGGGGTCAAAAAATAGCATGTGGGGTTGGGAATCTACTTAATCCCTCTCTGGAGGGCAAGTATTAAAAGTTATTTTTTTCAAATTTAGTTGGGTGGAAGGGAAGAAAAAGGGGAAATGTGTCAAAACATTACAATTCTTTTGAACAGATTTTTAAATGATCAGTTTTTTTTCTGGAATTGGCGCAATCAATTCTACAGGTAACCAGGAAAGGGAAAGGGAAAGGCGGTTTCTATTTTCAGTTGTTCAGTCTAGAGAGATGTGTTTTGGCAGACTGGTAATTGAAAGCACGAGGATATCATCCTTTAACTCAGACTTCTGTCCTCACACATAAAAAATAGTTAGATAAAAACCACTGGGAAAAAGGAGGATTAAGCTTCCTGAATTCCCTGAAGAGCTGCCACTTCCCCGTGCAGCAATCAGATGGATCATTCTCTGCACATTGTTTCAGCAGACAAAAAAAAAAGTGTTTTCTTTTCACAATGCCATCATTTTATGTCTATTGTACATTTACTGTCACTCCCGAGTAAGTTTGGGTCAATGTCTTGAAAGCAGGGCGTCGCCTCAGTCTGAAAGCCTTTTGTAGGGCTGGAAGTCGCCTCGTCCAGACTCAAAACGTTAACTCCCTTCTCTCTCCACCTGTCAGACCTGCTGAGATCATCCAGTATTTTCTGTTTTTGATTCAGATTCCAGCATGCTTTTGTCTGTCCATTGTACTGCCAGTACCCAAAATCAACCAGGAGCCATTTCTTGTAACAATTGTGAGAGCTGAAGATCACGGTCCTCTTGGGAGTTGGAAGCTATTGCTCTTGTCTGGGATATGATCACTCGCTGTAATGTTACCACAATTCCTGACAATACATGATTTTCCTCATTGTGAAGTTCTGTACCTTGGGATTTTGGTGCGGGGGAGCTTTATATAATAATAATAATAATCTTTACTATCACAAGTAGGCTTACATTGACACTGCAATGAAGTTACTGTGAAAATCCCCTAGTCACCACATTCCAGCACCTGTTCGGGTACACTGGGGGAGAATTCAGAATATCCAATTCACCTAACAAGCACGTCTTTTGGGACTTGGAGGAAACCGGAGCTCCCGGAGGAAACCCACGCAGGCACAGGGAGAACGTGCAGACCCCGCACAGACAGTGACACAAGCCGGGAATCGAATCTGGGATCCTGGAGCTGTGAAGCAACAGTGCTACCGTGCTGCCCACAGGCATTATATTTAGGCATTAGTGCCATTCAATCCTCAACAAGTTCCAGCACCATGAGAAGTAAAGCTCCCTCACATTACTCTGATCAAAACTTGTGAGATTCATTTTTACCATGATATAAAAAGCACCTATCACTCATAAGGAATGGCATAAACACATTTGGGTTTATTTTATTGAGACTAGGCACATAGGAACATTCATACAGGAGGTATAAAGCCTGAAGAAATCAGAGCTGCAGAGTTGTGTGCTCTGCTGAAAAAGCAAAAGTGAAATTAAAACGGGAACACCTGACACACTTCCTTTCCAATGATGTCATGCTACAATCCTTTAAAAGGTGTAGCCACCTAAATTGGCCAACTCCCGATTTAAAATGGCGAACGGCAAAAGCTAATGGGGCAGCACGGTAGCATAGCGGTTAGCGCAATTGCTTCACAGCTCCAGGGTCCCAGGTTCGATTCCCGGCTGGGTCACTGTCTGTGCGGAGTCTGCACGTTCTCCCAGTGTGTGCGTGGGTTTCCTCCGGGTGCTCCGGTTTCCTCCCACAGTCCAAAGATGTGCAGGTTAGGTGGATTGGCCATGCTAAATTGCCCTTAGTGTCCAAAATTGCCCTTAGCGTTGGTTGAGTGGGGTTACTGGGTTATGGGGATAGGGTGGTGTGGGATTGGGTAGGGTGCTCTTTCCAAGAGCCGGTGCAGACTCGATGGGCCGAATGGCCTCCTTCTGCACTGTAAATTCTGTAAATTCTATGAACGTCAGCCAACATAGACGGAAACCAGCAGCTGCAGGTTTGCTGTGTATTTACCTCTGCAAAGGCCAGACAACATCGATACCAGCGACCATCAGCATAACAATGTAGCAGCCATCTGCATATTGATGAGCAATCCCCGGGAACAATAAGTAACATTTTGGACACACAAAGCAAAGCCAGACTCCTCAGCGCCAGCAGGAGCCAACACAAAGGAGGTGAACGAGCACCTCAAGACCGCCCATCGATCAGGGAACCGCTCCAGTCTTGGAGAAATCGAACCAAGCGATTGGGACAAAGTCCAATCACTTGGGACCAGGTACAGGGTCTGCCCCGAAAGGCAGGAAGCCCCTTGGGACTATAAGAGTTAAGAGTTAAGCCCCAAGTTCAAATGCGCTCTCTTCAGCCCTCTTCACCTCTTCGTCCTGCCCGGGTCACCCAGCAACATGAACCAACATTGACCATGACCGGTGCAGTGACCACCGAACAAAGTAAGTCTTAATTCAATGCTCGCTATGAGATAGGCGCTCCTAGCTACCAATCCGTACCAACTTCGAATCCCGCAGACTCAGAACCCGAACGAAAGGCCATTTGCTCCCCTGACCTGGTGGGCCAGTCCGAAGTTAAGTATAGGCCTGTTAGTTGTAGAAGTAGCTTAGACGTAGCATTTGTGCATAAGTAGCGATTACTGTGTACAATAAATGTGCTTTGATTTGAATCTTACTAATCGGTGTATTGGGCCATTGATCATTACTCGGACTTGAATCTCGTGGCGGTATCATAAAGATACCTGGCGACTCGAGAGAAAAGGTAATAAAACAGAGCAATTGAACCAAGGAGAAAGTTAGCAACAAAGGCATATTACAAGAAGCTGAGCACTCACTCCGCATTTCCCAACCATCCTTAAAAGGGGTGTTTGATCGAGGTTGTCAATTCAGTGTTAGGTTCAGGCGGTTTTAGCTACACCCACTAAAAATCGGCATCATTCTGCCTGCGAAAGTATTGATTTCCCAAGGGGGCCATAGGCTTGCACTATCCACCAGTCCCTAATCAGGATCTGAACCTTGGCATTACAACTAAAAGACCAATGGCTAACCCAGTGTAGTACAATTGAGTCACAATTTCAAAAAATGTAGGAGTGATGAGTCAGGGCAATAAATGCACATGTGTCCACATTACCAGATATATAAATCAACAGTTCACGGCTTCATACACCCTACAATCCTAAATGTATTGCTTAATTTACAACTGAAGCTGTTTTTTCTCCCTAGGCAGGTGAATGTACAATTTCTACTATTTATCACAGAACGAGAGAGTTTACTGCCCAAGTAACTCATTGATAACAAATTGTTCGTAACAAATACTGTTTAATGCAATTATACCATGCCTGATCGAAGGTGGAAGTGACTAAATCAACTCAGATTACCATGACGTTATCTGTAACCAATTTATCAATTGAGCAAGAATAAACCAGGGGACAGGAACAGAAAATTCAGGACAGTAGTTTCTGCCTTGCGGCATCATTAATAGAGATCACAATATAACAGAGGCTGAACTATGGGCAGTAGCCTCTGAATCATGTCAACAATTGTAAACACATAGAAACAAGAGAGAGCGCATTTGGTCCCTTGAGTCAGCAAGAGTAGAAAACAACTAGAATGAAAACACCTATAGAACGAACATCAATAGAAGCACTTTCCCAACTTGGGTAATGCAACCAGAGTGCAAAATAATTCATATAGCAAGAAAGGCCACATGGTTTTCAATGGATCATGGGCAACACTATATTTTTAGTTGGTGGTATTTGGACTGTAGTTTGCCACCAGGTATAATATTTATTTAAATCGAATAATTTGGGTAAAATGGACCAAGATACAGACAGGAAAGTTGGAGAGAGTAACTGGTAAAGAAGATAAAGAAAATAGAAAGTCCATAGATGCTGGGAGACTATCAGTGCCAACCAGATTGTACCTTTCGTTAACGGACTGGCAACAAACAAGAAGCCTTTTCACTGCAAAGGCACAAAAAATAACTTAATTTCTCACATGCATACCTCCGAATACAGTCCTTCCTATTACTGGATGGAGTGCAGTACTGAAAGAGTGCAGCTCTGTCAGAGGTGCTATCTTTCAGGTAAGATGTTAAGCTGAGGCTCATCTGCCCTTTGAGATGAACGTAAAAATTGATAACGCAAACTAGAATTGCATTTGTATTCGCTGGACCCCAGAAGGTTATGGGTGGCTTGATCAAAGTTTTCAAGATGTTAAGAGGAAGTGAGAGCATAGACAGGGTGAATTTGTTTCTGCTAGTTGTGCAAATCTAGGACCAACGGACACACTCTAAAAATTGAAACAGGGTTCCGGTTGCGGCGATGCGGAGCTAAGTCGCACATTTCGGCAGCTCCCCCTTTAACGGACTTTTGGGCTCTCCAGAGGAGCCCCAACGGAAATGTTTTGATTGAATCCCGTGTGGGAAGGTGAAGTAAGGTCCCCCTTTACATCGTATGGTGGGGATTAGCGGTGGAGCGACGGAGAAAGAGGCTTTGGAGCAGCGGCAAAAACGAGGGGGAAAAAACCAAGATGGCGGAGGATGGAGATCGAGCAGCATTGGGGCGGACCAGCAGGAGTTCCTCAGGCGCTGTGTGGAGGAGCTTAAAAAGGAGGTGCTGGCGCCAATGCTGTTGGCGATCGAGGGGCTGAAGGCCCAGGTGGTGGAGCTCCGTGAGGTGAGGGATAAAACTAATGAGAACGAGGACGAGATCCTGGGCCTGGCGGTAAAGATGGAGGCACACGAGGCGGTGCACAAGAGGTGGGCCGACAGACCAGAGGTCCTGGAGAACAGGTCGAGGAGGAAGAATCTCCGGATTCTGGGTCTCCCCGAAGGAGTGGAGGGGGCTGATGCCGGGGCGTATGTGAGCACGATGCTCCATTCACTGATGGGTGCGGAGGTCTCTCCGAGCCCCCTGGAGCTAGAAGGAGCTCACCAGGTCCTGGCGGGGAGGCCCAAGGCTGGTGAGCCGCCAAGGGCGATAGTGGCGAGGTTCCATCGCTTCGTGGACAAAGAGAGTGTCCTGAGATGAGCCAAGAAGGTGCGGAGCAGTAGATGGGAGAAGGCGGTGATCCGAGTCTACCAGGACTGGAGTGCTGAGGTGGCAAAGAGGAGAGCGGGCTTCAACCGGGCCAAGGCGGTGCTGCATAAAAAAAAAAAAGAGTGAGATTCGGAATGCTGCAGCCTGCACGACTGTGGGTCACTTATCAGGACCGACACCACTATTTCGAAACGCCAGAAGAGGCTTGGACCTTTATCCAAACCAAAAAATTGGACTCGAACTGAGGGGCTGTGGTTGTGGGGGAGATGTTGACTGTATATAGGGTTGTAAATATAGGTAAAGAATGTTTCACGTGTGGGATGATGGATGGGGATGGGGGAAATAGTTATTTTTTCTTTTGATGAGATAATGGGGAATGTGGGCATCGGTGCTGGAGGGAGGTGAGACTCGGGGATGGGGGAACTGGGATAAGGCCGCGACAGGAGCTGCCAGGGGGCGGGGCTGGCTCAGGAAAGCTCGGGCTTTTTCCCGCGCTGAGGGGGGGTTTGGAGGAACGCGAGGAGGAGAGATTCCCACACGGGGAGATAAACGGGAAGGCGGGGGAAGCCGGGGTCAGCAGAAGTCAGCTGACTCATAGAAGTAGTATGGCGGGAGCAAAAGAACTAGATGCAGATCTAGCGGGGAGGGGGGGATAATAGGGTTGCTGCTGCACTGGCCGACGGGGAACTGAAAATGGAAGAGGTGGTCGGGGCGGGGGTTCCCCATCTGGGGGACTGGAGGGTGCGGGAGACGCGGGCACGGGACTGGCCTAAGATAGGAGATGGCTAGTCGGCGGGGGGCGGGGGAGGGGGGAGGAACCTCCCAATCCGGCTGATCACGTGGAATGTGAGAGGCCTAAATGGGCGGTTAAGAGGGCCCGAGTGTTCGCGCACTTAAAGGGACTGAAGGCAGACGTGGTCATGCTTCAGGAGACACATCTGAAGGTGGCAGATCAGGTCAGGTGAAGGAAGGGATGGGTAGGACAGGTGTTCCATTCGGGGCTGGATGCGAAGAATAGAGGGGTGGCAATACTGGTGGGGAAGCGGGTGTTGTTTGAGGCCAAGAACCTAGTAGCGGACAATGGAGGCCGATACGTGATGGTGAGCGGTAGGTTGCAGGGGACGGGGGTAGTATTGGTAAATGTATACGCCCCGAACTGGGACGATGCTGGATTCATGAAACGGATGTTGGGGCGTATTCCGGACTTGGAGGTAGGGAGCTTGATAATGGGTGGGGATTTCAACACGGTGTTGGACCCAGCATTAGATCGTTTCAGATCTAGGACGGGGAAGAGGCCGGCTGCGGCCAAGTTGCTCAGGGGGTTTATGGATCAGATGGGGGGAGTAGATCCGTGGAGATTTGCCAGGCCTTTGGCCAGAGAATTTTCTTTTTTCTCCCATGTACACAAGGCCTACTCCAGGATAGATTTTTTTGTTCTGGGCAGGGCATTGATCCCGAAAGTGGAGGGAACGGAGTATTCGGCCATAGCCATTTCAGACCACGCCCCGCATTGGGTGGAGCTAGAGCTGGAGGAGGAGAGGGACCAACGCCCGTTGTGGCAGTTGGATGTGGGACTGCTGGCGGACGAGGAAGTGTGTGGGAGGGTGCAGGGGTCCATCGAAAGATATCTGGAGGCCAACGACAACGGGGAGGTGCAGGTGGGAGGAGTATGGAAGGCACTGAAGGCGGTGGTCAGGGGAGAGTTAATCTCCATCAGGGCTTATAGGGAGAAGAGAGAGGGCAGGGAGAGGGAGAGGTTAGTGGGAGAGATTTTAAGGGTGGACAGGAGATATGCAGAGGCCCCTGATGAGGGGCTACTCAGGGAGAGACGAAGTCTCCAGACGGAGTTCGACCTGTTGACCACGGGGAAGGCAGAGGCACAGTGGAGAAAGGCACAGGGGGCGATGTATGAATATGGGGAGAAGGCGAGCCGGATGCTGGCACATCAGCTCCGTAACAGGATGGCAGCGAGGGAAAAAGGTGGAGTCAAAGATGGCAGGGGAACTACGGTGCGGAGTGCGGTGAAAGTGAATGAGGCATTCAAGGCCTTTTACGAGGAGCTGTATAGGTCCCAGCCCCCATGGGGAAAAGAGGGGATGGGACGATTCTTGGAGCAACTGAGGTTCCCGAGGGTGGAGGAGCGGGAGGTGGCTGGTTTGGGGGCGCCAATTGGGGTGGAGGAGCTGGTTAAAGGACTGGGGAGCATGTAGGCAGGGAAGGCCCCGGGGCCGGATAGGTTCCCGGTGGAGTTCTATAGGAAGTATGTAGACCTGTTAGCCCCGTTGCTGGTAAGGACCTTCAATGAAGCAAGGGGGGGGGGGGGGGGGGGGGGGGGGGGGGGACCCTGCCCCCGACAAAGTTGCTGGCAAAAATGTTGGGTACGAGGATTGAGGACTGTGTCCCAGGGGTGATTCACGAGGACCAGACGGGATTCGTAAAGGGTAGGCAGCTAAATACCAATGTGCGAAGGCTCCTAAATGTGATAATGATGCCATCGGTGGAGGGAGAGGCGGAGATAGTGGCAGCTATGGACGCGGAGAAGGCCTTTGACCGAGTGGAGTGGGAGTATCTCTGGGAAGTGTTGCGGAGGTTTGGGTTTGGAGAGGGGTTTATCAGTTGGGTTAAACTCCTATATAGAGCCCTGGTGGCGAGTGTGGTTACGAATCGGCGGAGGTCGGACTATTTTTAGCTGTATCGAGGGACGAGGCAGGGGTGCCCCCTGTCCCCCTTGTTGTTTGCACTAGCAATTGAACCTTTGGCCATGACATTAAGGGAGTCTGGGAAATGGAGAGGGGTGGTCCGAGGGGGAGAGGAGCATCGAGTGTCGCTGTATGCAGACGACCTGCTGCTGTATGTGGCGGACCCAGTGGAGGGGATGGTGGAGGTCATGCAGATCCTAAGGGAGTTTGGGGACTTCTCGGGCTATAAGCTCAATGTAGGGAAGAGCGAGCTCTTTGTGGTGCATCCGGGGGATCAGGGAAGAGGGATAGACGACCTACCGCTGAGGAGGGCGGATAGGAGCTTTCGATACTTGGGGATCCAGGTAGCTAGGAGCTGGGGGGCCCTGCACAAACTTAACCTGACGAGGCTGGTGGAGCAGATGGAGGAGGACTTTAAACGGTGGGACATGTTGCCGCTCTCGCTGGCGGGCAGAGTACAGTCGATTAAAATGGTGGTCCTTCCGAGGTTTCTTTTTGTATTTCAATGCCTTCCAATTGTGATCACCAAGGCCTTTTTTAAGAGGGTAGGCAGGAGCATTATGGGCTTTGTGTGGGCGAGTAAGACCCCGAGGGTAAGGATGGGGTTCCTGGGGCGAAGTAGGGACAGAGGAGGGCTACTATTGGGCAGCCAACGTGGAGATGATCCGTAAGTGGGGGATGGAGGGAGAGGGGGCGGCATGGAAGAGGTTGGAGATGGCGTCCTGCAAAGGAACGAGCCTGGGGGCGCTGGTGACGGCACCGCTGCCGCTCTCGCCGACAAGGTACACCACGAGCCCGGTGGTGGCGGCATCGCTAAAGATCTGGGGGCAGTGGAGACGACACAGGGGTGCGATGGGAGCCTCGGTGTGGTCCCCGATCAGAGACAACCATCGGTTTGTCCCGGGAAGGATGGACGGGGGGTTTCAGAGAGGCATAGGGCAGGGATTAAAAGAATGGGGGACCTGTTCATTGATGGGACGTTTGCGGGCTTAGGGGCGCTGGAGGAGAAGTTTGGGCTACCCCCGGGAAACACTTTCAGGTACATGCAAGTAAGGGCGTTTGTGAGGCAGCAGGTGAGGGAATTCCCGCTGCTCCCGGCACAGGGGATTCAAGACAGGGTGATTTCAGGCGTATGGGTCGGAGAGGGCAAGGTGTCGGCGATATACCAGGAGATGAAAGAGGGGGAGGCTTTGGTAGAGGAGCTGAAGGGTAAATGGGAAGAGGAGCTAGGGGAGGAGATTGAGGAGGGGCTGTGGGCTGATGCCCTAAGTCGGGTTAATTCCTCTTCCTCGTGTGCCAGGTTCAGCCTGATACAGTTCACAGAGCGCACATGACGGGGGCGAGGCTGAGTAGGTTCTTTGGGGTGGAGGACAGATGTGGGAGGTACTCAGGAAACCTGGCGAACCATGTCCATATGTTTTGGTCATGCCCGGCACTGGAGGGGATTTGCGAGAACAGTATCTAAGGTGGTGAAAGTCCGGGTCAAGCCAAGCTGGGGGCTAGCAATATTTGGAGTAGCGGACGAGCCGGGAGCGCAGGAGGCGAAAGAGGCCGGCATTCTGGCCTTTGCGTCCCTAGTAGCCCGGCGAAGGATCTTGTTAATGTGGAAAGAGGCGAAGCCCCCCAGCGTGGAAGCCTGGATAAATTATATGGCACGGTTTATCAAGTTGGAGAGGATAAAGTTTGCCTTGAGAGGGTCTGCGCAGGGGTTCTACAGGCGGTGGCAACCGTTCCTAGACTATCTCGCGGAGCGTTAGATGAAGATCGGACAGCAGCAGCAGCAATCCAGCGGGGGATGGGGGGGAAGGGGGGGATAGGAAAGGAGGGAGGGAGGGGGAAGGTTTTTTTTTCTGGGGGGCATTTGAGCAAGAAAATACATGAATGATCCGGAGGACTGAAATGTACGGGAGGAATCCAATGTACAAAGTTCTGTATCATATTGACTGCCAAGTTCATGTCTTGCTACGCAAACTTTCTTTCTTTTGTGTTACGGGGAGGGGGGGGGGTAAGGTTGAAAATTTTGTTGAAAAATTCTTAATAGAAATATATATATATTTTTTAATTGAAACAGCTTTCAGGAAAAAAGTTCTGGAAGACACATCTTCATTAGCGAAGGATAGCCAAAAATAACTAATATCTGATTGATGGGCAAACCGCCTCAAGGGGTCAAATTAAATACTCATGTCCCCATGTAAAAGATCCCATCGCATGATTGCAAAAAGGGAGCATGAAGACAAAAGCAAGTTTCTGCAGATGCTGGAATCTGAAACGCAAACAGAGAATACTGGACAATCGCAGCAGGTCTGACAGCAGAGAGAGAAGGGAGCTAATGTTTGGAGTCACCCAACTCCCCCTGCCCACAATAGTACAAATCTGACCCTACCTCCAGTTCTCTCCAGCTTTGACAAAGAGTCATCCAGACTTGAAACGTTAGCTTCCTTCTCTCTCCATAGATGCTGCCAGACCTGCTGTGATTGTCCAGTATTTTCTGTTTTTTTTGTTACATAAAGAAGCAGGGGTCCTGGTCAATGTTCACCCCTCAATCAAAAGCACTAAAACAAAATTGGTTGTCCGGCATTTAATTCGCTGCTGTTTGTGAGGCCTTGCTGGGCGCAAATCACCATGCATGAATTGTGGCAGCCAATGGTGACTACACTTCATTAACTGTGAAGTACTTTCGAGATCTCCTTGAATTGTACGAGACGTGGGCTGAAATTCTCCGTCCGTTTACGCCAGCGGGATTCTCCGGTCCCGCTGCAGTGAATGGTGTAACGGCTGGGCGCCAAATTCTCTGTTCTCACTGGCAGCGGTGGCAGGCAAATTCGGATCGGAGAATGGTGTAAACACACATTCTGCAAAGCTTTGGCAGCAGCTCTCACTGAATCACAGAATTGTTACAGCACAGGAGGAGGCCGTTTGGCCCACTGTGCCGATGCTGGCTTTCTCAATACGCAATTCATTTAGTTCCACTCCCCTGCCTTCTTCCCATCACTTCAGGGCTTGAAGGTAAATGAAGCTGGAAAGGCAGAAAATTAGAGCTGAAAGTTCAACTTTAAACAAATGCCTGATTTTTTTTAACGAAACGGGTGCGCTGATTTGGAATCCAGGGAACTCTTCTTGTAAAGTACAAATGAGCTGTGAACCCAACCCCATCCTGTCTCAGTACCCCAGAATGGCTAATCCGACTCAAACTTGGGATCAACAATACTCCTTCCCAGGGCAGCACAGTGGCGCAGTGGTTAGCATTGCTGCCTCACGGCACCGAGGTCCCAGGTTCGATCCCGGCTCTGAATCATTGTCCGTGTGGAGTTTGCACATTCTCCCCGTGTTTGCTTCGGTTTCACCCCCACATCCCAAAGATGTGCAGGGTAGGTGGATCGGCCGCACTAAATTGCCTCTTAATTGGAAAAAATGAATTGGGTACTTTAAATTTATTTTTTAAAAAGGAAGAAAAAATAATACTCCTTCCCAGTCCGAATAGTCAACAGCACACCATTAATGCAGCAAGTCAAGATTCAGCGTTACTTCCAATGTACAATTCCAGTTTATCACAATCGCTTCCCCTGGTTGACATACATTGCCAAATGTCACTGCGTACTGCTGCTTCCTGCCTCAGACTAACTACGTCAATATGGTGGCCAGGCTGTGGACCTTCAACCAAATAAAAACAAAATGCAAATCGCCCTGAAGTCAATGTGCTGAACAAAAAAAAACAAGGTGATGATGATTCTTTAGTGACTGAGGGTCTACAAAAGGGAGGATTTCTATCGTAGGACGTGACGTGTTCAACAACATGAGATCCATGCAATGGAGCATGGTGGAGGAGAAATGAATTCGTGAATTAAAAAGACCAAGCACTAAGGCACTCTCCTATTATAGCATACCTCTGTTTTCACCACAGGAGTTAAACAGGTCACAGCAGTACCTCCCCATTAAATAGCTATAAAATATATTGATATAATAGACATGAATAGATATAAAATATACACAAGAGTGTTGCCACGCCAGACATTGCAGTGCACTTTGCAGCTATTTTTACGGTCACTGCAGTCCAACAATGTATTACCCATTTGAAATCGAGCTCCCGGATTTCAGCACACCGTGACACTCAACACAATCACAATCATGGGGCTTGGTTTATGCAGTTCAGCAATGCAGCAGTGTTAACGGAGGTCATTAGAAAGGAGGACCCGAGAGATCTGTCAGACAGCTGGATGACCAAAGGTGGCCACTGCTGGCAGCAGCGATCGCTCCCGTTTAACACGGATAGTGCGAGGGATTCTACAATCACAGATCTACTGTGGACGCACTGGCGCAGAATTCAAAAGTACTTCCAATTGATACGTGCACTCATTTGACGCAGCGACCAGTGCCAATTCCAAATTCCCCTATGTCGCCATGGGACAGCATCAGGTGGTGGTCATTTGGCCCATCGTGCTTGTATTGGCTCTTTGTTGTTCCTAATCCTCTTGAATTTTCCCCCATAGCTTTGCAAATTTTTGCTCCTTCAAGTGTTTACCCAATTCACTTTGGCAAGTCACTACTGGATCTACATTCACCACCCTTTCAGGTTGTGCATCCCAGATCATAATTCAATGCGCAATGCTCCTCACCCCAGCCCATGTTCTTTTCTCATTGCCATATATTTGAGCTCCTCTTACCAGTCCTCCTGTAAGTGGAAACTATTTTTCACTGTCTACCACTTCCATATTAAATCACCCACAATCTTCAAGGAGACGAACCCGGCCTCTCTACGTAAATGAAGTCCCTCATCCTTTATATCATTGTACCATAGAATCTCTACAGTGTAGAAGTAGGCCATTCAGCCCACTGAGTCTGCACCAACCCAAGAGCATCCTACCTAGGCCCCCACCCCCACCCTATCCCCAGACGCCTACCTAACCATTGGACATTAAGGGGCAATTTAGCAAGGCCAATCCACCTAAACTGCACGTCTTTGCACATCGTTTGTGGAAACCTTCTCTGTACCGCTCCAAGCTCTAAAGAGTGTGGTACACGGAATTGGATAGAATACTCCAGCTTGGGCCTAACCAGTGTTTTTAAACTTTCTTACTTCGAGACACTGAGCTCCCACTTGCCAAAGTCAACGATCCCATTGGTATTGTTTTTAAATATTAAAAAAAGCCTCAACTTGTCCTGTTATTTCAAAGATGCTGCTGCCCCAGATTTGGTACAGATTCCTTAGAGAGCCAACACAGAAAGATAATTCAACATAACTGAGTAATGTGTCAAATGTTTACACATCAGGCTGATGTTATTTGGGTTTAGATAATTGCTAAGGGTGCCTCAAGCATGCCTTTAATTTAACAATTGGCAAATGTAATTATAGCAGTTGGGACGATTCAGGTCTGTAGTTTTGCAGTCAGTGTGTGGCCTATGCCAACAAAAAACAGCCTCAGCTTTTCACTCTGTCGACACAAATATAGAAAGCATTAATTACTTTAACGCCTCATTATTAAAACTCCAGATTTAAATGCAAACAACCTTATGGCCTCAGCATCAAGCTTTTAGCAGAAACATTGACTCTATAATTTCAGAAAAAGCTCAGCGGGTCTGGCAGCATCTGTGCAGACAGAAACAGAGTTAACGTTTCGAGTCGGTATGACTCTAATACAGAACGGTCTGTGGAAAGGTTTTATAGAAGAGTCACAACGACTCAAAATGTTAACTCGGGTTCTCCCCCCACAGATGCTGCAAGACCTGCTGAGATTTTCCAGCATTTCAGTTTTTATTCCAGATCCCCAACATCCGTGGTATTTTGCTTTTATTTTTAATGTTTAATTTCACCTGCATCATATAAATTCCATGGGACTTCATGCTTACTGAATGAAACTATTGAGTACGTTTTTGGAAGGTGGAAGAGAGATGGGGGGCGGGGGGGGGGGACTAATTCGTTGTCAGCTTAGGTCAGTTAAGTCAAGGTCTTCAATCAATTAGGAGTCATTTGGTGGCAGTGATAAGGGAATGATAGGCTTTTTGACCAGAGTGGATAGGCCAAGGTGAGCCTAAAAGCCTTACTCATCCACTTCAAAAGAACACACTACACATGATAGTAGTTGATGGTTTAAGAATTGCAGTGAAAGTATAAAGAGGTCGTTAGAAATATTGTGCAACATAGGCGAAACTCCAAAACAAAACCCTCAGAATAACAACGCCTCGGTTTCATAGAATCATAGAATTTACAGTGCAGAAGAGAGCCATTCGGCCCATCGAGTCTGCACCGGCCCTTGGAAAGAGCACCCCACTTAAGCCCACGCCTCCACCCTATCCCCGTAACCCAACCTAACCTTTTTGGACATTTAAGGGCAATTTAGCATGGCCAGGGCAGCACGGTCGCGCAGTGGTTAGTGCTGCAGCCTCACAGCACCGAGGTCCCAGGTTCAATCCCGCTCTGGGTCACTGTCCGGGTGCAGTTTGCACATTCTCCCTGTGTTTGCGTGGGTTTCGCCCCCACAACCCAAAAATGTGCAGATCAGGTGGATTGGTCACGCTAAATTGCCGCTTTAATTGGGGAAATAAAAAAATTGGGTACTCTAAATTTATTTTTAAAAATAAAAAAAAATTTGCATGGCCAATCCCCCCACCTGACCTGCACATCTTTGGACTATGGGAGGAAACCGGAGCACCCGGAGGAAACCCATGCAGACACGGGGAGAACGTGCAGATGTCGCACAGAGCTGGGAAACGAACCTGGAACCCTGGAGCTGTGATGCCACTGTGCTAACCACTGTGATATCGTGCTCTTTCCTTCCACCAATCATCCTTATGCGAGGTTAACAGGTAGTTTCCTAGCTGCACCTGCAGAAAAGGTAAGAGTTGGTATTTGAAGTGCAGGAGCCCACACAATGTTCTTTGATTTGGATAGCTCATTCCACTATTCCCAAGGTGCCAAAGCACTGCACATCCAACAATGTGCTTCGGAATTGCAATTACTGCGGCCACGTGGGCAAGTAGGTAATTGCCCAGGGATAGCGGTTACTCTCAAGGTTGAAATAAATTACATATTGGCTCATTATTTACGGTGAGGGAGCAAGATTGAGGGTGGCAGCTCTTGCTCGACAAGCAGCCGGATGATGATACTGACCCGCCCAGCAGGCCTCAGCTCCTTTCAGCTGCCGGGTCTCCCGAGGTCTGGGAAAGTAGGTCGGACATCGTTGAAACTGGATACAATCATAGTGGCCCATTGGTTAGCACTGCTGCCAAAAGCAGCCGAGGACCCGGGTTCGATTCCGGCCCTGGGCCACCATCTGTGTGGAGTTTGCAGATTCTTCCCGTGTCTGCGCGGATCTCATCCCCACAGCCCAAAGATGTGCAGGGTAGATGGATTGGCAACGGTAAATTGAGATAAAATTTGTAAATAAATAAATAAAAAGAACCTGAGGCACACAAACTCATCAAAATAGCTAAATGCGGGAGCAATGTTGTCTGCATTATCCCCACTTTCTTTAAGCAGTGGGTTCAACTTAGGTTTGAAATAGTGCACATTTTAAATTTTCCGTCCAATTGTGAGACATTTCCCACACCCCCCACACAGATAGAACCACATGCGCGCACAGACCACTCGTTTGTGTCAGCGTTCTGCACCACAAGGGCTGGTTTAGCACAGTGGGCCAAACAGTTGGCTTGTAATGCAGAACACGGCCAGCAGCGCGGGTTCAATTCCCGTACCGGCCTCCCCGAACAGCCGCCGGAATGTGGCGACTAGGGGCTTTTCACAGTAACTTCGTTGAAGCCTACTTGTGACAAGAAGCGATTATCATCATTATTACTACAAGAGCTTCCTCTCTCAGCCCTCCATCAGCTGCGAATTCGCACTATGGACGAGGTTATACGGGTGCGCTCCACTTACTGCTTTATCACAGGCATTGCCTCCCATCAGCCATCTCTGCCAACTCATTACAAAACTTCATCAAGTTAGTTAAACAATTTGGGGGAAAATCAGCCAAATCCGAGGCGGGCTTGAACCAGAGATGCCCTGGTCTCTGGTTCAGTATCAAAGCACCTACCGACCGAGGCTGAAGAGTCACCCCTTTATCCAGCCACTTTCTGATTTGCAGAATTTTGACTGTCATTGGAGTATTTAACCCCTCGAGAATGCCCCACCATTCCGTTTGTTCACGGCTGATCTCTACCGCAACTCCATTTATGCGCATTTGCTCCAAATTAAATTTCAACCGACACAGCATCCAACACCAATTCCAGGAGGAGAGAATTCCAGAGGGTGGGAATTGAATTCGCTCAAAGCCCTGTCAAGCTTACATGGTTGAAAAATTGGGTCCAGATTGTGCAATTGGGTTTCAATGGCGATCAAACCATCTTGGAACAGCCTTCCTTGCTCAAGATTGCGGTTTGCTCGTGTGGTTATTTGCCAAGTAAAGATTTGTTTATTCGAGCTGCATTAGATTTTACACGCACCATTAGCTGAGATTTAGTGAGCTCCCTTCAAGCTACTTTCAGTGTTCATTACACGCCAGGGACCTCTGGCGTCTCAATCTTGCTTCATTAAAGTTCACTTATTTAAAATATAAAATGATTGCTGTGTTTACCCACGTTTAATTTGTCGGAGCTCCATACAGACTCTCAGTGCTAATTTATTTGCGTCCTCGGCACTTCTGCCCGTGATTGTGAAATGTACCCGAAGATTTTACCAGTTTTATTTGTGTCGACTTTAACATTGAAAAGAATGACCAGTGTTGGGTGATGGCCCTCGGCTCCCAATGGGTATCTGGGATTTGAAACCGAACTGCACAGGGGAAACTAGGCGGGTGGACAGTTAAAATTGTCGACGTTTGATATTCACCTTCCAGCTGCTGGGTTCAGACAGACAGCTTGCGTGTTTGTACATCTACCTTCAGTAGGAGCTGGCCTGTTATGTATCCCAAAGAAAGGGAGATGTTCCGTTCGCATTTGAAGCCATTGAGCCTTCCAGCGCACTGAACCAATCGACTCCTGTTTGAGAGATTGCCCTTCTGGGTGACGCTCTGGTTTCACTCTGGACTTTCCTTAAGAAAGTGATTCTCCAATTTGCCGGGGGCTAGCAGGGCCCAGGAGTGCTTCTCACAGCTCTGGCTTCGGATAAGGGGCCCTGCACTTCCGTGCAATATGGCGGACTCAGCCCGCGGAACGGTACCAGGAATGTAGGTTCCCCCCCCACCCCCCAAAATTGTGCGCGCCCGCAGATCAGTGCCGCCTGATCGCTTGCTTGGCTGTCTGTGAGGCCACTCCCACCCCTGGGAGAAGGGTCCCCCCGCCCCCACCAGGGCGGACGCAGGTTGGGGTGGGGGGTTACTTTCTGTCTGTCGTCTGAAAACAGGAACAATGCAGGCATGGAAGGTAAGGAGGAGTTTTGTGAAATATTGCAATGGATGAACATAGTGAGGGAGGGAGGAAATACTTAAGGCTTTCGCATCTTTGAAAGTAGATAAATCATCAGATCCGGATTAAATGATTCCCAGGCCATTAACTGAAGCAGAAACAGAATTCCTGGCCATAATTTTCCAATCCTTTTCAGTCAGAAGACTGCTCACATTCTGCCACTGTTTTTTAAAAAGGAAAGGATAGCCCGAGTAAGTACACACCTGTCAGCTAATTGCAGTAGTGGCAAAATTATTGGAAGGAATTCTGACATGAAGAGCATAGAATTGTTGGTTACTGGGCTGTACGGTGGTGCAGTGGTTAGCACAGCTGCCTCCTGGCAGCGAGGACCTGGGTCACTGTCCGTGTGGAGTTTGAACATTCTCCCCGTGTCTGCGTGGGCCTCATCCCTAAGATTTGCAGGGTAGGTGGATTGCGCTAAATTGCCCCTTAAATTGGAAAAAATATAATTGGGTACTCTCAATTATTTTTCATCAGATCCAATCGATATCCAATGCCTTTTTGAATACCACAATTGAATCTGTCTCCACCAAACTCTCAGATGTTAACAGTTTGCTGCATAACAATAGCCTTCCTCATGTCGCCATTCGCTCTTTTGCCAATCTCTTTAAATCTGCAACCTCTTGTTCTTGACTCCAATGGGAACAATTTCTCCCGACCCAATCTGTCCAGTCACTTCACGTTGAACACCTCAACCAAATCGCTTTTCTAATAATGCCTCCACAATATATCCACGTAACCAAAATCTCACAAACCCTGGAATCATTCTCTTGATTTTTTTCTAAAGACTTCACATTCTTCCTAAAGTGTGGTGTCCAAATTTGGATTCAAAGGCTGAACCTTTATAAAGATTCTGCATGACATCCATGTTTTTGTACTCTATGCCTCTATTTAAAAAGCCTAGGATCCTGTCTTTTTAACCACATTCTCAATCTGCTCTGCAACCTTCACCATGCATCCCGAGGCCCCACTGCTCTTTCAACCCCTTTTGAATTGGGTCCTTTATTTTCTCAAGCCTCTCCTCAGTCTCCCCCCAAAATATATCACTTCACAGGTCTCTGCATTAAATCTCATCTGCCACATTCCACCAGATTGTATCTATGTCCTCTTGAAGTCCATCACTCGCCTCTTCACCTGCAATTTTTGAAATTGTACCTTTTTCATCCAAGTCGAGGTCATTAGTACAAATATATATAAAATTAAGAAAAACAATGGTCTTAGTACCTTGGAGAACCCCACTGCTCTGTATACCTTCATTCAGTCTGATAACAACCGTTCACATGTATTCCTTGCTTCCTTTCTTTCAACCAACTTCTTAAGCATGCTACCACTTTCTCTTTTAGTCCAGACACTTCAATTTTACTGACAAGCCTATTGTATGGCGCTTCACTAAATGCTTTTGAAAATCCATGTACACCACATCACCCTCATCAACCCTCTCTGTGACCTCATCAAACAGCTCAATCAAGTTAGTTAAGAATGATTTCCCTTCAACAATTTTTTTTTTTTTTTTAAAGCTTTCCAATCCCCAATGTTAAACTGACTGGCCTACAGTTACTTGGTTTAGCAGTACACCCTTGCTTGAACAAGGCACGACATTGACAATTCTCCAATGCTTGGATACCACCCTTGTACCCAGGGGTGCTTGACAGATAATACAGTACCATTGCATGTTCTAACCTCACTTCCCTCAGCGTCCTCAAATGAATCCCACCAAGTCCTTATGGCTTATTAATTTTAAGAATAGCCAGCCTTTCTATTGCCATCTCTCTATCAATGGTTAGCCCATCCAGTGACTCAATCAACTGCTCCTTAACTATGATTTTGGCAGCACCTTCGTCCTCAAAATACTCATTTAATACCTCAGCTATGCCCTCGGCCTTCATGTGTAGATCCTCGTTTATTGTCCCCAAGAAGCCCCAACCCCCTTTTACCATTATTTATACGTCTACAGAAGATTTGTGTATTCCCTTTTATGTTGGCTGCCAGTCTCTTCTCATGCTCTTTTTTGCTCTTATTTCCTTTTTCACTTCCCTGCTGATATTCTATATCTCCCTTCTATATTCAGCCTACATGTCCAACCTGTCATCCGTCAGGTGCACCATTTTATTGCTGCACATTATCTATTTCGTCATCCAGAGAGTCCTGGTTTTGGTTGCTCTGGCTTACCTCCTCGTGGGAATGTATCTTGACTGTACCCAAATTATCGCCTCTTTAATGGCAAGCCCATTGTGCCCTTGCGGATTTGCCGACCATTCTTTGATTTCAATTGACTGGAGACAGCGGGCCCTTCGAAATTGACCCACCTCCAATTAAGTATTTTTTACTCTAGATTGTCTTGTGCCCTCTTCCACCAATAACCTGACCGCTATAAGACTGTACTGAACGAAGGTTTTACGCTAATCCTTACAGGGTGGCGTTATCAGAATGTTACAACGCTTAAATATTCCATGGAGGGGATCATATGTCGCTGTTGCTGAAATCAAGTGGATCAGTGATTGGACCTCGACAGTTGAGCTGACATGCGTGACACTGCTGGGACAAAGCTTTTTGTACTTGCTGCAATGCTGCAAACTCAATAGTTGGTCAGATGGATTGATTGTTGACAATTTTTTTTTTTTTTATTAAATATTTTATTGAAAATTTTTGGTCAACCAACACAGTACATTGTGCATCCTTTACACAATATTATAACAACCCAAATAACAATGACCTATTTTAGAAACAAAAAATGAATAAATAATAAATAACAAAAATGAAAACTAGCCCTAATTGGCAACTGCCTTGTCACAAGTAACACTCTCCAAAAATATAATTTAACAGTCCAATATATAATTATCTGTAGCAACGACCTATACATACTATACAGTATATATTAACAACGCTGAGAGTCCTTCTGGTTCCTCCTCCCCCCCCCCCCCGCCGATCCAGGGCTGCTGCTGCCTTCTTTTTCCCATTCCGTCTATCTTTCTGCGAGGTATTCGACGAACGGTTGCCACCGCCTGGTGAACCCTTGAGCCGACCCCCTTAGGACGAACTTAATCCGCTCTAGCTTTATAAACCCCGCCATGTCATTTATCCAGGTCTCCACCCCCGGGGGCTTGGCTTCTTTCCACATTAGCAATATCCTGCGCCGGGCTACTAGGGACGCAAAGGCCAAAACATCGGCCTCTCTCGCCTCCTGCACTCCCGGCTCTTGTGCAACCCCAAATATAGCCAACCCCCAGCTTGGTTCGACCCGGACTCCTACTACTTTTGAAAGCACCTTTGTCACCCCCATCCAAAACCCCTGTAGTGCCGGGCATGACCAAAACATATGGGTATGATTCGCTGGGCTTCTCGAGCACCTCGCACACCTATCCTCCACCCCCAAAAATTTACTGAGCCGTGCTCCAGTCATATGTGCCCTGTGTAATACCTTAAACTGAATCAGGCTTAGCCTGGCACACGAGGACGACGGGTTTACCCTGCTTAGGGCATCTGCCCACAGCCCCTCCTCGATCTCCTCCCCCAGCTTTTCTTCCCATTTCCCTTTTAGTTCATCTACCATAGTCTCCCCTTCGTCCCTCATTTCCCTATATATATCTGACACCTTACCATCCCCCACCCATGTCTTTGAGATCACTCTGTCCTGCACCTCTTGTGTCGGGAGCTGAGGGAATTCCCTCACCTGTTGCCTCGCAAAAGCCCTCAGTTGCATATACCTGAATGCATTCCCTTGGGGCAACCCATATTTCTCGGTCAGCGCTCCCAGACTCGCGAACTTCCCATCCACAAACAGATCTTTCGGTTGCGTTATTCCTGCTCTTTGCCACATTCCATATCCCCCATCCATTCCCCCCGGGGCAAACCTATGGTTGTTTCTTATCGGGGACCCCCCCCAAGGCTCCAGTCTTTCCCCTATGCCGTCTCCACTGTCCCCAAATCTTCAGTGTAGCCACCACCACCGGGCTTGTGGTGTAGTTCCTCGGTGAGAACGGCAATGGGGCTGCCACCATAGCCTGTAGGCTAGTCCCCCTACAGGACGCCCTCTCTAATCTCTTCCACGCCGCTCCCTCCTCCTCTCCCATCCACTTACTCACCATTGAAATATTAGCGGCCCAATAATACTCACTTAGGCTCGGTAGTGCCAGCCCCCCCCCCTATCCCTGCTACGCTGTAAGAATCCCTTCCTCACTCTCGGGGTCTTCCCGGCCCACACAAAACCCATGATGCTCTTTTCAATCCTTTTAAAAAAAGCCTTCGTAATCACCACCGGGAGGCACTGAAACACAGAGGAATCTCGGGAGGACCACCATCGTAACCGCCTGCACCCTCCCTGCCATTGACAGGGATACCATATCCCATCACTTGAAATCCTCCTCCATCTGTTCCACCAACCGCGTTAAATTTAACCTATGCAATGTGCCCCAATTCTTAGCTATCTGGATCCCCAGGTAACGAAAGTCCCTTGTTACCTTCCTCAACGGTAGGTCCTCTATTTCTCTACTCTGCTCCCCTGGATGCACCACAAACAACTCACTTTTCCCCCATGTTCAATTTATACCCTGAAAAATCCCCAAACTCCCCAAGTATCCGCATTATTTCTGGCATCCCCTCCGCCGGGTCCGCCACGTATAGTAGCAAATCGTCCGCATACAAAGATACCCGGTGCTCTTCTCCTCCCCTAAGTACTCCCCTCCACTTCTTGGAACCCCTCAACGCTATCGCCGGTGGCTCAATCGCCAGTGCAAACAATAATGGGGACAGAGGGCATCCCTGCCTTGTCCCTCTATGGAGCCGAAAATATGCAGATCCCCGTCCATTCGTGACCACGCTCGCCACTGGGGCCCTATACAACAGCTGCACCCATCTAACATACCCCTCTCCAAAACCAAATCTCCTCAACACCTCCCACAAATAATCCCACTCCACTCTATCAAATGCTTTCTCGGCATCCATCGCCACTACTATCTCCGTTTCTCCCTCTGGTGGGGCCATCATCATTACCCCAAACAACCTCTGTATATTCGTGTTCAGCTGTCTCCCCTTCACAAACCCAGTTTGGTCCTCGTGGACCACCCCCGGGACACATTCCTCTATTCTCATTGCCATTACCTTGGCCAGGACCTTGGCATCTACATTTAGGAGGGAAATAGGTCTATAGGACCCGCATTGTAGCGGGTCCTTTTCCTTCTTTAAGAGAAGCGATATCGTTGCTTCAGACATAGTCGGGGGCAGTTGTCCCCTTTCCTTTGCCTCATTAAAGGTCCTCGTCAGTACCGGGGCGAGCAAGTCCACATATTTTCTATAGAATCCGACTGGGAATCCATCCGGTCCCGGGGCCTTTCCCGCCTGCATGCTCCTAATTCCTTTCACCACTTCTTCTACCTCGATCTGTGCTCCCAGTCCCACCCTTTCCTGCTCTTCCACCTTGGGAAATTCCAGCCGATCCAAGAAGCCCATCATTCTCTCCCTCCCATCCGGGGGTTGAGCTTCATATAATTTTTTATAAAATGTCTTGAACACTCCATTCACTCTCTCCGCTCCCCGCTCCATCTCTCCTTCCTCATCCCTCACTCCCCCTATTTCCCTCGCTGCTCCCCTTTTCCTCAATTGGTGTGCCAGCAACCTGCTCGCCTTCTCCCCATATTCGTACTGTACACCCTGTGCCTTCCTCCATTGTGCCTCTGCAGTGCCTGTAGTCAGCAAGTCAAATTCTACATGTAGCCTTTGCCTTTCCCTGTACAGTCCCTCCTCCGGTGCTTCCGCATATTGTCTGTCCACCCTCAAAAGTTCTTGCAGCAACCGCTCCCGTTCCCTACTCTCCTGCTTCCCTTTATGTGCCCTTATTGATATCAGCTCCCCTCTAACCACCGCCTTCAACGTCTCCCAGACCACTCCCACCTGGACCTCCCCATTATCATTGAGTTCCAAGTACTTTTCAATGCACCCTCTCACCCTTAGACACACCCCCTCATCTGCCATTAGTCCCATGTCCATTCTCCAGGGTGGGCGCCCTCCTGTTTCCTCCCCTATCTCCAAGTCCACCCAGTGTGGAGCGTGATCCGAAATGGCTATAGCCGTATACTCCGTTCCCCTCACCTTCGGGATCAATGCCCTACCCAGCACAAAAAAGTCTATTCGCGAGTAGACTTTATGGACATAGGAGAAAAACGAGAACTCCTTACTCCTAGGTCTGCTAAATCTCCACGGGTCTACACCTCCCATCTGCTCCATAAAATCATTAAGTACCTTGGCTGCTGCCGGCCTCCTTCCAGTCCTGGACTTCGACCTATCCAGCCCTGGTTCCAACACCGTATTAAAATCTCCCCCCATTATCAGCTTTCCCATCTCTAGGTCCGGAATGCGTCCTAGCATCCGCCTCATAAAATTGGCATCATCCCAGTTCGGGGCATATACGTTTACCAAAACCACCGTCTCCCCCTGTAGTTTGCCACTCACCATCACGTATCTGCCCCCGTTATCCGCCACTATAGTCTTTGCCTCGAACATTACCCGCTTCCCCACTAATATAGCCACCCCCCTGTTTTTCGCATCTAGCCCCGAATGGAACACCTGCCCCACCCATCCTTTGCGTAGCCTAACCTGGTCTATCAGTTTCAGGTGCGTTTCCTGTAACATAACCACATCTGCCTTAAGTTTAAGGTGTGAGAGTA